>NW_022681457.1:121435193-121848611 GCF_009764315.1 Trachypithecus francoisi | reverse complement strand
TTCAGAGTGGATTTTCGTTTCCCTTTTTCCACACTGAACCATTCTAAGTTGTCTCTGACGTTCATTATTCAGGGCTACAAAAAGGAGATTTTATTCACTCTGGATGGGGCCCCGAGTTTCCCACAGTGAAGCGGTGCCGCAAACGTCTGTGCTGAAGACAAGGCTGCTCCGCCTTAGTGGTGTCTCCCGGGTCTCTGCTGAGCAGAACGCAGCTCCGCCCTCGCGGTGCCCCCCACGCCTGGGTCTGGGCTGAGCAGAACGCTGCTCCGCCTTCACAGTACCCCCGAGGTCTGTGCAGAGGAGAACACTGCTCCGCCGTCGCGATGCTCTCCAGTTCAGGGCTGAGGAGCATGCAACTCCGCTTTCACAAAGGCACAGAGTTGGTGCAGAGTCGCGGCTGGCATGGCACAGGCGCAGGGTCCCAGGCCTACACAAGCGCAGGGTCCGGCGCTGGCACGGCGCGGGCGTAGAGTGGCAGGCCCGAGCGGCGCAGGACGGCGCATGCGCAGAGTCGCAGGCTGGCACGGCGCTGGAGAAGGGTCGCGCGCCGGCGCGGGGCAGGGCGGGGCGGCACAGGCGCAGAGTGACAGGCTGGGACGGCGCAGGGGCAGAGTCGCGCGCCGGCGCGGCACAGAACGGCCGGGCGCAGTCCGGCGCAGGCGCAGACAGGCGCGCCGGAGTGGCAGAGGCCGGCGCAGGCGCATAGCGGCAGGCCGAGGCCGCGCAGGCGTAGAATCGCAGGCCCGACGGCGCAGGCGCAGAGTCGCGGGCCGGCGCAGAGCAGGCCAGCGCAGGCGCAGAGTGGCAGGCCGGAGCAGCGCAGGCGCAGACTCGCGCGGGGAAGCACGGCGCAGGCCGGCGCAGGCGCAGAGCCGCAGGTTGGCCTGGCGCTGATGCAAGGTCCGGCTCCGGCGCGACGCAAGCCCAGGGTCGCTCGCCGACGCGGCGCAGGCCTGCGCAGGCCCAGAGTGGCAGGCTGGAGCGGCGCAAGCGCAGAGTCACAGGCCCAGGGTCGCAGGCGGCGCAGGCTCAAGCTTTATGGAGCATTATGCATGCAGTCAAGTTAAGTTGTGGGACCAGGTGGTTGTAATTTTGGGCTGTGAGTGTAGTAACACAATGTTATGAGCCTGTATATATTATATGTAAATATTAATATAATTAGTAAGGGAAGGGCGCTAATGTGTAGAATAGGAAATATGTACTTGGTTGAGGCGTTCTGTTGATTACCTCATCGCGTAAAATAATTAGGGTAGGGATGGGGTGGTTTCAAACGATATAGAACAAGATTGTTCTGTGGATATAAATGTTATAATTAAAGAGATTACTACCTGACGCAAGGTCGCGCTCTGGTGCGGCTCAGGCCCAGGGTCGCGCGCTTACGCGGCGCAAGCCGGCGCAGGAACAGAGGGACGGGCCAGGGCGACGCAGGCGCAGTGTCGCGAGCCGGGGCGGCGCAGTGCAAAGTGGCAGGCAGCGGCGGCGCGGGCCCAGGGTCTCGCGCCGAGGCGGCACAGGCCGGCCCAGGCGCAGAGTGACAGGCCGAGGCGACTGAGGCGCATAATCGGGCGCGGGCGCGGCGCAGGCCCAGAGTCGCCCGCCAGCGCGGCGCAGGCGCAGAGTCGCAGACCGGCGCAGGCGCAGTGGCAAGCCAGAGCGGCGCAGGCGCCGACTCGCGCGGTGGTGCGGCGCTGGCCGGCGCAGGCGCAGAGTCGCAGGCCTAGGGTCGCAGGCCGGCGCAGGCGCAGTGTCAGGCCGGAGCGGCACAGGCGCAGACTCGCGCGCCGGCGCGGCACAGGCCGGTGCAGTGGCAGAGTCGCAGGCTGGCGCGGCGTTGACGCAGGGTCGCTCTCTGGCGCGGCGCAGGCCCAGAGGGACAGGCCGAGGCGGCCCAGGCGCAGACTGTAGGCCCGGACGGCGCAGGCGTAGAGTCGCGCGCCGGCACGGAGCAGGCCAGCGCGGGCGCAGAGTGGCAGGCCGGAACGGCGCAGGCGCATACTCTCGCGCCGGCGCAGGCGCAGAGTCGCAGGTTGGCCCGGCGCCGATGCAGGGTGCGGCGCAAGCCCAGGGTCGCGCGCCGACGCGGTGCAGGCCGGCGCAGGCGCAGAGTGGCAGGCTGGGACGGCGCAGGCGCTGAGTCACAGGCCGGCGCAAGCGCAGAGTGGCAGGCTGGGGCAGCGCAGGCGCAGACTCGCAGGCCGGCGGAGGCGCAGAGTCGCAGGCTGGAGCGGCGCCGACGCAGGGTCGCGTGCCGAGACGGTGCAAGCCGGCGCAGGCGCAGAGTGGCAGGCTGGGACGGCGCAGGCGCTGAGTCACAGGCCGGCGCAAGCGCAGAGTGGCAGGCTGGGGCAGCGCAGGCGCAGACTCGCAGGCCGGCGGAGGCGCAGAGTCGCAGGCTGGAGCGGCGCCGACGCAGGGTCGCGTGCCGAGACGGTGCAAGCCGGCGCAGGCGCAGAGTGGCAGGCCAGGGCGGCATAGGCGCAGAGTCGCAGGCCGAGGGTCGCAGGCCGGCGCAGGTGCAGAGTGGCAGGCCGGAGCGGCGCAGGCGCAGACTCGGGCACCGGCGCAGCGCAGGCCGGCGCAGGCGCAGTGTGACTGGCCGGGACGACGCAGGCGCGGCGAGGCGCAGACCGGCGCAGGCGCAGACCGGCAGGTCCGGGTGGCGCCGCGGAGTCTCAGGCCGGTGCTGCGCAGGCGCAGAGTTGGAAGACCGCCCGTTGGGGAGGGGTGGTCGAGGCGCAGGCGCAGAGATGCACGCCGCATAAGCTTGTCGGGGCGCGTTACAGGCGCAGAGACGCGCGGAACATTTGCAATCTGAAAAGCCGGGCTTGGGTGCGCGCTGCTTGCAGCCGCGCACTACAGGGCCATCTTGCTCACGGTGCTGTGCCAGTGCGCCCCCTCCTGGCGACTAGAGCAACTGCAGGGCCCTCTTGCTTACAGTGGTGGCCAGCCCCACCTGCTGGCGCCAGAGCACTGCAGGGCCCTCTTGCTCGCAGTATAGTGACGGCACGCCGCCTGCTGGCAGTTGGGGACATTGCAGGGCTCTCTGGGTCACAGTGTAGTAGCGGCGTTCCCGATACTGGCAGCTGGGGACACTGTCGGGCCCTTTTGCTTGCCTTGTAGTGGGGGCACACCCCCTTCTGGCCGCTGGGGGCACTACAGGATCCGCTTGCTCACTGTGGAGTGGCAGCACGCTCCCTGCTGCCAACCAGGACACTGCAGGGTCTTCTTGCTCATGGTGTGGTGCCCGTGCGCCACCTGCTGGCAGCTAAGGACACTGCAGGATTCTCTTGCTCACAGTATACTCGTCGTATGCCCCGTGCTGGAAGCTGGGGACACTGCCTGGCCCTCTTGCTGGCAGTGTGGTCGCAGCACACCACCTGCAGGCAGATGGGGACTGTGCAGGGCCCTCTTGCTCCAGGTGTGACGGCTGGCGCCCCCTAAAGGCCGCTTCCTGCACCACTTAAAGTCAGAGCGCCAGTTATTAAGCACCATCAGTTCTGAAAATTGATTTCCCAGTTCTTGTCTAACTTGGAAGAAAGATTTTCACCAAGAGGCAATACTAAGATGGCGGATAACTTCATTCAAAAAAATACAGTGTGAAGAGCTTATTGTAGAAAAATAGGAGTAGGTTGATCGTGCAGGAAAGCAGCCTAAAGTTCAAGGGAAGGTACTATGCCTGGATGTGCACATAGGCCAGATTTAGGGATCTCTCCACCCAGACATCTCAGTGTAGTAAAGAATAACAGCAGCATTGCCACCAGCATATCTCACTTCCAGCCACAGGGCAGTCTTCTCCTATCTCAGAATGGACTGAATGTACACCTGGGTTTTATACCGAGTCATTCCATTCCCAGGGGCATGCAGGAGACAGAGGCCTTCCTCTTATCTCAATTGCAAGAGGCCTTCCTCTTTTACTAATCCTTCTCAGCACAGACCCTTCACGGGTGTCAGGCTGGGGGATGGTCAGGTCTTTCACGTCCCATGAGGCCATATCTCAGGCTGTCTCTAGAACATAACCCTAGAACATATCTCCAGCTGGCACAGAAGGAGCCAGGCTGGAGTTTGTGGAGAGAGTATGTGTCCCTCACAGGACAGATGACGCATTTGCAACATGCATTCTCAACGTGGGAGCCACGTTGAGAACTCCCTGACACTCAGGGTGACAACGGCCACCCCGCCTGCTCCTCCCTTTCCTAATGTCCACACAGCAGACACTTGAGGGCTGCTCTGAGGAGTGCTGACTACATGCTTACATACCTCCATGAAGGCATGCGTGTTCATGCGTGTGTGCACAGACATGTATGCATGTGTGTACACAAGCGTGTTCTGTTTTCACCTTTTCACAAAACTATGTCAAAAGTGAAACATTTTGGAATACTCCAGTTATGCAAAATGTTTAAAATATGAATTTCATTGGTTAATACAAATTAGGCATGAAATGCAGGCAACCCTGTTTACCAAGAAACGTCAGGGTGCAGTGTGCCTCTGGGGGAGGTGCCCATGAGCACCTCATCTTGAAGCCAGTGTTCATGCTAGACCCCGGGCCGAGGGAGCCAGGCAGCTGGAGGTGGGTGTGACACCAGGTGACTTAACGGCCCCAGGAGTGTGACTTCCCCTCCGGAGGTGCCATGGGACTGAATGGCTCAGGAGCATTCAGGGTCACCTCCAGGAGGGGCAACTCCTGAGTGTCTCCCAACACAGCCCAAAACCTGGAAGTGGACAGACCACCCCCTGCTCATCTCCTGGGTCCTCATTTCAGGGGAAGGACGGCCACTCAGGCTGACATGACCAATGCTCCAGCCCACACTACCCTGCACTCCCTAGAAGGAGAACCTAGGTTGGGCTCCCAGACAGGAGAGGAAGTGGGTTTGTGGTGCTAATTAATAGTAATAATAGGCTGGGCACGGTGGCTCACGCCTGTAATCCCAGCACTTTGGGAGGCTGAGGCAGGTGGATCACCTGAGGTCAGGAGTTTAAGACCAGCCTGACCAACATGGAAAAACCCCATCCCTACTGAAAATACAAAAAGTTAGCTGGGCATGGTGGTGCCTGTAATCTGAGCTACTCAGGAAACTGAGACAGAATCACATGAACTCAGGAGGCGCAGCCTGTTGTGAGCCCAGATGGCGCCATTGCACTCCACCTGGGCAACGAGAGTGAAACTCTGTCTCAAAAAAAATATATATAATATATATATATATATATATATAATATATATATATATATTAATAATAATAATCTGCTCTCACCTGAGCTCTAGGGAGTCAATCCAGGTTCAAGATTCCTCCTTTGGCCGGGCACAGTGGCTCAAGCCTGTAATCCCAGCACTTTGGGAGGCCGAGGCAGGCAGATGACGAGGTCAGGAGATCGAGACCATCCTGGCTAACACGGTGAAACCCCGTCTCTACTAAAAATACAAAAAATTAGCCGGGCGTGGTGGCGGCACCTGTAGTCCCAGCTACTCGGGAGGCTGAGGCAGGAGAATGGTGTAAACCCAGGAGGCGGAGCTTACAGTGAGCCGAGATCCGGCCACTGCACTCCAGCCCGGGCGACAGAGCAAGACTCCGTCTCAAAAATAAATAAATTAAATAAATAAATAAATAAAATATTCCTCCTTTGAAAGATAAACTGGGTTTGGATAAAGATCGTGTTCATATGTGAGGGGGCGAGGCCCGGGATGCAGGCCCCGCGTGTCGGAAAGGGGGAGTGCGGGATGCAGGCCCCGCGTGAGGGGAGCAGGAGGCCCGGGGTGAGGGGGGAAGGGGGCCGGATACAGGCCCGGCCTGACGGGCTGCACAGTTGCCCTCTGCTAGTCAGTGCCACCGCCAATAACACAGCACCAGCGGCTGCAAGGAGTCTGGGGCAAGCGTTTATTTGCTAATTCTGGGGGCTGGAGTTCCTTGGTCACGGTGTCCACAGGCTGGCTTCTCCAGAGGCCTCTCCTTGGCTTGTGGACACCATCTTCTCCCCAGATCCTCATCTCCTCTTTATATGAGGCTACCAGTCAGATTGTATCAGGCCCTGCCTCATGATCCCATTTAACCTTAATGGCCTCATTAAGGACCATCTCCAAACAGCCATATTCTGAGGTCCCCGAGGTTAGGGCTTCAGCACAGGAATTTGGGGTGGGGGACACACACTTTGAGTCGGCACCACCTCGCCACCACTGCGTGGTGTGTGCTGCAGGTTAGCTTGTGTGACTGTGATCTTTTTCACCAACTGGTTCATTGAATGAATGTTCAACAGGCCCTCTAAGAAAGTAATTAAGGTCAAATGAGGCCGTAGGAGTGGGGCCTGATCTGAATTACTGTCCTTATAAAAGAGGCACCAGAGCACCCACTCTCTGTCTCGGTCGTGTGAGGACAGAGCGGGCAGCCATCTGCAAGCCAGGTATGAGCCCTCGCCAGACAAAGGCCAGCTCACACCTTGATCCCCGGACTTCCAGCCTCTAGAACTGTGAGAATTTTAATTTCTCTTTAACCCACCCAGTTTGTGGTACCGTCATCTCTCAGTACATGTGGGGGACTGGTTCCAGGATCCCCACAGATACCAAAAGCCACAGATGTTCAAGTCCCCCAGTGGGCCCTCTGCATCCATGGAGGCAGCCCCAGCCTTGGAGACGGACTGCGTTTCCTTAGGGCAGCCCTAGGCGCAGCAGGGCAAGGACAGCCACAGTTACCCCTGGCGCTGCACGGCCCTGAGGCTGAGCAAGGCTGTCCACCCCGCTGTCAGAACCCCAGCAGGGAAGGTGTCTAGAAGGCAGTCCTGGGAACCCTACAGATAGGCCCACCAGGACAAGGTCGGGGCAGCTCTGTTCCTGACAGGCCGAGTCCGGGTGTCTCTGGACCTCCAGGGTGGCTGCCGAGGGAGCTCCGGAAGGTCAGCGTAGGGGCCGTGGGCCCCTGTGGACCCTGTGCCCAGCCCAGCATCCCAGGGAGCTCCCTCCACGTGCTCATCCCACGAGGTTCCTGCTGCACTCAGAGTGGAGGATGGGAGGCCTGGGGCGGAGGGTCGGGGGATTGAAGGGGCTGGGGGGGGACCAGGATGCACAAGGGGCCAGTGCAGAGGACAAAGCGACCCCCAGGGCCCCAGGGTCCTAAGCGTCCTGGTTCTGCCGTTATTATTAGAAGCGAGCCATGCACCCCAGCCGGTGTAGAGCCGAAGGTGGGGGGTGGGGGGCGGCATCGAGGCAGGTGGCAACCCCTTGGACGCAGGCTCAGGACGCCAGGGTCAGGGAGTGAGTGTCGGGGCCTCCTCAAAGCCGCGGGGTCCAAAGAGGCCACTGTCCCTGGCCCCGCCCCCTCCTCCCCCCTCCGCAGTCCCGCGTCGTGGCCGCCTCCGCCCGTCGTGGCCGCTTCAGCAGCGTCCGGCGCAGGCCGCACTCCGCCACCAGGGGGCGCCACAGCTCCTCGCGCCGCCGCCTCCCGCGACCCCGCGGCGGAAACGCGAACACAAAGACCAGCGCGGCCACGACGGCCCCGGGCCCGGAGCGCCGGGGTCTTTCCTGGACACCAAAGTCAAGAGCTCACGTTCCAGGAGGATCTGTCCGTGGAAATTTAGTTCTGAGCGTTGCCGGACTCCGCCGCAGGGAGGACGTGGAGGGTCGGGGGTGCCGGGGGCTTCGGGAGGGCCGCGGGGGGCTGTTGGGGGGCGTTCGTGACGAGGGGGCTGTTGGGGGACGTTCGTGGCGGGGGGGCTGTTGGGCCCTCTCCCCACCCCGCCGCATCCCAGGGAACCCATGGGGGGCACCCAGCGAGGGGGCGGGCCCCGGGCGTCCGCCGATTCCTCACTGCTGTCTTCGCCTGTCCCCGAAACCCCAGTACACGTTCACCGAGAAAACAGACATAAACCCAGCCAGGCACATCCACCAGAATGGCTGTGATTTCAGAAAAGCAGAAAGAAGTGCTGCCGAGGAGGGGGACCCTCCTCGTGCATTGTCGGGGTGGGTGCGGCCGCGGTGCAAAAGCAGCTTCCTCAGAAAAGTGAGCACGAATTCCCATAGGCCCAGAAATTCTCCTCCGGGGCGCAGTCCCCGGAGTGCTGAAGACGCCTCAGGCGAATGCAGGCGGCGAACGTTCCCAGCAAAGCGTGGCACAGTGCGCAGCGCGAACATCATCCACATCATCCCCAGGCACTCGCTGCGACAGAGAGGAGCCTGGGAAACGTGAAAATGTCCAGAACAGGGAATCCACAGATACAGAAAAGACATCGTGGTTGCCAGAGCTGGAGAGAGAGGGCAACAGGGACCCACTGCTTAATGTGTTTGGTTCCCTTTAGGGTAAGGACGTGTTCTGAGAGGAGGTGGAGGTCAGGGTTGCAGGACAGGGTGAAAGCACTAAATGCCACTGAATTGTTTGCTTTAACGTCATTAATTTTGTTATGTGAATTTCATCTCAAAAGAATAAATAAGTCAAGCTGGCTGCACGGCCCACCCCACCCCGGGCTGGAGCAGGGTCTTCTGGGGTGTAGCCTATGGCATCCCCTCCCTGCAGACTCCTCCACCTCCGCCTTTCTCCCCACCTCTGCCCTCACCCAGGCTCCACCACGACCAGCTTCCTCCACCCCCCAGGAGACCATGGAGACCCACGTCTGAAATCCTCACTGAGCCCATCTCCCATCTCCCTGAACCATAGGTAGGACCCCTCTGGCCCCCAGCCCTGCCCTTGACCCGGCCCACCAAGCCCCCACCCAGACCCACACCACCAGGCACTCTTGCCCTTGGCCTGCTGCCAGGCTGGCCCTGCTCCTTCTGGGCCTCCTGGAGCTTCAACCCCTGCCTCCGCAGCAGACCTTGGCCTTTAGCATGCTCAGTCTCCTCAGTGGCAGCCCCGGGAGCAGCCCAGGGCCTTCTTCTTGGGTCAAAGCCCCCCACCCTACCTGCCCCTCTTGCCAGGACTAGCTGTGTCCTGCAGCAGCCTAGCATGTGCCTGGTGGCTTTTTCCCAGGCCCAGTGCCCAAGGAGGAGCTGATTGCATAGGCTCAGAGGCTCCAAGAAGAGTCTGGGGACTCAGGAATAGCTGCCCAGGTGTCTCCACTGCGTCCGCCAGGGCCAGGGACTCAGGAATAGCTTCCCAGGTGTCTCCACTGCGTCCGCCAGGGCCGGGGACGCAGGAATAGCTGCCCAGGTGTCTCCACTGCGTCTGCCAGGGCCGGGGACGCAGGAATATCTGCCCAGGTGTCTCCACTGCGTCCGCCAGGGCCTCCAGCTTTCCTAACCAGGACCCTGGCCTCTGGCCTTGGTTGGGTATTTCACCTTCTTCCATGTTTAGTCCCTTGGGCTCTGCTATTCTCCTGCTGGAGGTGAGAGCATCCTGTGTGCGACCAGAGATGCCCTCTGGCTTTCACACCTGCCTGCTTCTCACCCTCAGCCCTTTCTCACTCAGCAAAACTGTGGGGGTCCCTAGTCAGCAGCTCCCTGGGCAGCTCTCTGAGCAAGGTGGTCTCTGGAGTCATGCAGGGGAGCTGGCTAGGACAGTGCCGGAAACTCAGCCACCTCTCCCCTGCAACTCAGCCGGCCCCCACCTGAAGTGCACAGGAGCCAGGAAGAGAGGCTGGAGCCCGCCCTGAGGGCAACACAGGAGGTGTCTCTGCAGCTGGTGTCCTGCCACCCCTGCAGGCTGCACACATCCTGGGCACTCTCCTTAGCCACAGACAGAATAGCCAGTGCCAGAGTCTGCTGTCACCTCCCCTGGAAGCACACTCATTCACCCACACCCGATGCCGCCCGAAGTGCAGGGAGCATGGGCTGGGTGCACCTCCACCGGTGAGAAGGCTGAACTGCCGCGGTCCTGGGAGCCTGGCTCTGAGGCCTCTCATTTTCCCCTGCCTCCCTAAGACTTTTCCGTCTTTCTGGCCATTGAAAGGCTTCGTTCCTTAAAGTCCTGTTACACTCTCCTTTCCCAGAATGCAGCGAGCCAAGACTGTACCACTGCATGTCAGCCTCGGTGACAGAGCAAGACCCTATCTTAAAAAAAAAATTGACTGGACATGGTGGCTCACGCCTGTAATCCCAGCACTTTGGGAGGCCAAGGTGGGCGGATCATTTGAGGTCAGGAGTTCAAGACCAGCCTGGCCAACATGGCAAAACTTCATCTCTCTACTAAAAATACAAAAATTAGCATGGCGTGCTAGTGCATGCCCGTAATCCCAGCTACTGGGGAGGCTGAGGTGAGAGAATCGCTTGAACCCAAGAGATGGAGATTGCAGTGAGCCGAGATCACACCACTGCACTCCAGCCTGGGCAACAGAGGGAGACTCTGTCTCAAAAAGAAAGAAAAGAAAGTCTTCTTTCCATGATGTGAGAATGTCAGGCCCTGTGGCCTCTTGCACTGGCCAGAAGGGCTGGGGTCACTGTCTGTTTCCTGGCCCACCCTCAAGGGACAAGGAGGAGAGGTGAGGCTGTGGGCACACCTGATTTTACCTCCTGGAATCCATGTTCTCTGGGCTTAGGGAGCATCTGGAGTTGACTCTTCCTCCATGGGACCCTCCCTTTTTCAGGAAAACTTCCTCTCCACAGGGATCCCGCAGGGCTAAGAAACACCCTCGTCACCTCCCTCCTGCCCGATCCTTCTGACCAGCCAAGAGAGTGCAGACCCTCCCTGATCTGGGAGGAGGGCCCATCACCGGCTCCCTGCCCCCTGCTCCCCAATCCCCCGCTGGGACTTCCCAGGCCGCTTCTTCCACCTGAAGGGTCTAGGCTCACAGGTCACCTGTCAGGACGGGGCCTTAGATACCCAGGAGGCACTGACCCAGTGACAATCACCCTACCTTTCTTATGTATTCATTAGTTGATTTGTTCGCGATCCGCCCCACACCTATTAGAATGGAAGCTGCAGGCAGCAGGAACCAGTGTGGCCAAGTTGGAGGGCAGCACAAGGTGGACAGCAGGTTCATAGACAGAAGGTGCGGAACAGGCCAGGCCCACAAGAGGGCAGGCGCCGGGAGGTGCGGACGGCCTCTCAGAACAGGGGTGCAGGCTGGTGGGGGCAGGAGCTGGAAAGGGAAGGTCACAGAGCCAGAAAGACAAGGTGTCCGCCACAGCCAATTCTTTGGAAGTTTTCCTGAAAATGGGAAGAGAGACAAGGTATGGTTAAAGGAAAGCAGGGCCTGGGAGAGGCCCGTGTGCAGTGTGTCTGCAAAGGGAGGAGGAGGCAAAGATACTGGAGGGCAAGAGGGAAAGGAGGAAGGGACGGGGAGGGGACAGAGGCAGGGGAGAGGAGACGGAAGAGGGAATGAGGGAAGGGGGAGGGGATGGGACGGAACGGGGGAGGGAATGAGGGAACAGGTGGGAGGGGAGGAGTGGGTGGAGGAGAGGAGACCTGAGAGAGGGGAGTAGGGGGAGGGGATGAAGGGAAATGGGGAGGGGAGCGGGGACAAGTGGGAGGGGAGGAGTGGGTGGGGGAGGGGAGAGGGGAGTAGGAGTGGGGGGGAATGAGGGAAAGGTGGGAGGGGAGAGGGGGCAAGTGGGAGGGGAGGAGAGGACAGGAGGGAGGGAATGAGAGGGCAGGGGGAAGGGAGGGGGGTTTGGCCCTGCAGCAGGTGGGATTCTGCTCAGCCCATTTCCTGGGCCTCAGGGATTCATGAAGGGCACTGGATCAGGGCCCCCGGGCGCACTGATCCTGGTGAATGCGGTAGTCGTTTTTGGTGTCATCACTGCTATCTCCAAGGCCGGGAGGAAGGACCAAGGGTGGGCCTGGCCCGGGTGGGGGTCGTGTGCGGGGGCGGCGTCCAGGGCGGCGGCGCGGATGGGCTGGTCCTGGCGCTGGGACCCGCAGCGCCGCCCTCTGCCTGGGCAGAAACCCGGGACCCCCCCGCACCGCGCCACCATCCGGCCCCGCTGCGGAGAGGGAAGGGTTACGGCGGGGATGGGGGTGGGGGGTTGGCGGGGGCGCGACTGGCTCGGGATTGGCTCGGCGCGCGCAGGACCCGGGGGCAGCTGCGGGCTCAGACTTCCCGGACGCCCTGGCGCCTCTGCTGCCCACGGCGGCCCCGGGGCCGCGCCCGCGGAGGGGGGGCCCCCATCTCCTGTCAGCCGCAGTGACTGCGGGTGCCTGACGGCGCCGCCAGCCCGGGTGGCCCCTCCCAGCCCCAGCGGGGTCTCCCGGGGCTGCCTCTGTCGTCCCGACCTGCCTGGTCCCTGGAGCTGGGGTGGGAGCCCTGCTTTGATCAATTGCTGGGGGTGGGGGGTCGACCTCACCCTGAGGGGCCTGGGACTCTTTGCGACACCTGGGGAGCTTGCTGCGGCATCTGGAGGGGTCCTGGTTGAGCAGCTAGGGGGGTGTCTGGTAACCAGCCAGGCCCCGCAGGCTCCCTCCCGGGCGGAGGAACCTGGCAGGCCCTGAACAGACAGACAGGGATGGACTCATCCCCTGGGCGCCCTGTGCCTGCCCTCAGCCTCCCCACTGAGGCCGGGGACTTTAGTGGTGGGCGTGCCTGCCAGGCTGCCAGGTCCTCAGTCCTGTGGGCAGCTGAGCAGGCCACAGTGTGGTAGAGGCTCCAGAAAACCCAGCCCTGCCACTGCACATGTGCGTGGTCAGCAGATAAAGTCTTCCTTGTTATTGTGGGCAGTGTAGCTGCACCTGCAGTGAGGCCAGCACTGTTGAAAAGATGTCAATTCACAGAGCTTAACTGTAACCCAAAGGTGAGGTTAGGACTCCGGGAAAGGATGGTGGCGGTGTTCAGCGAAACTCTCCTTTTCTTCTGTCTGGACACTGGAGCCGCACACCTGCTTGTCCCCATCCTCCTACAGCATAGGGCCCCTGGGACCTCAGCCCTGTGCAGGATTTGGGGGATGGCCACGTCTCCCTGCGTGGGCTCTGCCTCATGGTCCTCACAAGGCCCGGGACATGGATGAGACCAGGCCTGAGACCTCTGCCTCCCTGCCCCACTTGGCTGTGCCAGCCTCCCTGACAGGGTGTCCTCCCTCCACATGCCCCTCCTGGGCCACCATCCTGTTATAAACAGGCAGGAGTCTCCTTCCAGCCTCCCTCTGGGGTGGGCAGGCAGCACGGCGATCACCTGCCCCCACTCGCTCATCTATCACCCTGAACTGTGTTCACGATGAAATTACTCATCCTAGGCCGGTGATAAATGGCACCAGTCTAGAGCCAGCACGCGGCGTGGGGTGGGGCTCCCCGCTCAGGGTTCCCAGGCCAGGGCCAGAGAAACCTGGTGAGCTGTGCCTTTGTGCTCACGCACAGCCTGGTAAGGGCAAGTCAGTGGATTTGTATGTGTCTGATGTGTGCCCTTGGTAAAAGCACGCATGTGCACAATTCTGTGTGCTTGTGCTCGGGGGGCCTGGAGGCTGAGGGAGGCCATCTGGGATATGGGGTCCGGATGTGGTGGCCCAGGTGGCCGCTAGGCAGGCGGCAGAGTGGAGAAGGTGTGTCACCAGGAGGAATCAGAAGAGCAGGGGGAGCCACAGAGTGGGGTGCAGAGCAGATGGGGTGTCTGGGAGCTCAGCCTGGTGCACAGGGAGGGAAGCAGGCAGCTCCTGGGGGCACATGTGGGGCATACTCTCTAGATTCAATGCTGAATTTGTATAGTGTATAGATTTTCAGTAATAAAAATCATCAAAAACAATCGTATTTGCAATTTATTGGGCAACCACTATCTGCTGGTCAACATCTAGAATGTATCAACAATTGTACAAGCCAAGTATTTTATCCCCATTTTTCCAGAGGATGAAACCGAGAATAAGGAGCTTTACATTGTCAGTGACCGAACACGTAGTACACCCACAGGACAAAGCAACCTTTGGCAGCCCTGGACCTTAAGATGTCCAGAGATCAGCAGCTCTCAGCTCAGGCCCAGGCAGCTGGACAGCACCCAGCGCCTCCTCCAGGTGTTCCTGGATCCCCTGCTTGCTTTCACTTTCAGCCCGGGAATCTCGGTGAAGTCCTAGCTGATAACTAAGGGGTTAATGAATAGTCACAGTGATGAGCTCTGGAGGAGCCGTGGCCCAGAGCAGCTGTGGGCTCCTTTGATTAAACTACGGAGGTCCAGAGGATCAGGCCTCAAACCTCCTCCACCACCTGCCAGCTGGCACCTGTGCAGGAGGTGGAACCAGCACCCACCTCACAGTGGCTGCAGGGTCATCTGAGATATTGACTGTAAAGTGCTGAGCCATTGGGACACGTATTTCCAAGACCTCCTGAGTGCCGGCTGGCCCCTGGAGCAGAGACGAGACCCTGTGGGGCCTACAGTTCAGTTATGAAGACAGGGCTCCTGTGTAAGCCAGCACGCCCAGTTCTGGAAATGCCAGGATGGGGGTTCAAAAGCTCAAGGACAATGGACTCATTCTGACTGGAAGGATCCAAGGAGGCTTCATGGAGGAAGTGGCATTTGAAATTGGCACCAAGGATGAAAAGGGTTCGACAGAGGGGACTGGTGTCTGCGTGAAGGAAGGTCAAAGTGCAAAGGCTGTTCTGGGGTGAGGGCGGTCACCCCTTCCTGAACTGCGCGGCTCAGGAGGCTTTGGCAGAAGGTGGGTCTGCACACCCCAGGTGCAAGCTTCCTTTTCTGCACTCCACACCAGGAAGAAGGGCTGTGTGAACTGCTCATCACTGTCTTCCTGGGTCTGCAGCTCTGCGCCTGGCACAGAGATAGGCTCAGTGATGGTTGAAGGAATCGGAGAAATAATGAAATGTGTGTTCATCCTGCAGACAGTGGAAATTCAGGTTAATGGTTAATGTCAGGAAATGACAGATCCAACACTCCTGCTTGGGGCAGTGTGGAGGCCAGCGGAGGAACTGCAGGAGCCTAAAGGAGATGGTGGCAGGCCTGGCTCAGGAGAACTGCCCTTTCAGACAGCGAAGGGTGCAGGGTACGGGGGGAGATGCCCCAGGCAGAGGCTTGGCGGTGTCTGGCACCAAACTTCCCAAAGCAGCTACCTCTGTGGACTGTGCCTGGCAGGGCGGGAGCCACACTGTGAGTGACCCTACACTCTGGCTCCCAGGGGTGGCTGGAGGCAGTGTCTCCCGCCCATGTGGGCCTCCAGCTTGGGGTCCCCAGAGCTCTGCCCTGCTGCTGGCTGCACTGAGAGAGGCGGCCTTTGGAACGGGCCCTGTCCTTGGGGAGCCTCTGGTAAAGAGATTTACCTGCCCCCTCAAAACACGTCCATTGGAGCCTCTGGGTGCAGGCTGCCCCTCACACAGAGAAAACCACCCCGTTTAAGACCCAAACCCAAGGAGACGGCCCCTCGTGCCCCCTTCTATCTCCTTCTGTCCAGGGCCCCCTGCCTGCTCTGGTCCACCCCGTCCTGATCTCCTCTGCCTGCCCATCTGCGGGCTGTGAGCCAAGGCCTGGGCCTGCCTGTGGGTCAGAGATCCTGGGGCCTGCTTGAGACCATGTACCATATGCTCCTTCAACCGGAAGGCCCTGGAGACCACCCCCTACCCTGAGCCCGCTCTGGAGACCACCCCCCACCCTGACAGTGGCAGTGTCAGGCTGAGACCGGGCCACCTGCTCCAACGTCCACTCCAAGCAAGCCAAAGCCAGGTGCTGCCAGCCTGCCACATATTACCAGACGGGTTTCCTGGTGTGGCACATGTGTTACAACCGCGGCTGCTGCCCCCAGCCCAGAGTGCACTTCCGGGTAACAAATCCAGCATCCTGAGGCTTCACTGCTCTCCTGAGGGCTTTCCAAGATTAAATTTCCTTCACAATGACAGCCTCCTGTCACCTGGGCCCTGGTGACAAAGCCTTCGGAGAGGAAAGGACCCATCCAGGGCATTCACAGTGGGCGTGCTGTCCACCCTCCACCCCTGTCCTGGTGCCCGCAGTGGGGCCACCACCCTGGGTAATGGGGGATGCCTGAGGTCCTGGAGGAGGAAGAAACAGGTGGCCCACCTTCGGTGCACAGGGAGCAGCAGGCACCCAATGGCAGCCCCCGCACCCCTCCCTGGGCTAAAGCTCAGGCTGTCTCATCCTTTGCCAGGAGCTCAGGGCTAAGCTAGGTTGGCAGGGGATGGGTTGAGGGTCTGTTGTCCAGCAGGTTGCCCGGGCCCCACCCAGGCCCCTTAGAAAACACCTGCGAGAGCCCCACAGGCATGTAGGGCACTGTCGTGAGCACACCCAGTGGGGACACGTCCAGGCAGGAGGGAGCAGCCAGACCCCCCACCAGGGTCACCAGTGGGGACACGTCCAGGCAGGAGGGAGCAGCCAGACCCCCCACCAGGATCACCAGTGGGGACACGTCCAGGCAGGAGGGAGCAGCCAGACCCCCCACCAGGGTCACCAGTGGGCACACGTCCAGGCAGGAGGGAGCAACCAGACCCCCCCCCACCAGGGTCACCAGGTGAGCAAGGCTGGGGAACAATGGAGGCGGAGCCCTGCGAATGCCTCGCTCACCGCCCCGCTCACTGCCCTGAGTGTCCGGCTGTGGTGCAGGCATGGGGACCCAGGTGTGTTCAGGGGTCTCCTTCAGGGGAGGAGACCAAGCTGGGAGTCTGGGGAGGCTGAGGTGTGAGGTGAGAGCAGGTGAGAGTGAGCCCCAGTGAGCATTTTCACATGACAGGAAACTACAGGGCCAGGTGCAGTGGCTCACGCCTGTAATCCCAGCACTGTGGGAGGCCAAGGCAGGAGAATCACCTGAGGTCGGGAGTTCAAGACCAGCCTGACCAACATGGAGAAACCCCATCTCTACTAAAAAAAAATACAAAATTGGCCGGGCGCGGTGGCTCAAGCCTGTAATCCCAGCACTTTGGGAGGCCGAGACGGGCGGATCACAAGGTCAGGAGATGGAGACCATCCTGGTTAACACGGTGAAACCCCGTCTCTACTAAAAAATACAAAAAAAAAAAAAACTAGCTGGGCGAGGTGGCGGGCGCCTGTGGTCCCAGCTACTCGGGAGGCTGAGGCAGGAGAATGGCGTGAACCCGGGAGGCGGAGCCTGCAGTGAGCTGAGATCAGGCCACTGCACACCAGCCTGGGCGACAGAGCGAGACTCCGTCTCAAAAAAAAAAAAAATACAAAATTAGCCCGGCGTGGTGGCGCATGCCTATAATCACAGCTACTCAGGAGGCTGAGGCAGGAGAATCACTTGAACCCGGGAGGCAGAGGTTATGGTGAGCCAAGATTGCGCCATTGGGCCCGCAGCCTGGGCAACAAGAGCAAAACACTGCCTCAAAAAAAAAAAAAAAAAAAAGAAGAAGAAAGAACAAGAAAAAAAGAAACGACAGAAGGCGAAGAAAGAACCTCCCGAGATCACCAGAGGGAACCATGGCCGGAGCCCACCAGGACCGTGGAAGGTCCGTGGTCCACCAGCCTGGCTGGGGCACCCACAGTCAGCCCCAGACTAAATGCTGCCTTGGTCCTCCTAGCAGGGCTTAAAAGCAAGACCCCGAAGGACCAAACAGCTTCCAAGTAACTTCCTGGAGTCCTGAGCAAAGTGAGTATTTCTAAAAAGAGTTAGCACCCAACAAAATTCACAATCCCTGTTCAAAAATCACCCATTCAAAAACCACTAGGCATGCAAAGAAGCAGGAAAATGCTACCCGGAATAGGAGGACCAAACAATGGAGCCGACTAGGAAGTGACAGACGACCGGCAAGTCCACAGGGCACCGAGGCACCTGCCACCACTGCGCCCAGTGCTCCCGAAGCCGGAGGGCAGGTGGGACATAGGTGGGGACGTTCTGAGCAAACACACATGCAGCCAAGCTGGGGTCACCCGTGGGAAGAGGGTGAGACACTTGCACGTGGGTAGAGCAGTCTCTGCAAGGGGCTTTGTGGGCTCTAGGACCAGATGCTGTGAGGACCTCACCAGTGCGGGGCGGCTGTCTCTGCCCCACCTCACATGCTCAATGCATGTTAATTTCATCTTGCTTCATTCTCATTGCCATTTTACAGGTTGAGGTTTAGAGAAGTCAGAAGGCTTCCCAAGGCTGCACAGCCAGAAATGGGCACAGCGTCCTGGGGTGAGGCCTCACGCCCCCTACACCACCTACCCTCCAGGTCCCACCATCCTCACGAATTCAAGGCAAGGTTCTGGAACCCCAGCCCTCCAGAAAGGGGAAGCTGAGCCCAGGAGGCACATCAGAGAGTTGGGGTCCATGGGTTTACCCTGCACTCATGCCCCGACTCGCCCTGCATCCTCTGTCGGGATGTCTGGATTCCAGAGTCCCCACCCCAATTTTCCAACCTTGCCTCAGCCTCGGCTTCTCCCTTTTGGGGTGGGACAGGGAACCCCAGCAGCAGGCGTGTGAGGGCAGGAGAGGGCGGGAGGTGCCCTACACCTGCCCGCCAGACCAGGGCCCCAGCGCTGGACACAGGGAGACAGTGTGAGCGCTGTTCCTGCCCCTACTCCCTCATCTGGGCAGGTGCTCCCAGGTACAGGTGCCGAGTCCCACCCAGAGGGGCCCTGCCACACCCAGAGGACTGACAAACCCAGACACAACCGTCTCTTCCCCCGGTCAGGGTCTGGGCAAGGGGCCTGTGGCCTGCTGCTGTGAGTGTCCGTGCTGTGGCCAGGTGTGTGAGGTTGCATTTCCAACCAGGTGAGTGTTTCCAACCGGGAGTGATTTGGTTTTGGTTTTGGTTACCTCGAGGGTCTGAGGACAAGCACTAAAGCCCCACCTTTCTGGCTTCCAGCAAGTTGCTGGTTCCGCAGCAGCCTCCAGGCCTGACCAGGCTCCGGGGCTCCCACTCCTGGGGGCCAGGGTGGGGGTGACAAAGGGCCCAGGCGACGGCTGAGAGCCTGCCCTGGTGGGCAGCAGAACAGCCACCAGCTCCCACCAGGCCCTGGCAGCATGAGTGATGGCAGGCCCAGCGATAAGAAACTAATAATTTATGCTTCCAGCTCCTGGGGCCGGCGCCAAGGGAAGGCTGGGCCACAGCCTCCCCCGCACTGAGCGGCCGCAGTCCTTTATTGCACAAATTATTAACGGCCAGAGAATGAATGACTCGAATGACTCTGTAATCAGATCAGGCTGCCAGCACTTTTCATTGCGTTTATTTGTATAAATTCTGAAGTCAGGGTCTGCCCTAAGCTCAGCCGTGTGCTGGCTGGGCGCCCAGGCCCCCACCCAGACAGAGCACTGGTCCCTCACCCTGCCCACGGGTTCCAGAGGACAGAGGGCTCAGGAAGGGGTGCAGGAAACTACTCTGAGCCAGAAGCCGAGTTCATGGGTACCAAAGCAGCCCTGGGCCAGGGTCAGAGCTCTGTCCTTAAACCTGCCTCAGGGCAGGCGCCCAACTGTCCTCAGAATCAGGAGTACCCAGGGTGTGGCAGCTGAAGAGGGGTGGGTCTGAGACCAGGAGCAGGCTCCCCAGCCCTGAGGGAGCCCTCATCACCCCTCTGCTCGCCTCGATCCGGGAGCCATCCCAGGGTTGCCCCAGGCCAGCTGGCTCTCCTGCCTCCATCCTGCGGCCTTCCCTGGAGCCCCAGGCTGGTCTCCCACCTGCCCCTCCTTTTCTGGTCTTGCCTGGGCTGGGCCCAGGGGCTCTGGCTTGGGTTTTCTGTGCAGCGCCTCGAGTGAGCCTGACGCTGGTCCTCTCCTGAGTCCCCGTTTAATCTCATTGACCTCTCGTTACGCTACAGCGCATAAATTCAGATTTGGAGATCTTATGTTCCATCATAAATTGGGCTGGCAGACTTCCGATCAACAAGATAAAGCTGTCTTCTGCGAGGTGGGTGTTTTATTAGTCCCAGTCCCAGTGCCGCAGGTGGGGGCTGGGGAGTGCACGAGGGAGGGGCCTCTGCTTGGGAGCCTTCCTGCCTGGGCGAGGGGCTGAGTCCTTCCTGCCGCCCAGGCTGGGCCCCAGGTACCTGGCGAAGAAAGGGACCCTGGCATTGCCGCCTTCCGCTGCCCTTGGGCTCTTCATAGGATCTCAGCCAATCCCTGCCGCCCAGCCTCACCCACCCGCTTCTGGGGCCACCCCCGGGGTCATGCAGGGCTGTGCAGCATGGGAGTCCTGTTCTCATTCAGCCACCTGCATGGTCACCCCAGTGTGATCCCTCAACAGCCACACAGAAGACAGATGGTCCATAGGAGACTCAGAAACAGAGAAGCCTCACGCCAGGTCCACAGAGGCGCCCACGCCCGCCAAAAGAATGCCACGCACTCACCCTGCTCTCTGGGGAGCACACTGGGAGTCCAGGACATCACCTTGGATGGGGTGAGGCTCCGTCTGTGACCTCAGAAAGTCAGTCTGGAGCTGGACTTGACATGGGAAACAGTAAAACACCTGAGCTTGCCACCCTGAAAATCCCTGATGTGACACAGAAATCAGTGTTGACAGAGGGCCTGCTGCCCCCAGTGACCCTGCCAGTGGGGTCTCAACCCACCTACCCCTTCTGCAGCAGCCGGTCACAGCTGTGGTCCTGCTGGGGCACACGCAGATGAGATCCTAAAATACACAGCAACTGCACAGTGGAAGCCTGCATATCCCGTTTGGGTACCAGGAAACCCAGAGCAGCTCATGTGTGGGTATCCTCCGCTGTGTTAGCGTCCTGGCTCTCATATAGCACCCAGGCCTCGGGGCAAGGCCGTGTGCACACACCATGGGATCTGAGTGTGCACTGGCGCCTGTGCCTGGGCTGCTGCTCCCCGGCCACTGGTGTCAGGATCTCCAGGACCCCCATGAGTGGTCAGGGGAGCAGAGATGGCACAGATGCCAGCGACCTGGGTCATTCTCTACCTGGGATGTGGGACCCCAGAGGCCACACCGTGGGTTTGTATCTGCCTCTTCACGCAGAAGCAGCTGTGACCCCTGCCTGCCCCATGAGGCTCTGTCACAGGAGACCTCTGTAGCATCCCGTGCTGCAGGCAGGGCCTTCAGACGGATGCCATGCCACTGTCCGTGCCTCCTGAGGCTGGCCTCCCTTTGCACTGGGCAACATCTGCTGAAGATAAGGACATCTTTGCTGGGCCAGGCCTGGAGTTCTCCCAGGTTGTGAGCTCTTCTCCCTCTGATGAAGAGGATACCTGTGGTCTAACTCCTACAAAGCACTGGGGACAAGAAGGCAGGCAGAGTCCCACCTGGGCAGGTGGTAGGAGTGGAGGGAGCAGGCAGGCAGCAGGGCTGCCCAGGGCTGGGAGGCTGAGCTGTCCTGGGCGAGCCCCAGAGCCCACCCAGGGCTATACCCAGTCTAGCTGCGAGCAGGGCCCACCCTCCCCTGGACACAGTGGAGGACCCCCTGTATGTGGTCTTCACTGCCTGAGCACCTGTCTCATGCCAGACGTGTGAGATTGTTGGTGAATTAACAAAAGCCCTGCTCTCAGGGGGCTCCCATCCCAGCACATACACAGTCACATCTGGGGTCCAGCCTGGACTCCCCCTGCAGTTGGAGAGGGTCTCAGAGCTGGGTCTGAGAACAGCAACTTCCAGCCACCACACCCCGCCCCTCCCCAGCTGTCCTGGGCTCCAGCTTCTTGCACCTGAGGCTGTCTGTGCAGGGCTCCCAGCTGGTGCCCCTTTCCTCTGAAGCTCGGGGGTCAGTGCAGCCTGGCATCCTCATCGGGCCTGTTATGCGGGTTCTGGTCTCTCTGTGACCATAGACCCGCCAAGCCCACCAGCTAGTCAATGTGGAGCCAGCACAGCAGGAGTCCGACCTGTTAGGGCCCTCGGAACGAGGATCGTGGCCCCTGAGGCCTTCACACAGGATCTGTGCTGAGAGTGAGCTGATGTGGATGGCGGCACCGTGGCCATGGCAGAGGCACCATCCCTCCACCCTTACTCACGTAGGGATCCGCTCTTCTCTCATACTGGGCCCTGCTGGCACATTCCAGATGTGGGGGACGGGCTGGAGCCCAAGGCCTGCGTGCTGGGCCCTGGCTCTGCACCCGGCAACCAGCGTCTCTCTGGCCTGATGTCAGAGAGGGTGCCACAGCAGTGCTTCGGGGGCTCCTGCCATGAGGGCTGAGGGCTGAGGGCTGAGGACCACCTAGGCCCACGTGCACCCAGCAGGCAGCCGCTGCATCCTCTGATCCCCTCCACAACCAGGCCCGGTCCAGGCTATAGGCCGGCAGCGTTGGCAGGGGGAGGACAGGGTGGAATTGGCCGAGTAGGTTCACTGGGACAGACCCTCCCGCTTCGTTGGGGCTCTGGAGAATTCCATTGCTTCCCTTGGCTTAGCCTCAAGGTGCTAGAGCTTCTGCATCATTTACAGAGGAATTGGCTGGGATGTGCCAGGCCTAGCACTGTCTCCGGTGTGCGTGTCAGCACTCTGGTGACATGGCAGGTGAGGACCACGGCACCACCCCTGCGATCTGGCAGTCAGAGCCCACCTGTGTGTGTCTGCAGGGACATCCCTGACTACACACCATGGGAGGACAGGGAAGGGTCCCTCGGGCCCCATCCCTTTGTTCTTTCAGTGGTAAAGGTTCAGGTCGGTGGACAGACTGGACTTGGAGACGCCTTCTTATGTCCCCGAAATGACGTGGCACGCAGCCAGCTCACGGCACCCAAAGGCGCAGGCAGGTTGCAGCGCAGCAGCTCCTCCTGTCTGACCAGGAGCAGGTGCGTTCCTGAGGTCCTGGCTGCTTCTGCAGGAGCATCTGAGGGAGCACAGCTGATTTACCACAACCCCTCACCTCCTGGGTTAGCCTTTCCGTCCAACAGCACCAGGACTGAGCCCTGGCACTGGGCAGGCCGCCTTGGCTGGGGATCGTGTGTGTCTGGGTCTGTGCGGTGCGGGTGCCCGCAGGTCCTGGGTCTGTGTTGCGCACCGGCCTTGGAGGGCAGTGCACATCCTGTCTGCACTGTTGTCCCTGTGGCCCTAGGAGGGTCTGTCTGTGCTGTGTGTGTGTCATGCGCGTGAGTCTGGAGCTGCTGCGCCACACACAGGCATGCAGGGTGTGGGCACACCTGTGCTTCTGAGCACGCATGCCCTTGCTGGTGGCCAGGCACACACACAGCTGTGCATCCTTGGCCCGAGGTCAGCTGTGCCACACCTGCGGGCTGCAGGATCTTTTGTGCATATCTCCCTCCATCACCAGAAATAAACTCAGGACTGAGGCTGACGGGCTGGCCTGAGCGCTGCTCACCTGCACCTCCTGGCTGCACCTGTGGCCCCGGACTTGGCTTCCCCATCTCTCTCCTCCCCACCCCACCTCTGGGTCCTCTCTGGCTGGGGCTGTACCACATCTGGGCTCAATCAATGGTTGACTGATTGATGAGGGGATGGATGAGAGGCGCTCTAACAGAAATGCTGGGGAGCCTGGGCAGGCACTCCCGGATGGCAGAGGCGGCATGCGGGCTGGGGCAGCGGCCCCCGGCGCCCCCATACTCCCCCAGGACGTCTGGGGTCACCGTCTGCTCCACGGCAGCCCCAGGGTTATTTATGACCTCCTCCCTCTGGTGGCGGGAGGCAGCGGCTCCAGCCTCAGCCCAGCGGCAGAGGGGCCCCAGCAGGGGGACCGGGAGCAGCGACAGAGGCACCAAGGCCCAGGCAGGCAGGGCTCAGTGGGCAGGAGGAGGCGCAGTGGAGTCCACACCACCACGTCCCTGCCTTGCTCGGGATGATTCTAGCCACAAAACTCCGTTCCTCTGGCCTCTGCCGCCAGCCTGAGGAGTGCAGGGGAGAGTGGGACCCAGGTGTCCCAGACCAAGACAGGTGTGTGAGTGGACACGGGACACAGGTGTGCGAGTGGAGGATACGGGACAGGTGTGAGCGAGTGGACACATCACACAGATGTGCAAGCAGACACAGGACACGCAACACAGGTGCGCAAGTGAAGAAGGGACAGGTGTGAGCCAGCGGACACAGGTGAGTGAGTGGCCGCATCACACGAGTGCGTGAGCAAACACAGGACACGGCACACAGGTGCATGAGTGAACTTGGGACAGGTGTGAACCAGTGGACACGAAACACAGCTGTGAGCGAGTGGATACAGCACATGTGTGAGTGGGCGCGGACAGTACACGTGTGAGCGAGTGGACACGACACGTGAGAGTGGATACGAGATACAGGTGTGGGAGTGGACACAGTGTGCTAGTGGACACGAGTGGGAGTGGACACAGAACAGGTGTGAGCATGGACACGGACACGGGTGTGGGCATGGGACACAGGTGTGTGTGAGTGGACACAGGATATGAGTGTGTGAGTGGACAGGACCAAGGAAGGGGCACAGACCCACGGAGAAGGATGATGCTGGGGGTGAGGAGGCCTGGTCATGTGGGAAAGTGGCCTCCAAACAGGTACCTGTCTCCCAGGAAGACAAGGAGGTGGTGGGGAAGGCCTCCTCACCCAGCCCCTGGAGGGGCCTCCAGAATATCAGGGAGTGGATGGTGAGGATGGGGGGTGCCTCCAGCTTTGGACCCAGTCAGGGTCTTTTCGGGAAGACATCCTGGTCCTCCAGAGATTGGTGGAGACAGATTGTGGGCTGGAGGTTAGGCTGCAGGGCCCGGGTGGGCTCCCACACCCAGCCAGAAACCCAGGGCCAGCCCCAGGCCCCTCCTTAACCACACTGCGGGCCTGAGCATGGTGAGACACCGGTGAACAGGGGAGGGCTCTTGGAAGGGAAAGGAGGCTCCTGTGCTGGCCCAAGGGCCTCAGACCCAGAGAGGCACTGCCATGCGGACCTGCGCCTCCCCAGCCTCCCTCCCCAAATCACTGTGTGAGCATCAGGGAGTCAGGTGCAGGCGAACCTGGAAGGAGGGTGAGGTGCAGGTGAATCTAGTAGCCTGCACAGCGGCAGTAGGGTCAGGGCTGCGGACAGTGGGCACTCACGGTCAGTCCACACTGCCTCCAGCTGGCCCCAGGGGTGGACTTTCCACGTGGCATCGGACCTGAGAGAAGACACAGACTTCAGGGGAGGGAGGCACAGGAACTTGCTGGCAGCCACGTCTGGGGTCAGGGATGCAGAGAGGTTGATAGCACCAAGGGTGGCCATGTAAGGAAGGGTCACTCACAGTCACACCCACACTCCCACCGGGCCCCTAGGACCCCAAAAGACCAAGAAGGAGCCCCCACAGAAAGGGGCCAGGATGGGAGGGGAGGCTTCTGGCCATGTTCCTTGTCTGAGCAGAGCACCACTGGCCCAGATCTCACTCCGAGGGTGGGCTGGGGGGCCTGCAGAAGCCTCTGGTGAGATAAGGTGAGGGAGCCCAGCGTGGTCACCCGGGGTCAAGTTTATGTTCGGGGGGCTGGTCTGGGAGGAGGTGGTGGTGTGGGAGGGCGTGCACCCTGCCAACCCGCTGTCCCCCACCGCCACCCTGACTAACACCTTCCTGCTGGGGGGTGTGGGGTGACAGGAAGCTCTTGCCCCACCCCATGGCCCTGGCGCCGTCCTGGCGTGAGACACTGTGCATTTTAAACAGCTGTGTGATTTCAGGAGCGTTACTTGACCTTTCTGTCTCAGCGTCCTCACCAGCAAAAGACTAAAAAGGAACTCGGTGGCTCAGGCGAACTCACTCCTGTGAAGTGCATAGGAAGGGGCACGAACGCGCGGGGAGGTGCTGCCCTGTCACTCACAGAACACTTTGCCCAGGCCACACACCACAAATCCACAGCCTCGCTCCCTGCAGGTGCAGAGACCACCACGCCCTCCCGGACACCAACGCCCACCATCAGAGTCGCTGTGTAAAGTTCCAGAGCCGCGGGCGCAGGCTCACACCGCGGAGAGCAGCCCCCAGCTCCCTCCCTCCGAGAGGAGCCCGGTCCGCGACCGGCCCAGCCCATCCCTGTCCCGCGCGGAGTCCTGGATTCCAGCCGCTCCCAGTGACTCGGTACTCGGGATAGTGCCGGGGGCCGCAGCCCTGTCCCGCCGCCGCCGCCGGATGCCCCGAGTCGGCCGTCACGCACCCCCCGCGGGAGCCCGCGCCGCCCGCCGCGCCGGGGCCGTTTAAATGGGCCAAGTTGTGGCGGCGGCGGCGGCGGCGGCGGCGGAGTCTCCCAAGTCCCCGCCGGGCGGGCGCGCGCCAGTGGACGCGGGTGCACGACTGACGCGGCCCGGGCGGCGGGGCGGGGGCTTGGGACCCCCGGGCGGGGCGGTGACTCCGCGACTCCTCGCTGCCGGGCTCGGCCTGGAGGGTGGGTCGGCGAGCCGGGCGCGGGTCTTCCCCGGGCGCGGGCGCAGGTGGCCGGGACGCGGGACTCCGGACGCCCCGCGGAGCCCCAAGGCCCGGGAGCTACGGCGCTCGGCGAGTCGATCCGGGATCGATAGCAGCTCCGGCAGCTCCATGTCTCGGGCCGCCGAGGCCCCGCCGGCCGGCTGGGCAGCAGTCCGGGGAGGCCTGGCGGGCGGCGCGGAGGCGGCGGCTGCAGGCGCCGGGGCGCAGTAGCGGACGGGGTGGGCGCGCGGCCAGGCGCCTCCCCGGTCCCCGCGACCCAACTCCAGCCCGGGCCGGGATAAGTTGCTGCCGCCGGCGGAGAGCGGGGCTGCGAAGCCACCAGGGCGCCATGCCGGCCGTCAAGAAGGAGTTCCCGGGCCGAGAGGACCTGGCCCTGGCTCTGGCCACGTTCCACCCGACCCTGGCCGCGCTGCCGCTGCCGCCGCTGCCGGGCTACCTGGCGCCACTGCCCGCGGCGGCGGCCCTCCCCCCGGCCGCCTCTTTGCCCGCCTCGGCCGCCGGCTACGAGGCTCTGCTGGCCCCGCCGCTCCGCCCCCCGCGCGCCTACCTCAGCCTGCACGAGGCCGCCCCGCACTTGCACCTGCCCAGGGACCCGCTGGCCCTCGAGCGCTTCTCGGCCACCGCGGCCGCGGCCCCGGATTTCCAGCCGCTGCTGGACAACGGCGAGCCGTGCATCGAGGTGGAGTGCGGCGCCAACCGCGCGCTGCTCTACGTGCGCAAACTCTGCCAGGGCAGCAAGGGCCCGTCCATCCGCCACCGCGGCGAGTGGCTCACGCCCAACGAGTTCCAGTTCGTCAGCGGCCGCGAGACGGCCAAGGACTGGAAGCGCAGCATCCGCCACAAAGGTGCCGCCGCCCCTCCCTTCGCTGCCGGGACCCGCGGGCCCCGACCCCACCCCAACCCGACTCTGTCACCCGTGGGGGCGCGGGCCGCCGCCGTCCCTCCCTTCGCTCCCCGGGGACTTGCGGGCCCCGATCCCACCCCCTACCCGACTCGGACACCCGGGAGCCTCCGGCTCGGCTGAGGGGGCGCTACAGCTCCAGGGCTGCGCGGGGACACACCCGCCGCGCGCGGAGGCCTCGGTGGACCCGGGCAGAGCGCCCACCGCTGCACCTCCCTCCAGCTTGGGCCACAGCGCTTGGGGCTCGCGGGCCGCCCTCTCCACTCGGAAGGTCTCTGCAAGGCTCCTGGGCCTTAAGGCCCAAAACAAGTTTATGGGAACTCTAGAGAGCCAGCAGGAGGCGGGTAGGGAGGGCGCGGAGCCCCGGGTTGGGGGGCGTGGAGGGGCGCACGTGCGGCCGGGTGCGAGCGCGCGGCGCGGGAGGCTGCGGGGCGGGGCGGGGCGCGCGCGGAGCCGGAGCGGCGGTGCCAGGACACGCAGCCTGTTTTGGCGCCTGCGGGCGTCTGGCCCCAAGGGTGCGACGCGGGGGCGCCCGAGCCGGGACACGGGGCGAGGTGAGCGCCAGGCGCCGCGAGGAGTTAAAAAGTTCGAGACCTGAGCGGTGCGTGGCTCCGCGGTGGCCGCCGCCTCCTGCCGCGCAGGCCGAGGGTCCCGACGGCGCCGCTCACCGCTCCGGGACTCAGCCTTTCTGGGCCCGGCCTGCGGCTCCCTCTGGAACGGAGAAAGGGTGGAGCGCGGGAGGAGGGGCGCCGGGTGGGGACGCCCAGGACCTTCGTCGGGGGAGGGCGCTGCTCCCGGGCTGGAGTTGCAGAGCCCAGCAGATCCCTGCCGCGTTCGCGAGGGTGGGGCGGGAAGCGGGCTGGGAAGTCGGGCCGAAGTGGGTGTGGGGGTCGGGGTGTATTTCGCACAGGAGACGGGAAGCGGGTACTGGCCCTGCCGCCGACTGCCCCCAGAAGTGTGCAGCGCCCTCATAGGGTCTGCCTCCCCTCTGCTCGCAGGGAAGAGTCTGAAGACGCTTATGTCCAAGGGGATCCTGCAGGTGCATCCTCCGATCTGCGACTGCCCGGGCTGCCGAATATCCTCCCCGGTGGTGAGATGCGGGGCTCAGTTGGGGCTGGGAGTTACTCCCCCTGCGGAGCTTGTCCCTGCGGTTTTCAGGATCGAGAGTCCTCACCTCACCCCCTGTGGGTGTGCTGGAGGGAGCCTTCGCAGGGCAGAGGGAAGGGGCTTTACTTCGTGTTCTCCTAGCCCTTGTACCTGGACAGGGGGAGGAGTCCTTGAGCACCTGAGCCCCTCCCAGTGTGGAGACAGGGGGGCCGAGCCTGTCCTAGAGCCTCCCCTTGGGTGCCTTGGAGCTGCTTCTCCTCGAGTCCTGGGTCAGGGTCTTGTCTCTGGGAGAAGTAATTCAACATGGACCTGGCACTGTGCCCTGTCACAGCTTGGGAGTCACCGTGTTCTCTGGCCCAGCTGGTGAGGTGTGATTCTGGGTATGACAGCATTTTGGGGAGCTACAGGCTTGGGTGTGAGTGACTTGTGTCTGTGGGGTGCTGAAGGCCAGGGTGCAAGGGCCTGGATGTCAAAGTGTGTCCTAGGGACACAGAGGCTAGCCAGGGACAGTCTTTGCAGTGTGGGCCTTTGGTGTCCGGAGAACTGGAGCTGGAGCCTGGTTCAAGGCCCCAACCCAGGGTAGACAGCTATGGACACCCTCACTGAGGGAGCAGGCAGGAGAGACTGGGTTGCTGGGAGCTCCCTTCTGCTCGGGGAGGCACCTGCACCCCCCACCCAGCCTCCAGCCCCCTAGTTGGGCAGCGAGGGTTGGAGAATTATGTGAAAATGAAGATTGCCTGTTGGGAAGGACCAATTTGGAGCCAATTAGGGCCATGGCTGCTGGGGGTAGGGGCTGCAATTCCTGGTACACTCAGGAGCCCCTTCTTCCAGGAAAGGGTAGGAGAGGCAGAGGTGCAAAGTGGCCTGAGTGGCCCACCTCTGCTTGCCTGCTTTGGGCGTGAGGTAGGATGGGGGAGGGGATACCCCAGGGACCTGTGAGCCGCTAGTGCTTGGTAGCCTGGGCGCTGGGAGGCTGCAGACATACCTGTGAAGACAGCTGGTCCCTCAGACATACAGCATTTGGGCAGGGGAAGGGGACACAGCTGCACTTCACCCATGTGCCCACCTGACACACAGTCCGACACGGATCTGCACGCACAGGCAGGCAGTTCACAGAGTTCCCAGGCAAGTGTGCAACAGCTGGCAGCCCTCTGCATGCTGTCACAGACCTACCCAGGGCAAGAGGCCCAGTCCCCTCCTTTCAAGCAGCTGGTGCTGGAGAGGGCTCCTCTGGGCAGCCCACTGGCTAGCCTTGGGTCTCTGTTTGGATGGGAGCAGCCCCCTTGAGGCCTCCCACAGGAGTGGGGAGCAGGCAGCCTGAGCCCAGCATCAGTCTCTTCTGACACTGCTTCAATGGGCGTGCATCTCTTCCCCAACCCAGGGCCACAGCCAGGAGATGCCCCCGCACCTGGGGCTCCCAGGTTGCTGCCCTGCGTGAGGGACAGCTCAGATCTAGGCCTGCCTCTGCCAGTCCCTCCCAGGCCTGTCCCACACCCTTCCCCTAGGAAGCAGCTCCAGGGGCCCCTGGAGGAGGTATGTTCTGTCCTTGGGCAGGGCGGGTACCAGGGAAGCTGTCCTGGTCCTCAGCACCCCCAGCAGCCACCCCAGACTTGCCCTCCAGGTGCCTTGGGGTGTGGCTGGGGTGCCAGTGTGTCCCCACGCCCGACTCTGTACATCACGGGGCTGAGGCTGGCATACAGCCTGGGCTCCATTCCCAGCCAGCCAGCCCTGGCCTCCTTCCAAGGAGTAGTCTTCTGGTCCTTGCTTCCCTCTCTTCCCCATCCCACAGACAAGAAGCAGAGAGAAAAGCATTGTGTCTTCTCAAAAGAAGGGAGGTGGGAGGCCGGGCGCGGTGGCTCACGCCTGTAATCTCAGCACTTTGGGAGGCCGAGGCGGGCGGATCATGAGGTCAGGAGATTGAGACCATCCTGGCTAACAGGGTGAAACCCCATCTCTACTAAAAATACAAAAAATTAGCCGGGCGTGGTGGCGGGCGCCTGTAGTCCCAGCTACTCAGGAGACTGAGGCAGGAGAATGGCGTGAACCCGGGAGGCGGAGCTTGCAGTGAGCTGAGATCGCGCCACTGCACTCCAGCCTGGGCGACAGAGCGAGACTCCGTCTCAAAAAAAGAAAAAAGAAGGGAGGTGGGAGAGGAGAGGCTGTCAGAGCCTCTAAGCCCTGGTGCTTGGGCTGCAGAATGGCAGAGCTGAGTGAGACTTCCCAGCACAGCACACTCCGGACAGGCTGTGGCTGTTGAAGCGAGCCCTGAGCTCCAGCTGACACACACAGGCCTGGGCAGACAGGCACTGCACCTACAGCCTTGTCCGCACGCTGTGGTCATTGGTGTTGGGGACAGCCCAGGGCCAGGGCAGGGTCTTAGCAGGGGCCTTGGACCCAATGCCCCACCCCTGCCCAGCAGTGCTGGGTTTTCCCACTGAGCTGTTGTGGAGAGAAAGGAGGGGACTCAGCACAGGCCCAGTGGCCGGTGAGGGGAGATGTGGCTCTGGGATGGCGGCTTCCAGCTGGGTTGGGGGATGCTCCAGCTTCCAGACCCTTGAGGAGGGGGCACTGCCCAAACTGAGCTGGTGCTGGGGCTGTGTATTTGAAGGTGATGGTGGTTCTAGGTCTGAGGAGGACACTCTCCTAACACCTTCATCCCCAAGCTCCGGGCTGTGTTTTGGCATCGGGAAGGAGGAAGTCCAAGGAGGCCCTGGTGACTGAACGGAGGAGAGGGAGTTAGTTAGATGCTATCAAGGGCTCTGCCACCTCCTGGAGCCAGCAGCCTGTTATTACATTTTAAAAAGCCTCCCGCCCACTGGAAAATAATCAATAACTTTCCTTTTTCTCCTGGGGGTGGCAGGACCTAAAAGCACTGGAGGAGTCCAGAAGTGCCTGGGGCTGGGCCAGAGCGAGTGTACTGTGCAGGGTGGTACAGGCGTGTCCGCCGCATGTGTGCGTGAGCTTGGGGCTCGGCTGTGCTCTGCAGGGACCACGCGGGGCTTGTCTGCTCCCACCCGAGGCACCCACCGCTCCACACACTCGTTCTGTGGGTGCGAGGGAGGGAGGGAGAAGCCATGTGAAAAATGCCAGGCAGGGTTGGTGGAACAGAGGACCTGGCTGGTCAGGGCTCGTCGTCTGGTGACCTGTGAGCCCCAGGCCTGCAGTCTGTGAGGGTTCAGCTCAGACAGTTGCCAGTTGCCTTGCGCCCGGCTGCAGCTGCCCCTGAGCTGGGCTGTGCGTGGCGCTGATGAAACAGAAAAGGGCATTCGTTTGTCAACATTGGTGTCGGTGGCAGGGTATGGTGGGGCAGAAGGTTCACAAAATATGGGTGGGATTGGCAGGCAGATACACGGAGGTAACATGTGCACTTGAGTGCACGTCCACTAGAACTAGGCCCAGGCCACAAGCAGATCCCAGGAGACACGCGGGGGCCCTAAGAAGGGAGCTGGGAGTGAGGTGCACACAAGCCCGGGACGGGGGCCCCAACTCGCCCTGGAGTTGGCCAGGACCCTCCAGCATTCTCAAGGGCTGTAGTAGGGTGGGGCAGAGGAGGGCTGAGCCAGTGGGCGCCATCTGTAGGGGGATGTCCAACTGCGGCCCCGTCTCTCAGCTCTCCTCTGGGTCTCTGGCCAGCTGTGGCTCTTGCTGGCCCCAGGCCCATCCTGGAGGCGGGTGGAGGGAGGATGGCTGCTCCGAGGGCACCTCCACTGTGCCTGGGCCTGGGCTTGGGGTGCGAGGCCAGGGCAGACCCCTGGGAGACGGAACGGCCCAGTCCAGCCTCACCTTCCTGTCCTCCTGCCCCACCAGAACCGGGGGCGGCTGGCAGACAAGAGGACAGTCGCCCTGCCTGCTGCCCGGAGCCTGAAGAAGGAGCGGACTCCCAGCTTCTCTGCCAGCGATGGTGACAGCGACGGGAGTGGTCCCACCTGTGGGCGGCGGCCAGGCTTGAAGCAGGAGGATGGCCCGCACATCCGTATCATGAAGAGAAGGTACTTGGACCAGAGCCGGACAGGAAGGCACAAGGCTCAGATGGGGCTGGAGCTTCCGGCCTTCAGCTGCTCAGATGAGAGCGTCCACACTGGCCTCCGACACTTCCCTCGGATGCTAGTCTTTTTGGGGTCCTGTGTGGGTCGCAGGCAGGAGCTGTTTCCTCATCTGCCCTGTCTGGTGTCCCCTCCCACATCTGCTCTGCAGCGCTCACTTGCAGGAGGCAGGTTGGCAGCAGTTGGGACCCAGAGGTCTGCACCTGCCTGGGCCGACGCTCCAGCTACCCCTGCTGACCGGGTCCCAGTCTGGCCAGAGCAGCTCCAGCAACAAGGGGCTCCATTCAGGCTCATGACTGACTGTGCAGAAGCAGCCTCGGCCCCCTACCTGCTGCAGAATGTGAGGGCTCCTCTGAGTGCAACAAGCCGGAGGGAGAAGGGGCCTCGGTTCTGTTCTTCCTGACATCTGTGTCTGCTGAGACCAGGAACTGGCCCATGGGCCTCTCCTGGTAGGAGACCCCAGCACGCTGAGCCAGTAGCAGATGGTGCTGGGCACGGCAGCCGCTCTCATTCACTGCCCAGGGCTGTGGCCCAGCAGGGCATTGACCTGAGACAGGTCTGCTGTCCTGAGGCTGGGGTCAGAGGCCTCCAGAGCAATGTGGACCTTCTGCTTCCCTTCCTGCAGAGTCCACACCCACTGGGACCTGAACATCTCGTTCCGAGAGACGTCCTGCAGGTAGGAGCCGTGCTGTGCGTGCATAAGAGGGGGCCGTGACTCCCCTCCCTCCCTCCCTCCCTCCTACGCTTGCCCGTGGCTTGCTGTCTGCTGTCCCCTGTCTCAGCGTGAGCTGATGCTGGCTGAGTGTCTGCCAGGTTTGATGTGTGCTGCAAGGTTGTCCCCCAGCCCGGGAGGCAGACAGTGTTGCACCCAGTTGAGACTGAAGGGCCCCAGGCCCAGTCAGAGGTAGATGTTGGCAGCAGCACAGGTGTGAGTTCTGGGTAGCCCAGCCCTAGAGTTAGAGTACATCCTCCCATGTGAGACTGGCCATTTGAGCCCAAAAATGAGGCTGTCACCTCCCCTTTCCCACCCTGCTAGAGACCCACCAGGAGGTGAGAATGGTGTGTGAGTGAGGCCTTGAAGGATGTGTCGGAGCTCACTAAGGCGAGGGGATGGCTGCAGAGAGTGGAGGAACAGGGAAGGGCATGTAGGAGGGAGGAGGAGTGAACCTGGCAGCTGTGGCTCAGTTGGATGCTGAAGGCTAGCGGATGCTGGGCCTGTGGGCGCTGTCCTCTAGGCGGGGAGCCACTGGAAGTTCTTGAGCGGGGCAATGACCAGGTGTGTGTTTGGAGAAGGTCCCTCTGGAGGCCCTCCTGGCAGACGGGGGATCGGATTCAGGCTGGGGAAGCAGGATAGTAGGGGGTGCGATTCCAGGATGTGGGAAGGAGATAAAAATGAAGAGCCCCAGGGAAGAGGTCAAGGCAGTTGGGGGACCCAAGTTCCTGGCTCCAGGGGGAAGCGGGTGGTCAGTCTGTGAACAGAGCCCAGCTGTGGATTCTGTCAGGGGGGTCAGGTCTTACCCTGTGGCTTCCAGGGCAGCAAGGCGGGAAGGGGGTGTCCACGGCAAAGCCAGCTTCCCGGGGCCAGAGCCGTGAGGGCCCAGGGGACCTGCATGTCCTGGCTCCACGCCAGATGTGTTATTTATGTCTCTGAGAATGTCTGAATCTCAGAGCCGAATTACAATAAAAACATCTTTAAACTTATTTCCACCTCATTTTGGGGTTGCCAGCTCAACTGATCATTTTTATGAACTGTCATGAACATTGATGACATTTTATGAGGCTTTTACTTGGGACACTACAGAATAAATTTGTCAGTGAGGCCCGTAGGGAAACCCAGCCGCAGTGCCCCCTGCTCCAGTAACGGCTCCTCCTGCCTGCAGCCCCCTCCTCCGTCCGCCTGGCCTCGGGAACACAGTGACCCTCAGCAGCACTGACGGCTGGCAGCCTGGGGTGTGCTAGGAGGAGGCCAGGTCTTCCATCCTGCATGGGCCCTAGAAGGGACTAGAATGAGTTTCTGAATCTCCCAAGGGCGAGATTTCGGTCAGAGGGGAGGGCGTGCCGGGGTCCCCGAAGGAGAAGGCGCAGCACGCCTGAGTGGACTGAAGCCCCGGTCTGTTGACCTGACCCTGGTGTCTGGTCAGAGTGGGTGGTGGTCCCTGAACCCAGCGGCCACACTGGCCCCAGGCTGTGTCTGTTTCTTTCGGCCTGTCCCTGGGTCCCTCTGCCTCTGCAGGCTCCCACAGAACGCACTGCCAGGCCACCTCCATCTGCGTGTTCATTTGCTCTCATCCATTAGTCTCCACCCATCTGTCCGTCTGTCCTTCCATCCCTGTCCCTCTGGCTGGCTGGCTCTGCAGTGATCACCTGCCTTTTGGAGCCAGCAGAGCCCCAGGCCATCCTCCTCTGCCTCAGGAACCAGGGCTGGCAGATGCTCCTCAAGCCATTGTTTGCAGGCAGGGGCTTGGCCCCTCTCTCCTGGGCCCCTGAGCTGGTGAAAAAATGGGCAAGGGCTGGACTGTGTGGTCATCACTGAGGGGCAGTGGCGGGAGGCCCCTGCCTGGGGAGCTGGGGTCACACCTGCCAGGCTCTGGCCTCCCCCTCACCCTCTCCTTCCTGCACCTCCTGCCGTGGCCCTGACTGCTTCTCTCAGCTTCCCCACCTCCTGACCTGCGGCCCGGCCCCACCACAGAGACCCTCAGGGACTTTGTCTCTTGTGCGAAGGAGGGTGCAGAGGGCATTCTGTGGTTCGAGGACCATGTGCTGATGTGCCCCGGGCCAGGTTCCTGCGTCTCCACTCTGGGATGTCCAGGGCGTTTCTTTACATAAAACTGGCATAACTGGCTCACTGAGTGGCCAAGTGACTACAACAGGTTTTCAGGGGCTGGGCCAGGCCAGGCTGTGTCAGAGCCTCGGGAGCAAACTCCAAGGTAGAGACCAGGAGTGGGGAGGGCAGGTGGCACCAATTCCCCACCAGGTGCCACTGCCCAGCCACAGTCCCTCCACCCAGCTGTCAGGCCCTCCCTCACTTTCCTTCTGGGCGCCAGGCTCAGGGCTCACAGCCAGCCCCCACCCTCTGGAGTCTCTGGGAAGCTCGTTCTCCTCCTGCAGGCGTCCCGGGGACACCAGAGGGGGGACCCCGAGGGAGAACTCCACGGCAGCTGTGGCTGCTGCCAGGCCAGCCCTTGGCCCCCACCCCATGCTGAGGCCAGCAGTCCTCTCCTGACACCCCCGCATCGATTAGGATCATGGAAGGGATGAGACTCGCTGCCGATTAATCCCATAAAGTACTTACTCCCACCCAGCTGCCCTCCTGTGTGCCGGGGGGGCTTGCGTTCCCACTGGGGGCCGGTGGGGGTGGGGAGAGAGCCGGCATCTGGGTCTCCTGGAAGGCTTGAGAGCCCAGCCTGGGAGTCTTTGGTGCTCGGCTTAGGGGCAGCCCTGGATTAGCCCAGCTCCAGCCAGCCCAGGTCAGGGGGGCTGGGGGCTATTTAACGAGGTTTAGGGTTGGCTCCCAGGTCACTGCGCCAGGAGGCTGCTCCGTTACAGGTGGGCTGGGGGCTGTGCTGCAGGAGTGCTACTCGGGGAGCGGCGCCTGGGCCCTGAGCCCCTTCTCTGCTGACCTGGGGAGAGGCTCACGGAACCGGGAAGGGGTGGAGAGCCGTGTTCCACACAGCTCCTCCCATTGCTCTCTGGGACTCTGTGGATGTGGGATTTGGCTGAATTAGCAAGAAGAGGAGAAGCGAGGGAACAAAAGAGTTAAATGCATGTTGATTCCAAGCCCACACCTGCTTGGGGGATAGCGGGAGGTCAGAGCACACAGCCCTGGTGCCTGGTGCAAGCTGCATGTGTCTGCTGGTGCTCTGTGTGCGTGGGGCACATCTCATCAGCCACAGGACTGTGCTCTGGGCCTCAGTTTCCTCGTGTGCAGAAACCGGGGGTCAGGGAATGGTTGCAAGTTCTCACCGAAATTCATGACCAAGGGGCTGGCAGCTGGCATGTGGCTTATTCTCTCCTGGGGCCTGTCCTACAGGACTGCCCTGTGCAGATCGGCCTCTTCCCGTGCGGGGTCCCTCTGCCTGGTGGGCCCCTCGACCCCCTTTGAGGCAGGGAGTGAGGTAACAGTGCGATTCCCTCCGGAGGGCGTGAAGGCAGAGCCGCTGGTGCTCCACACAGACTCTCCCTGGAGCAGCAGTGGGGTCCCAGTGCCAGGTTCTGTGTCGCTTTGGCTTGCTCCGTGGGTGTGCACACAGGGGCATCATGGGCCACATGCCGAGGTGTGGGCACAGCCTCTCGCAGCTGCCCACGGGGTCAGCCTTTCCCGGTCTCGTTCCACAGCCAGGACGGCAACCTTCCCACCCTCATATCCAGCATCCACCGCAGCCGCCGCCTCGTGATGCCCGAGCATCAGAGCCGCTGTGAATTCCAGAGAGGCAGCCTGGAGATTGGCCTGGGACCTGCAGGTGAGGAGCACAGGGGGCCTCAGGGCGGGTTGGGGCTGTGGGGCCAGAGGACAGTGGCGTCTCCACTCAGCACCAGCAGCCTTGGCAGGCAGCCAGAGAGGCAGGAGGAGCGGCCTGTCCCCCGGGGCTGCATGTGATGGTAATTGTGTTAATCCCAGCCAGCGGGGCAGACAGGAGGCAGAGGCGGTGGCTCCGCTGTGGCTGCCTCCGCTGTGGCTGCCACTGGGGTGGGCTTGGAGTGGCCGGGGGCCCTGCCACCCCCTCTTCACAGGGCAGACGTAGGCGTGGCCTCAGAGGTTCAGAAATGCACACCCTGGAGGAATGCACTCACTGCCACAGACAACCGCGCAGCGCACGCCTGACTGGTCCCGCCTCCTAGGGCTCCGGGAAGGAAGGGGTCCCCGGTCCCGCCTCCTAGGGCTCCGGGAAGAAAGGGGGTCCCGGAGGGAAGGGGTTCTGGGAGGGAGGAGATCCGGTGCCTGAGTGAGGTGCTGCTGCCTGGTCACAGTTGTGGGGGGAAAAGGGGAACCTGGCACAGGACCTCAGAGGGAGGGGGCAGTTTGGGGACCCAGGCCCCCCTCAGAGGGCACTGCTGTAGAGAGGGGCACAGCAGAGCCTCAGCCCCAGGGCAGGCCGTGAAAGGAGGAGGTCGATCCTGAGGCCCTGTGGACCCTGGGCAGGGGTGTTCCCAGCAGGGCCTGCATCTCTTGGGAAGGTGGGGTGGGGGAGGCCCGCCCCCATCTGGGTCCCCCGTCCGCGTTCTGTGCGCCTGGGAATGCCTTTGTGGGACTGGGTGGTGCCGCGTGGAGGACAGCTGAGAGGCGGTTGATAAAATCTAATTGCCCCATCGATTGGCAGAGCTGAGGGAGCCCCACAGTGATTGAGATATTCTGAGCCAGCAGGCCCTCCCCCTGTGCCCTCACACAGGGAGACCTCCTCAGGTACACGCGTGTGCGTGTGCAGGCATGTGTGTGTCTGGGGTCCTGTGGGGTGCACGTGATGGGGGCTGCCCGGCAGGTCTCACCCATGGAGTCAGGGCGTGTTCATGCACTTCCGGGCTCCTGGGCTCTACAGGGCCTCCTGTGTCCGGTGACCCGTGTCCACGTCTCCCACGCGCACTCCGTGTCAGGGCCTGGCCCGCTCCCTGGAGCTTCCTCTTGGAGGGGCATTCACCTCTTCTCCCTTCCTGTGACCCCAGGAACCACACATCTGTGCTGTTCCCAGCCCGGGCCCTCCCGCCGAGCTGCACCTCCCTGGGCCCTGGGCTGGGAGGGACTCAGAGCAGGTCCTGCATCTGCCTCTGTGAGACCGCCGGGGTCCACGAGTGAGGAGTGCGCGTGGCCTCATCGGCCTTCCTGCGGTCTCCTGGCAGGCCCCCTTCTCCTGGACTCCCCCACCCAGTCACCTCCCCCAGGCTATGAGGAGGCCTTAGCCCCCCACATGAACGGAAAGGGGAGTTTCCACGTGTAAAATGGAAAACTGATTGTCAGGAGGCGAGAGGCCGTGCTAGCCCTGAGGGCATGTGCATGGTGGGCCAGGCAGCAGGTGTGGAAAAGAGCCAGACTCCTCCACCCTCGGCCCAACCCCTCCCAGCCCACTGAGCTCTGGCATGTCCCTGGATCCGTGCGTGGCCAGCTGCCCCCCGCCGCCCACGGGGTCCGGCCGCCCAATCTGTCACTGAGATGGGGACCCTGGACCAGGCCATGGGACTGACCCTCTCTCTGGGGCCGGGCCTGACAGCGGCCGGGCCAGGATCAATAAGTTATTAGCACTGCTCTGTCAGCTGTAATGTGGGATTGATCGGTGTGGCCGCTGCACTTCCCCAGCCTGATAAAAATGACAGATTAAGGGAATAAGAAAAAAGAATTAGGCCTGGAGCTGACGGCAGGGCTTGCGGGCGGACGGGCTTGGGAGCCCCACTGCCTAGGCCTCATGGAGGTCTTGGGTCACAGGGGGGTGGCCCCTTACCCCACCCACCTAGAGGCCTCATGAGGATGAGGAGGGGCCTGAGTCGGAGGCACTGGCTGGCCCGGGAGACCCCCAGGGCATGGAGTCAGGGGCTTGGGATGAACTTGGGGTAGGTCGGTGATGGGTACATGGATGGTATGGTCTGGAATGCGTGTGGTCGGCAGGACCCAAGGGAGGACCTCAGGAGAGTGGGCTGGGCCTGGCGTGGGCCTCCCCTCTGCCATCTGCTGGGCTGGCCTCCTGGCTGAGGAGGTGGGTGAGGCTACTGGGAGGTGCACCCCAAGAGCCCAGAGCCTGGCTGAGCAGGTGAACAGGGCGTGACAGCCACACCAGGGTGCTAGCTCAGGCAGGACTGGGCCAGAGAGGAGGACTTGGGCCTTCTAGGGGCAGGGATGGGTATGACCAAGTAGGAGGCCTGGGAGTGGAGGGGCCTCAAGGTGGCCTGGGGGGCCCACAGCCCAGTGACTCACGGTGCAGGAAGAGGTCAAGTGTGAGGTCCTTCCTGGCTTGTCCTACCCCACGCTGGCATGTGACCCTGCACAGCCCGCCCTCACCCCTGTCCAGGAGGGAAAGGTGGTACCCAGTCAAATCAAAAGCTTTTTATTCTCCTCCAGGGGGATGATGGGGGCCACATTAACTGCACAAGAAGCTAGGCTGGCGGGTGGGACAGCCGGGTGCCTGCTGTGGATCTCTTCTGCACACACGCACCAGCACCAAGGCCAGTGTCAGGGCTCCCCTGTGCCCCTGCCCCACCACAGCCAGGTGTGATGTCCTCTGCGCTGAAGGCTGGGGCTCCCAGGGCTGGGCAGGCCTGTACTCACCAGGACCAAGGGCCCCCTGAGAGATGGTGGGTGCTGTCCAGGCTGAGCTGGAGCAGGGGCTGGGTCCCCCTTCCATTCCTTGAGACGCAGGTGGGCACTCACTACCCTCCCGCAGGTGACCTGTTGGGCAAGAGGCTGGGCCGCTCCCCCCATAGCAGCGACTGCTCTTCGGAGAAGAGGGCACGAAGCGAATCCCCCCAAGGTAAGAACGTGTCTCTTACAGGTCACCAGGGAAGGGGGCAGTCCCCGAGGGTCCCCTGGACCTCAACCAGGGGCTCTAGAGGGGGTGTTCCTTGGCAGTGCCTGGAGAAGCCTCTCACCCCGGGTCCTCCCCAGTAGAAGCACTGCTGCTGCCGCCAGAGCTGGGGCCCAGCATGGCCCCGGAGGACCACTACCGTCGGCTCATGTCGGCGCTGAGCGAGGCCAGCACCTTTGAGGACCCTCAGCGCCTCTACCACCTGGGCCTCCCAAGCCACGGTGAGGACCCACCCTGGCATGATCCCCCCCAGGAATGAGCCCTCATCACCTCCGCACCTACGTGTGCTTGGCCATTCCTGTTGCTGAGGCTCTGCTGACACCAAGGCCAGGCTGGATGCAGGTCCCTGGAGGGCCCCTCTGCCACACGTCCTGCCCCATGCCCCCTGGGGCGGGCCACACCTCCATGTCCCCCAGGTCCCCAGACTCATGGGTGACTCCCATTTTATATATGGAGAAATGGAGTCTGGGGCGGACCCAGGTGAGGGTGGACGGTGGGCATTTGAGCAGCACCCCCCCAGGAGAGCAAGCTCCTGGACCCTGTGGTCTGTGAGTCGTCTCCAGCCGGGGGACGCTGACCTGCCAGATGCCTGCCCCGGGAGCCTGGGGAGGGGCAGCGAGCAGGACGGCCGGGCTGGGTGCAGTGGGCATTTTGCCACCAGGACTCCCCAAGTGCTGAAGAGACCCCAGCTGGAGGGGCTGCCCCTGCCCTCGGGTCGGCTCTGACCCTGTCCACCCCACCTCATGACGTTCTCCAGGGTCACTCCGGGATGCAGTCGGACCTCCTGCCCGCTGCACTCAGCCTCCCAGGCCCCAGCCGCCCGCCTGGCAGGGGAGCTTGGCTTTTCGGGCTAGAGGTGGGTGGGGGCGCCAGGAAAGGAGGCAGGATTCCTCACATCAGGCACCGTCCCCCAGGGCAGCTCAGGCACCAAGAGCCTGAATAATTCACCAAATGTTAATAATTTAAAAATCCTCCTTTTTAATTGCTTTCCCTGCTCTGCCTGGGGCCGCTCTGCTGGCCGCGCAGGGGAGGGGGCGCCGGCCGCCGGGAAGCGCGCTGTCAATCAGGCCGCGCCGCCGCCCCCGCCCCCGCCCCGCCGCGGAGCCGGCCGTAAATAACCCCGGCCGCGAGCGCGGGGGCGCTGGGCCCCGCTGGGATCGATGCGGGCGGCCGCGCCGGCTGGGCTCTGCGGGCTGGCACCCGGCCCGGGGCGGGACCCACCTCCGCTTTCGGGTAATTAATTTATAAACAGGCGGCGGTGGAGCTGGCGGAGCCTGCACAGTGGGGGCTGCGGGGACTCGGGAGGCCCGGGCCTGGGCGGGAGGGAGAGGCCGAGAGACCTGGGAGGCGGCGCCTTAGACGCGGGCGCCGCGTGCGCATTGGGGCGAGTGTGGCCACGCGGGACAGTGACTCTGCGCAGCCGGGACTGGGCGACCCCTGTGCTAGTGTGGCCTGCGTGCACGGGCGCTGCCCTGCCGTTGTGACAAGCTCTGGCCAGCCGTGTCTACCATGGGGAGCCCAGATTTTCTTGCCTCCCACCGAGGAGGGGGGTCCCCTGGGCGGTCCGCCCCTGGCGGGCTCTCCTAGACTCTCCGGCTGCCCCGCAGGCGCTGTGTCCTCGGGACCTCTGCACAGCCCCCTCCCCGCAAGGCTCACCGCCTCCCAGGCCAGAGGCCTTCAGGCTCCCGGCTCCCCTTCGGGCAAGAGCGTTTCCCGACACTTCCCCGCCCCGCATCTTGTCTGCCGCCTCGGCCCTGTGGCCGCCCATCCTCCTGCCCCGTGCCCGAAACCCGCCCAGGGGCCGCACACGGCCGAGTGCTGTGGTTACTTCCCCACCTTGGTGTTCTACGCTAGGACGCGGGCTGGGGAAGGGGGGCGAATAGCCGGGGGGTCACTGCTGTTGTCCCCCACCCAGATCTCCTGAGGGTCCGGCAGGAGGTGGCAGCTTCAGCTCTGAGGGGCCCCGGTGGCCTGGAAGCCCACCTGCCCTCTTCCACGGCAGGTCAGCGTCGGAAGCAGGGCCTGGCTCAGCACCGGGAGGGCGCCGCCCCAGCTGTCGCCCCGTCCTTCTCGGAGAGGTACTTGGGTGGCTGCCGTTCTCTTGTTTCTGGGGTACGACCCGCACCCCACACTCTCAGCCACCAGCACGCGCCCCGAGTGTGCCAAGCACTGTGTGCAGGTCTAGGTTCGGGTCCGGGCAGAGCGTTTCGTGGGTGACACCGCTCTGGGCTGCAGTGTTGAGGGCGCCACTGGGGTGCGTAAGAGAGGCTGAGGCCGGTCAGGGGGTTCCCTGGAGGAGAAGCCAGAGAAGGGGAGAGCTCCAAGTCTGGAACCCCGGGGTCAGTCGGGAGGGGTTGGCCAGAGGACTCAGAGCTGGAGGCGGAGGGGGACCTGGCTGGCGCTCAAATACAGACGCCGGCGCCGGATCTGTTCCCGGCACAGACAAGGCCTCCGGCACAGACCCGGGTTTCTGGGGTCCAGGAGACAAGGCGGGGCGGGGGCGGGGGTCCTGGAGAAGGGAGGGGCCGCCTGAAGACCGAGTCCCCGCCCGGCCGCTGAGCCCGGCGTCTGCAGCTGCCTCCACCGCCGCCCGGATTGCGGCTAATGACGCCCCCGCTTCCCCCGCCGCTCGGATCCGCAGGGGAGGGGAGCAGGCGGGGCCGGCGCCCCGCGCAGTAATTACCGCTGCAGCCGCCGCCGCCCGCCGGGTCAGCGCCTCCGCGCCGCCGCCGAGATTAATTGGCGCCGCCGGCGGGGGCGGGGATGGCGCGCGACCTGGGGCCGTAACGAGCTACGCATCGACCGCCCGCAGGGCCGGCAATTAGCGGAGGCGGCGGGGGAGGGGCGCCGGGGCCTTTACGGGAATGGGGGCGGGGGGGCGCCGCTCATTGCGCTGCCATCCACAGGGAGCTGCCGCAGCCGCCTCCCTTGCTGTCGCCCCAGAATGCTCCTCACATCGCCCTGGGCCCCCACCTCAGGCCCCCCTTCCTGGGGGTGCCCTCGGCTCTGTGCCAGACCCCAGGTGAGGAGGTGGGTGCGCGTCCCTTGGGATCCCGCGTGGAGTTCCGCGGACCCGTCCCTGCCCCTGTCGGAGCCGAGACGGACGGGGTAGGGGGCTGCAAAGGGCGGACTCGGACCCCCCGACCCCGCGTTGTCCCCCTCCCCACCAGGCTACGGCTTCCTGCCCCCAGCCCAGGCGGAGATGTTCGCCCGGCAGCAGGAGCTCCTGCGGAAGCAAAACCTGGCCCGGTAGGTGCGGGGAGGCGGGCGGGCCCACGCAGCCCGGGAGGCGGCTGACCCGCGTCTGTCCCCGTCCCAGGCTGGAGCTGCCCGCCGACCTCCTGCGACAGAAGGAGCTGGAGGGCGCGCGCCCACAGCTGCTGGCGCCCGAGGCCGCCCTGCGCCCCAACGACGGCGCCGAGGAGCTGCAGCGGCGCGGGGCCCTGCTGGTGCTGAACCACGGCGCGGCGCCATTGCTGGCCCTGCCCCCCCAGGGGCCCCCGGGCTCCGGACCCCCCACCCCGTCCCGGGACTCTGCCCGGCGAGCCTCCCGGAAAGGGGGTCCCGGCTCTGCCTCGGCCCGGCCCAGCGAGTCCAAAGAGATGACGGGGGCTAGGCTCTGGGCACAAGATGGTTCGGAGGACGAGCCCCCCAAAGACTCAGACGGAGAGGACCCCGAGGCGGCAGCTGCTGGGTGCCAGGGGCCCACTCCGGGCCAAGCTCCAGCTGGAGGGGCCGGCGCCGAGGGGAAGGGGCTTTTCTCAGGGTCCACATTGCCCCCTCCGCTGCCCCTGGGCTTCCCCTATGCCGTCAGCCCCTACTTTCACACAGGTGGGCACCCCCACACTCTAGATCCTTCCAGAGGCCACAGGACTGGCAGGCCGCCTGTGGAAGGGTCTTGGGGGAGGGGGGGCCATGGGGAGGAAAATCCCACTTAGGCTCCCATCCCACACCTGAGCAGTTGGGGCACACGAAGGTCAGGAGACGGGGGTGGGGGGGTATTGGAAAGCCAGAGAGAGCTCTAGTAACGTGCCACACAACTTAGGCGCCGTAGGGGGACTCTCCGTGGATGGGGAAGAGGCCCCAGCCCCCGAGGACGTCAGCAAATGGACCGTGGATGATGTCTGCAACTTCGTGGGGGGCCTGTCTGGCTGTGGAGAGTACACTCGGGTAAGGGGGGGTCCCCATTCCCCGTGGCAGGACTGGAGCTGGCTGACACTACTTCCCTGGAAAGGATGGCGGGGTAGGGCTATTCTCCGACGTCCTCTCCCTCCCTAAAAGCAGTGCATGGCAGGGACAGGACTGTGAACCCCACCTTTTTTTGCCAGGTGTCTTCTGCCTGACACCGACTCAAACCCAACAGATCATTTAAAAACAAATTTCTGTGAGCCGCACAAACAGCTCTCCTTGGCTTTTCTGGGCTGGAGGATGAAGCAGGCACCCAGGTCCTGACCCACCCTCTCTCTCCCAGGTCTTCAGGGAGCAGGGGATTGACGGGGAGACCCTGCCACTGCTGACGGAGGAGCACCTGCTGAGCACGATGGGGCTGAAGCTGGGGCCCGCCCTTAAGATCCGGGCCCAGGTGAGCTGCGGGGGAGGGAGGCCAGGCTCTCCAGACCACAGCTGGGCAAAGCTCTGGGTGGGTGTGTGCCAGCCCCCACCAGGCCATCTCTCTGCAGGTGGCCAGGCGCCTGGGCCGAGTCTTCTACATGGCCAGCTTCCCTGTGGCTCTGCCACTGCAGCCACCAACCCTGCGGGCCCCGGAGCGAGAACTTGGCACAGGAGAGCAGCCCTTGTCCCCCAAGACGGCCACATCCCCCTATGGAGGGGGCCACACCCTTGCTGGTCGAGCTTCACCCAAGCAGGAGAATGGGACTTTGGCTCTACTCCCAGGGGCTCCTGACCCTTCCCAGCCTCTGTGTTGAGGTGGCCGGGGGTACGGGGTGGGGGCCACACAAATCTGCAGGAGCCACCACTCAGTACAATGGCCCTGCCTCCCACAGCTTTATTTCTTTTGGTTTTGGATGCAAAACAAAAAATTTTGAAGGAAAATGTGACTTCAAAGAAAAGGAAGCAATTTCCAAAGACTTGGGGGAGTGAATGTAGAGCCTGGTGTGGACAAGGTCTGCAGATGGAGGGCAGAGGTGGTGGAAGGGGCCAGGGGTCTGCAGGCCTCCCCCTGGAACCAGGACTGGTCTGGTCTCCTGACAGCAGGGTCATCTCCCCTGCGGAGCTGACTTCAGTCCAGAGCTGTGGGGCTTCAGCAGCCACGCCAGCCCAGCGCAGCGATCAGTACGTTTGGTCTTCCATGCTGAAAAATAAAGAGAGCCTGTCCCCTGTCTACTGCCTCCCCCAGCTGCAGAGACGCCAGCCTCTGGGCCTGACTGCCAGAGAGGTGGGAACATTGGCCACCAGCACGGCAACCCCCACAGGCCCCCAGATGGGCTGCCTTAGTCCTCTTCTGAGAGCTGCAGAGCTTCCAGCTCGTCCTCCGGCCCCTGGGCCAGCTGCTGCAGCTCCCCAGGGGCCAGCCCCGCCTCTGCGTCTGGGTCTCCATCTGTGGGGAGAGATGGAGGCTACATAAATTCTGCTTTATCAGGAAGAAGCCAGCCTTGGAGGTTACTCATCACTAATTAATCACGGCTCTAATTAATTTAGCCCTGCCACTGTTGCTGGCTGCCAGAGCCAGAGAGAATAAGAGCATTTGGCCTGGCCTCCCCAGGGAGGGGAAAGCCTGGCCCCGAGCCCCCTGCCTGCCTCCCCGCCCCGGTTATGCTCTGCCCTCCCTCCCGCCAGATGGGATCACAGGGCCACACCCCCTCACCCCAAGACCATTCACCCTCAGAGGCGTCCTCATCCTCTTCCACTCCATGCCGAGTGCTCAGGGGCCCCAGCCTCTCGTCGTCCTCATCCTCTTCCACCCCATGCCGAGTGCTCAGGGGCCCCAGTATCCCTGAGGAACAAGGAGCAGAGCCCATGTGACTCCCACCCACAGGGTCCAGCAAAGTCCCAGCGGGGGCAGGAAGGTGGCCAGGCTCACAACCCTGCCTGGATGCCCGCCCTTCCCTCCGCTGACTTGAAGCAGGTGGAGAGGACCCCTGGGGAGGAACTGGGAGGTCACAGGCCTGGGGACAGGGTTACCACTCCCAGTAGGCCTTTACTCCAAGGAGGGAAGGCACTAGCACCAGAAGCCTGGGAACGCTGAGGTTGGCCCCAGCCGGGCCAGGGACGGGTGAGCCCTGCAGGGTGGGTACAGATGGCCCTCGTGGCTCTGGGAAGTCCAGCAGAGCCCTCCAGGCCAACCCTTCCCCTGGAAGCGCCACACAGGTCCCACCTCTCTCCGAGAAGCCCTCGGTGTCGTCGTCCTCAGAGCTGTTCAGGTCAAAGAGATCTTTAAATTCCTTCCTGTCCTCATCCTTCCTGTCAGCCACCTTCCTTCGTTTGATCTCAGGGAAGTTCAGGTCTTCCATCTGGAAGGCCAAAGAGCCAGGGGCTCAGGTGGGAGAGGGCAGGGGCTGACGGCCACAGCTGGGCCAGGCATCGCCAGACCCACCACCAAGACCGTGTGGTCAATTTCTAGTCCCCTCTCTGTTCCCCAGTCAGCACAAAGCCATCCTCCAGGTTACCCACCCCATGTCCAAGGTCAAAGGCAGAGCCCTTCCTGCTTCTCCTCACCTGCCGGCCAGGGTGACGAGGTCAGTCCAGCCACTCCACCTGCCCAGAGCCCCCAGCCCATCAGGCCTGAGGGGGTGTGGCCTCCCCAACCCAGTGCAGCCCTGGGCTTCCCTTCTCTGGAAACACCTGGCTCTGGTCAGTTCTGCAACACCTACCCCCTCTCCAAGTTGAATCATCTGGGCACTGCCCTGGCAGCGCGGCCCAGCATCATGGCCCTGGCCGCCTGGCACTGTTTCCAAACCCTCGCCCTGGTCGCAAAGTCTCAAGTCATAGTCCATGAGCTAGATCTGAAAACCTAGCAAGTCACACCACACCCCAAGCCCCTCGCCAAGCCGCACCCGCTCTTTGCCACTGATCTCCAGCTGGATCTCCCGGTCACGCAGCTTGCGCCAGTGGCTGTAGTACCAGGTCAGGGGGGTCCCCTCTTCCCGGGTCAGCTTCTCCCAGGCTTCCTGGGGGGTTGAGGGAGTTCAGGGTCATGCCTTACCCTGGGCAAACCCCCACATTCCAGTTAAACCCTGGCAGGTGCCCTCAGGTGGCACTACCCCCCAGGTTCCACTAACCACTGCCTGCTGGTCAGACACGCCAAAGGAAACCCTCTGGCGGCGGCTGCAGATGTGCTCCGAGTTCTCCTGAACCTTCCCAAGCAGCTGCTGCACCTGCCGGCAGTAGTTGGCCACCTTGCACTCCCGGAGGAAGGACTTCAGCTGCAGAAGGGAGGGGTCAGCCACTGAGGCCCAGGGCTGCTCCATGTGCACAGCTGGCCCAGGTCCCGTGCAATCCCACGCATGGTGGCCACGGGGATACCCCAGGAGGGAACTCAGTCTCAGGGCTCAAGTGCATCGGTGTTGCGGCTGGGGTGGCAGAGGCAGAATCAGCCCACCCTCTGGGCCAACCCTGCCCTCCGCCCACCTCTGGAAATAAGAGTTTTATACTAGGCACGGTGGCTCACACCTGTAATCCCAGCACTTTGGGAGGCTGAGGCGGGTGGATCACCTGAGGTCAGGAGTTCAGCCTGGCCAACATGGCAAAACCCCATCTCTACTAAAATACCAAAAATAGCCAGGTGTGGTGGTGGGTGCCGGTAAACCCAGCTACTCCGGAGGCTGAGGCTGGTGAACTGCTTGAGCCCAGGAGGTGGAGGTTGCAGTGAGCCAAGATCGCACCATTACACTCCAGCCTGGGCAACACAGCGGACTCCATCTCAAAAAATAATAATAATAAAATATAGTTTCACTGGTGTGTCCATTGCATGGCTCCTGCAGCTGCCTGCGCAGCTGAACATCTGTGGGAAGCAGTGTTCACCATTTGGCCCCTTACCGAAAATATTTTCTGACCCCTATTCCAGACCCCACCCTGAGCCCTGGAGTCCAGAAGCAGAGATGCCCCAATGCCGGGCATTGCCACACAAGAGGACATGGGAGGAACACAGACTGAGGCCCCTGCTCTGAGTGCCCCCGGAAAGGGGGTCCCGGCTCTGTGCATGTGACACGTGACACGTGAGTGGCCATGTGTGACTACACACACACACACACACACACCTGTATCTTGATGAGCCTCTGACCAGTTGTGGCTCAGGTGAGCGGACCCCTCCTCCCCACAAACCTGTAATTGGCACATCTGATTCTAGCCACCAGGGCCAGACATCAGGGCCTCCAACCCTCCTTTTGGGCACAGGCCTCCCTGAGGCTGGAAACATCAGGGCTGAGAGCAAACAGACCTCCTGTGGGGGCCCAGAAGGACGTTCTGAGGACAAGGAGAACCCCCTTCTCCGCCCTATTCCTGTCTAAGGTGAGGCTGACTTGGGGTACTTGGTGAGGCAGGCCGGGCCTTCCAGCCACCTGAGAAGCCCTCAACCCACTCCCCACACCCAGGATGGCCTGGGGAAGTGTGCGGTCAGGGCACCAGCCTGAGCCAGGGTCGGCACACTCAGTCCCAACCCCAAAGCGAAGATCAGCCTTGTGGCTCCCCACTGGGAGGAGGCTGTTGTACTCCCAGGGTCCTCAGCCTGCTGCCCAAGCCTGCCTGCAAACCTCCTGAATGGCTTAGAACCCCTTGTCAGAGTCCCATGGCCCCCAAGGACACCCACAGGCTCCCACTCCCCATCAGCCCCTCCATGGGGGCCCAGGGGTGGGAGCTGCCAGCATAGAGCCTCTACACCAGTCGGGCTCTGCCCCGGCCCCAGGTACCCGGGACAAGGACACCTCTACCGGGCCGGGGCAGCCGGGCCCATTATAAGACAGTATGAGTCGGCCACAAGCAGGTGTAGGCAGGACACACACCTGCAGGACCACAGGCAGCGCCAGCTCCGGGAAGCCGATGCAGTGTGCCTGACTGTGCAGGTACTCCAGGGTGAGGTCGTACAGCTGCTCCACCAGGCCGTCCTGAGGAGCAGGGGAGAGGACTGAGTGCGTTAGGGAGAAGCAGGGGCTGGCACTCAGTCCCCTCCACTCAGGCTATCAGCTCAGCCTCATCTCCAGAGCAGGGACTGCAAGACAGGGCCCTGGGCCCCCAGCCCTGATAGACCATGAAGGTCCATGCTTGAACTCGGGGGATGCCAGCCCCCTCCCATTCACCTCAGCACCCCCAACCCCACCCTGGGAACTGCCCAGGCCCCTCCCCAGGAGGCCAGCCTCACCCGGTAGGCCTTCTCCTGCAGGTTGACATTGGACAGCTTCAGGATCACAGAGAAGTTGATGGGCTTGGAGCTCATGCGCCCCGGCTTCTTGTTGAAGTCGACCTGCTGGAACATCTGGCCCAAGGGCCGTGTCAAGCTGTCTCAGCCCTGTGCCTGGTCACCCTGGCTGCACCCTGGTCCCCCGATCCCCTCGGCCCCACGCCTGGTCCCCCTGGTCCCCTCGGCCCCGCACCTGGCTGCACCCTGGTCCCCCTGATCCCCTGGCCCGGCGCCTGGTCCCCCTGGTCCCCTTGGCCCCGCGCCTGGCTGCACCCTGGTCCCCTCAGCCCCGCGCCTGGTCTCCTCGGTCCCGCATCTGGCTGCACCCTGGTCCCCCTTGTCCCCTCAGTCCCGCGCCTGGCTGGACTTAGTCACCCTGGTCCTCAGGCTTCAGCATGAGGAGACCCAACCTGAGACCAGAGATGGGCAGCTAGGCATGGTCCCAGCCCCGTGGCCCCCATGGCCTGCTGTGTCCCTGAGTGGGGTTCTGGTCAGCAGGGCAGGATCAGGAACACAGGTCCTCTCCCAAAATCCTGGGAAGCACTAAGGACCCGCGTCTGGAGACCTAGAGGTCCCTGCCACACAGAGTACCAGGACAGTCCCTATTCCCGACAACGTGGCACTGAGGCCCATCCTGGCCCTCAGCACGGCAGCGCCACATAGGGCTCTGTCCTGAGCAACCAGAGGATGCAGCAGCAACAGCGAGGAGTGCCGAACACAGCAAGGGATGGAGAGAGGCCCGGGGGTCCCCCCTCCCACATCCTCCACAGAAGCCACAGGCTGTGCACCTCCACAGAACATGCCAGGAGAAGGAGTCTAGCCCAGCCTCTTAGTCTTGTGACCCCCCCCAACCACCAGGAGACACAGGGGCCCTCAGGCTGTGAACCATGGAGATTCAGGGTACATGCTGAGGCACCCAGAGGACAGAAGGTTAGAGGGCGCCCAAGGGTGGAGGCCCCAGCAAGAGACCCCACTCAGCAGGGGTGGCTGCCAGACAGCTGAGCTCAGGTCCAGATGGAAAAACGCCCTGGTACTGATGAACCTCTGGGAGGGCACTACCCTTCTCTAGCCTGGGCCGAAGTATGGGCGGCAACTGGCTTCCTGCCCAGGCCCTGGGGAAGGGCGGGCACAGCCTACAACTGACTGAGGGCTTTGCTTTTAGCCTTTAGGGTTTGCTTTTTCCAGAGAGGAGAAGCCTGCATCCCTGCATGAGAGGGGCCTGCAGGGTGCGGCTGCCGTGAACCAGAGCAGTGCAGAGGTGAAGAAACAGACACTGCAAGAGAGCAAGAAAGCACGCAGCCGGGGAGATTGAGCAGAGCGGACAGACACAAAACATGCCTGGAGCTGGGCAGCAGAGCTGGAGGCCCGCAGACGCAGGGGCCAGGCCAAGGGCTGGGCAGTCAGAGACCACTGCTGGCTGCCATAGATGTGAACGTGGCTTTCTTTTTTTTTTTTGAGACGGAGTCTCACTCTGTCACCCGGGCTGGAGTGCAGTGGCCGGATCTCAGCTCACTACAAGCTCCACCTCCCGGGTTCACGCCATTCTCCTGCCTCAGCCTCCCGAGTAGCTGGGACTACAGGCGCCCACTACCTCGCCTGGCGAGTTTTTTGTATTTTTTAGTAGAGACGGGGTTTCACAGTGTTAGCCAGGATGGTCTCGATCTCCTGACCTCATGATCCGCCCGTCTCAGCCTCCCAAAGTGCTGGGATTACAGGCTTGAGCCACCGCGCCCGGCCATGAACGTGGCTTTCTAAAGATGTTCAGCATCCCTGCCTCGGTGGAAGGGGAATCAGGACGTGCCTGGGGCCTCCATACCTTCTGGACCTGGCAACCTGGGGACCCAGCCCCCAAAACAGCTGTGACATGACTCTGGGCCTTCATGAGGCTGAGAACTAATTAGATAAACAAAGTGGAGATCGTGAAGTCCTAAATTGATGGTGGGCTGGGGCCTAACCCACCCACTGAATGTCGCAACCTCAGACTCCAACTTTTCCCTACCTGAGTGGCACGTGCACATGCAAAGATGCATGCACACAAGTGTATACAGACGCATGTGCATGCACACAGGTGCACACACACAAAGTACATGCATAGATATGCATAGGTGCACACATGCACAGGTACACACACGCAGATGCACAGGCATGCACCCAGGTGCGCACACACACACAGGTACACGCATAGATATGCACAGGTGCACACATGCACAGGTACACACATGCAGACGCATGTGCAAGCATACAGGTGCACACACAGATACGCAGAGGTGCACACACGCACAGTACACACATGCAAATGCATGCACACAGGTACACACATAGGTACACACGTGTAGGCGCACATGCATGCACCCACAGATAGTGCACACACATAACACATGCATGCACAAAGGTGCACACACAGGTCCACACACGCAGACGCATGTGCATGCATACAGGTACACAAAGGCATACACACGCAGCATGCATGCACACAGATACACGCAGACACGCATGCACACAGGTATACATATGCACATACCTGCAAGCACACAGGTATTCATGGATACACGTGCACACACACATGCACATACGGAAACATGCACACATGGACCAATATGCGCACAATTTGCACATGCATGTGCACACAGATGGTGCACTCACACACATGCATGCACGCACAGACACAAACGCACTCACCCACAGATGTACACCCCCCCCCATACAAAGGCATACACATGCACACAACTGTCGGGGCAGAGCCTTGCAGAGTGTACAGTTCAGCAATCAGACTGGGGTTTTGGCCCAGCTCTCCTGCCGACTCGTCTTTGGCAAGCACCTACAGGGTCAGGGCCTGGCATCCTCAAACACACCCCTTGCAGCAGCTGTCTTCATCCCCAGTGGCCCCACGTCCCCCAACACTGCCCCCGGCTCGCGGAGGAGCACCATCCTCAGGACACCCGTGACAAGGACCAACACTGCCCCCGGCTCGCGGAGGAGCACTGTCCTCAGGACACCCATGACAAGGAGGAGGCCAGGGCTCCGGGAGGTCGCGGGACAACTCAGCACAGACGCCCTGAGCGGCAGATGCTCCCCACAGGAGCAGGCAGAGGGGCCGCACACCCACCGCAGCCCCACTCACCTCCAGGATGAAAGGCAGCACTGGGATGAAGGCCCCCGAGCTCCCTGATAGCAGCGTCAGGGCACGGATGCAGTGCATTCGCAGTGGGTAGAAGCGGGCAGTGGGGATGAGCCTGGGGGTGGGAAGGCCGAGTGAGCAGAGGCCCCAGGTGTGGCAACCCCTGTCCCTCCCCCTGCTGTCTTAGACCCACTCCCCGCTCACTGGCATCAGATCCCTCAAGCAGGGCAAGGCAAGTCTGAACCCCAGGGGACCTGCACCCCTTTCTCAGCTGTGGGGCTGCAGGTACCTTACCCAGCTTTCAGCTTAATTTCATTTTAACACGGTGCCAGGGGTCATCTGTTCTTGCCTCCTCTCCTCTCCATTCCCAGCTTTCCTGCTTCTTCCCTTGGACCTCCCACCTCCCTTCCCAGCTTTGACTTTCTAAGGCTCAGCCAGACAGATGCCCCCTCCTGGCCAAAGAGGCCACAGAAGCATCCAGCCAAAGTGCCGCTCCCACCTTTTCCTGCTGCAGCCCCTACCCTGCCCAGACCCTCCTGAGTGCTCACACCCAAAATGCAGCTCACTGCATCAGATGTGCTCCACCCAAAAACCCCACGTAATGAACCAGACTCACTGTAAACTGCACACAAGCCCCCAGAACACACGCTGGGTGGCCCCCGAGGCAGCTAAACCGCCGTTGGAGGACCTCATGTCACAGGGGCCCACCAGCCCAGCTCTCCAGAATCCAGGGCATCTCCCTGTAGCAGGTACAGGGACCCCAGCCCTTCCTCAGGGACGGCCAGGACACAGAATCAGGCCCCAAGGCCCTGAACGCCAGAGGTACTGCCCATACCGTCCCAGCAAATTTGCTTCTCCTGAGCCTCCTGGACAGCCCTGCCCACCCCACAACTCACTTGATACAGCCAATGATGACCTGGGCAAGGGGGTAGACCAAGGGCTGGAGAGCTTCGCTGGGGCCCAGAGTGCTCAGGACCCGGCACCATAGGTAGAGGCAGTGCACGTACTGCCAGTTGTACACAGATTGGTACGTTTCCTGATCAGAGAGAACCATGTCAGCCACTGGCCAGGCTGCCCGGCCGGGCTGACGCACATTCCTCCTGGGCCGGCACAGGAATCATTTCCTCAACTTGCACGTGGGGTCTGAACCCATCCACCCTTCCCCGACCTGCAGGGACCGACTGCACCAAGGTGCTCGGCTGTCTCCAACAGATGGGCTTCGGGGAGGCCCCAGGCCCTGCCTTAGGTCAAGCGCCTGGGCTGCCCCACCCCATGCCCAGCATGAGCCTGGAAGGGCCCACCACACACCTTCTTACGGGTGGTCATGGCGTTGCGCAGGTGTATGGCGAGCTGGCGGACGTAGAGGAAGGCGTGCTGGTAGGCCACACCCGGCTCCAAGGCCAGCAGCTCTGTCAGGGTCCGCTGCATGAAACTGATGAAGGGGAGGGCACCAGGCGAGGTGAACTTGCAGTTCCTCACATACGTGATGTACATTTGCTGCAGAGGGACCCCGGTCAGAGCCACCTGGGATCAGGGCCATGCACCTCCACTGCCCACTCCAGGCCCCCTGTGAACACCTGGGCCTTTCCCTCAGAGCTGGGCCTCGAGGAAGAGCCACAGCCGCTCGCACAACCCCCACCCCCATGTGTCCACCAACCTCAGGCCTGGGAGGAGGTGGGGCAGTAGCTCCTGCTGCACACGGGGCCTGTCTGGGGGCTGAGGGTCCCCACATGCAGGCCACCCACAGCTTGGGGATGGGCAGGACTGTACCCTGACCATGGCCTCAGATGCCAACACCCAGTGTGCTCCTCCAGCCAGGGAGGCCCTCATCTGGGGAAGTTGTGTGAAGCAGGGTCCAGGTGGGGCCCTGAGAAGGCTGAGGGCTCTCTTTCCTGCCCACCACCCCCAGATGCTCTGTAAGACATTCGTGGTCCAAGGGCCCAGGTCTGCTCAGAGCCGCAGTGCAGGGTCCAGTGAGGGGCACCACCAAGGCAGCCTGCCCCACCTCAGGCTGAGATTTCCAAAGCAGACGCGGAGGGACACAGATGCAGGGCCTCCCACTACCTTGAGGACGGGGCCGAGGAAAGTGGCCTTCTTGTGCCGGCAGACTCTACTGAGGACCAGGAAAGCCAGCACCCGCAGGGACTCCTCCCCAGTGCTCCATACGACCACCATTCTCTGCAGAAGGTCAGACATCACTGCTGGCCCCCCAGCCTCCTCAGGGCCAGCACAGCCCTCCCCAGCCAGGCAAAAGCTCCCGTGACCACCAGCTCTTCCCAAAGCACCTCGAGGGAGCTGTGAGTTAGGAGCTCAGTTACAGAAGTAAACACAGAACAGGCGCGTTGCTCCTCGTGAGAAGAGGACCACAAAAGCATACGTCAGACACGCCACCGTATGCGAAATCACACCGGGAAAAGAACACCGCACGTGGCTTTGCTCACGGACTGAGCCATGCTGCCCAGGCAGGTGGGGGCTGCCTGAGATGGAAACCTCAGGTGGGGGTGGGGGCCAGGTGCTTCTGCGGCCTCTCTAGCCAAGTGGAGCCAGTGGAGTGTGGGCACCACTTGTGCCCTGGTCAGGAATGGGATGTGGTGGGGGTAGCTGCATGGCCCCCCGACCCCATGACAGGCACAGGGAGGGGACTGGGCCGCCCACCTTGAGCAGCATGCGGCACTGCTTGGGGAAGGTCAGGAAGCAGGGTACCAGCACACTAATGTGCTGCAGCACGGCCGCCAACACCGTCGTCTCCGCTAGACAGGACACCAGCTGGGGGCAGGAGGAGACAGTCAAGCCCCAAACCCACACATTCTGGGATACAAAAAAGGACTGGACCACCAGATACAGCCAGGCCCCTGTGCCCTCCCCACCAGAACAGCACCTGTATGACCGAGCCCAGGTACGCCTTGATGTCCACACGGAGCTTCCCCCAGAGCGGGCTGCTGGACGGCTGCAGCACCCTGCAGAGAAACCACCCATGCCTGTCTGGGAAGCCCCATGGCTTGGACGCAAGGCTGCTCAGCGTCTTGGCGCATGTCCTGGCCAGCGCAGCCTCTACAACCCTGCAGAGACTCCCATCTCTCCTCTCGAGAAAGCTCAGGGACCCTTACAGCTGGACGGACACAGGGGCTTAGCAGGACCCTCTCAAGGGCACTAGCCCCTCCTTCAGTGGCCCTGAACTCCTGTCTGCCCTGGCCCAGGGCTGGCCACCTCCCTAAGAGTCCCCAGAAGTCCCAGCCTCCAGCTCTATCTCTCAGACATAAACCTTTTCTAAGTCCCCTTGATCACATCCCCACGAGACCACATGAGGCCCCTAAGCCCAGCAGCTGGTACTTGGTCCCTCTGGGGTCTGCCAGGCACCACCAACTGCCGCAGGCTGTTTTCCTTTCGCCCACATTTGCTGCACAAAGAAAAGAAAATCAGAGGGCAGGTGTGGAGGCTCATGCCAGTAGTCACTGCACTCTGGGAAGCCAAGGCAGGGGTATCAAACTCCAAGCCCAGAAGTTTGAGACCAGCCTGAACAACATAGTGAGACTCTGTCTCTACAAAAATATACAAAGTATCATCCAGGCCTGCAGGCTAAGGTGGGAGAATCCAGGAGGTAGGTGTCACAGTGAGCTATGGTCAGACCACTGCATTCCAGCCTGGGCAACACAACAAAACTCTGTCTCGTAAGAAAAAAAAAAAAAAAAAAACATTTACCAGAACCCATGCAGTAGGCGCTCACTAAAATCTGCTGCAGCACGGGAAGGACAAAGGGCAGGGCCCCAGAAAGACCCCCATCCTCAACCCTCCTCACACCTGTGTTGACACTGGCTGCTGGGCACCTGCTGCCACTCCCCCGTGGCCTGACTCCCTCTGGCACAGCTGCTGCCTTGACAGGGGTCCCTGACCTAGTGGCACAGGCTGCAGTGCTTGCTGTCCTCCAATCACTGCCTGTCCTCCACCCCCATCTGCCAGCTTCCCTGTCCCCTTCGGACAGCACTGCCTCCATGTGGACACAGTTCTGCTCGATCCGCCCAGCCCCGACCACCACCAACAGCAACAGTGCCCGTCTCCTGAGCTGCTGTCTCCTGCCCCCGAAGTGCTGATGGCGAGACCTCTCCCTTGGGTCTCCTTTCTTCCTCTGGAAGGTGTCTTGGGGCAATTTCAACTCTAGGCCTCCACTGCCTCAAGGTCACATGGCTGCATGGCCCCTGGAACCCCAGTGTGACCCACGCTCTACCAAATGCTTGGCTGTGCATCTCTCTTCTCCGAAAACCTTCCATGGCCTTCTCTGCCCAATCTTCCTCTAAGGGGGACGCGGAGGCCCTCAGGTCCTCAGCATTGATGAGGCCCCTGTCTACAGACACACGCAGCTCCAGGAAACACACCAGTCTCAGGGCGGACAGGACTTCCAAGTCCTTACGAAGGGGAAGACAGCAAGCACCCTAACCTGGGAAATTCTAAGCGCAAAAGCCACTGCACACTCCACACCTTCTGAGACTCTGAGCAGAGAACTTTCCTTTTCAGGAAGGAAAGAAGATGGGGCCACTCCAACCGGCCCCAAGTGCCCAGCCTCTCCCAAGGGTCCCTCATGCCTCCCTGCCTTCTCAGGGTCCCCGAGAAGAGCCTGGCTCTGTCGCCAGGTCTCTGTCCTGGCCACAAGGCCTCTGGCTTCTCCTGTGTATGGTCCCAATCCCCCTTTCACTCCCTCCCCTCTTACCTGCTGCTGTCCTTTGCCGCCTTTCCAAACAGCAGCTTCTGGAGACAGCCAATAAGGTCTCTGATGCAGAAGGTGACCAGAGCATTGAACACTGCAATGGAAAGGCCTGGATGTACTCATGGGATAGAGAACACAACAGACAGCCTGGATGCCAGGGTCCCCCCCAGCTCACCAGACAGCCTGGATGCCAGGGTCCCCTCAAGCTCACCAGCCTGGATGCCAGGGTCCCCCCAGCTCACCAGCACTGTCCGTGACCTGGAATTTGTTGGCCTCAGCACTTTCCCGGTCCCCTTGGGTGGTGGCCACAGCTGCTCGGAACGCCTGTACCACTTCATGGAACAGCTTTAGAGTGAGGCGTTGCTGAAGGAGCAAGAGTACCAGGGGCGTCAGGGGAGCCAAGACTGCACTGGGCAGAGTGGAAACGGTAGCCCCAGAGAAAGGCACCCTCACCCTCAGACACAGGGCAGAGGTGGGGGGGCCCACAGAGCCCCATACGGATAACAAAAATGGAAACAAAGTCTAGAATTCTCTGGGAAGGGGAGGGAGTCTGGCTCAGGAGCCCCAGGGAACGGGCTGGGGGTTCCAGATCCTGGACTATGGCCACCTCCAGGTGGTATCTGGAGCTCTCCCTATCCTTGTCCCTAGAAAAACCACTGAGAGAGGCTCAGAAGGACCCCAGCTCCCCCAGCCAACAAAGGCACAAACAGTCCATCCCACCCACAGTGGGGCAGATTTTGGGGAGCCAGGGGCAAAGGTGAACACACAGTCCTGGGGCAATCAAGCAAGCAGGAGGATCAAGGCGTAGTGACTTGCGCTGAAGAGGACTCCAGTGTCCCCTGCGTGGAGAAGAGCTCCTCCCACCAGCACAGCCTCAGGCACCTCAAGTGAGGCAAGGACAGATTCCTGCCTAGGGCACCCGGCTGCCCACCTCTCGCTGCTGCTCACCTTTGCTGCCTGCTTCCATCTGTCAACCATGGCGAGGGTCACAGGAACACAATTCTTCTTCCCCTTCAGCCCTCTGGGGACTCTGTCCCCATCTTCCCCCTCCTCTGCTCCATCCTCCTCCTCACTGGCTTCCTGCACAGAAAGGCTGAGCTGAAGGAGGGTGTAGAGGCCACAGTGCGCTCCTTCTGGTCTGGCCCATGCCCTCACCTCCAGCACATCTGGCAGGGAGTGGAACGGCTCCTCCTCCTCCTCAGAGCTGTCTGAGTCACTGAAGTTTAGCAGGCTCTGGTCATTCTCCTGCAGGAACTTGTAGAACTCAGGGTCTCTGTCCTTCAGCCGAGACAGCTGGTCCTTGTGCTCAGAGGCACGGCCTTTACGCCGGCTGAGAAGGCAGAAGTCAGCAACCCCAGCAGAAAGTGGAAGTAGAGGGGGCAGGGAGTGGCCTACAGGGTTAATCTGTTTCGTTTACGAGAGTTACCAACAAGCAAGGCAGGAGATATGTTTTTGGCAGACCCGTCTCTCCTACCCAACAGTCTCTACAACATACACTCAAACCCAACACACAGGACCCCCAGCCACGGTCTTCCCTGGACTTGCTGCACCTGTGCCATGCTCTACTCTGGCTGTTGGTAGCTTCACCCTTCCAGGGGCTCAGACTAAAGGCAAACCTCTGTCTCAAACCTCTGTCTCTAATACCCAGCACGCAACTTGTCATCAGATCTCATTAGCAACACCTTCAAAACTGTTCCGTGCCTCCTCTCAAACCACCACACAGTTCAACTCCCAGTTAACATAAAAGTCTCCATTTCCACCCTTGCCACCTACAAGGCACTCCACCGCTCAAACCCAGAAGTAACTTCCTGTTTTACAAGGTAACCTTAGGACAGTCTACAGCCCCTGGCTCTTCATCACCCTTCCGGGCTCATCTGCCCCTACTCACCCCCTCACTCCTGCCACAGCCGCCGCTTTTACCTCTGCACCCTCCCCAAATGCTCTCACTGCACCGCCTTTACTGTTTCTGCTACCTGAAATCCAAGACATGCTCCCCCTACTGTCTGCGTGGCCCCCTCGCTTGAGCTTTTTATTCAGACATCATCTACTCAGTTACCTCCGCTTTCCTTTTCTTTTTTTTTTTCTGAGATGGAATCTCACTGTCTCCCAGACTGGAGTGCAGTGGTGCAATCTACACTCACCACAAGCTCCGCCTCCCAGGTTCAAGCGATTCTCCTGCCTCAGCCTCCCAAGTAGCTAGGACTACAGGTTCGTGTCACCATGCCCAGCTAATTTTTGTATTTTTGGGTTTCTTTCTTTTTTCTTTCTGAGATGGAGTCTCACTCTGTTGCCCAGGCTGGAATGCAATGGTGCTATCTCGGCTTACTGCAACCTCCACCTCCTGAATTCAAGCGATTCTGCTGCCTCAGCCTCCCGAGTAATTGGGATTACAGGCGCCCACCACACCCGGCTAATGTTTGTATTTTTAGTAGAGACGCGATTTCTCCATGTTGTTCAGGCTGGTCTCGAATTCCTGACCTCAGGTGATCTGCCAGTCTGGGCCTCCCAAAGTGCTGGCATTACAGGTGTGAGCCACAGCGCCCGGCCTCCGCTCCTTGTAACAGAGCAACTCGGCTCCCCTGGCAATTCTCTCTCCAGCCTGTCTCTCCTTTCCCTCCCCAGCACTTATCTGTTCCACTGAACTGCAGGCGGTTATTTTACCCAAGACCGTGAGAGCTCTCCCAGATCGGGAAGAGACATTTGCAGAACTCACCAATATACGCTCCCTCCCCAGGACAGGGTTTGGGACGGAGCAGGAGCTCAGTAAACAACGGATGAAACAGTAAGTTAAGCTGGAGGGACTGAGGGTAGAGATCGGAGGTCCTTAGGCCTTGACCCTGAGACCCCAGGCGAGGTCAGCAAACTTGTGGCGGGGTGGGCCAGGGCGAGCAAGGAGGTTCTGCTCACCCACGTCCCCACTCACCTGGCCGAGGGGCTCCCGCCCGGCTCATCCGGACTCCGGGCAGCCTCGCGTGCCTCCCGCGTGTCCGCTTCCGGGGAGTTTTCGGACTCGGATTCGGACTCGGAGTCAAAGCCCGAAGCTAGGAACTCGTCCACCGTCAGCTCCGCCAGGCGCCTGCGGGTCACGCAGGAGTCACAGCTGCCCGCAGGCTCAGCTCGCCCCAACCCCGCTGAGAGGAGCAAGAAAAGCCTCTTGGATACAAACACCCACCGAGAGGCAGAACCGGCCCTCGGACCCGCTGCTTACCTCTTGCGGCTCCGGGGAGCTGCCATGACACCAGTCCACAGCGTGCGCCCTACTTCCGGCCCCAGAATGCCGCGCTGCGGCGCACTTCCGCCGCCCAGGCCCCGCCCCGTTCCCCGCCCCGCCGCGCCACGCCCAGCCGAGTGGTTCTACGGTTCTCCGACCGCTGCGCCTTCTGTCTCCGAGCGGGAGGGCGCGTTCGCGTGCACGGTGCGGGCAGCCCAGGTGGAGCCCAGATGCGCCTCCCGCTCGGCGCCCGGCTCCGCAGGACGCGGCGACGCCGTTGTCCGCCCCGGGGAAGAGAGACCAGGAGTCCCGTCGCGCCCGCAGCCCACCCGGCGCTCCGAGGGCACGCGCCTGCAAGGACGCCAGACTGCGACGGCGGGGCACCTATGCAAAGAGCTTCTACGAATCAACAATAAAAAGCCGAGGGTCCAGTAGGAAACACGAGGGGCGGTGGGAACCGCACTGATGTCGCCAACTCGACAAAAGACGGGCGACCCGAGGGCCAGGCTGGCTTCGCCAGATCCGTGGAGACCGGGCCAGCGCCACCAACACCGCACAGGGCGCTCCCCGTCCACGGCCCTTTGGAGGCCGACGGCGGCTCTTTCGCAGCCCTTCCCGGGGACGCCCGCCGCACGGGGTGAAGGCGGTGGGGAGACCGGCGCCTTCCTCCCTGCTACCAGCCTGACACCGGGGCCCGCGGGCCCGGACAGCCAGACCCCACGACAGGGGCGCCCCAGGGCGCAGGCGCGGCTCCCCCAGCCCTGGCTCTGAAGGGGCGAGTGAGGGACGCGGGCGGAGTGGCCTCGGGGTCCCATTTGGCCTCTTGGTGCTGCGGGGCCCCGGGGCTCCCCGGAAGAGAGCAAGTTAAGGGGTCGAAGGGGCGGGGATGGCTTCCTGGGCGAGGAGGAGGGCGAGGCTTGGGGGGGCTTCCCAGAGGAGAGTGAGGCCTGGGGGGCTTCTCGGAGGAGGAGGAGGGGGAGGCCTGGGGGTCTTCCCGGAGAAGGAGGAGGGCAAGGCCTAGGGAGGCTTCCCGAGGGAGGAGAATGGTGGGGCCTGGGGGGCTTCCCGGAGGAGCAGGAGGGCGAGGCCTGGAGAGGCTTCCCGGAGGAGGAGGATGGCGGGGCCTGGGGGGCTTCTCGGAGGAGGATGAGGGTGGGGCCTTTGGGGACTTCTCGGAGGAGGAGGCGAACCCGGGGCGCGGCGCTGGAAGGATCCGCGTCCAACGTCTAGTCCCTGAAACCTCTCGGGAGGCGGGGCGGGCGGCGCCGAGAAACAGCGGCTGCGGGCGGGAGCGGCGGGAGTGAGCGACGCGGAGCGGGCCGCCACCGCCGAGCAGCCCTCCGGCAGTCTCCGCATCGGTTCGCCCGCGCGTCCTCCGCGAATCGGCGGCGGGTCCGGCAGCCGAATGCAGCCCCGCACCGAGCGCCCGGCCGGCAGGACGCAGAGCCCGGAGCACGGCAGCCCGGGGCCTGGGCCCGAGGCGCCGCCGCCGCCGCCACCGCCGCAGCCGCCGGCGTGAGTGGGCGGGGGTCGGGGCGCGGGGGGCGGCCTCGGGACCTGCCCGGCCCCCGCCCTCGTGTCCGCTCGCAGAAGGGGCGGGGGCCGCTCCCGAGGGCCCGGGGAGGTCGGGACCCGGGTGCGGAGCGGGGTCGGCCCGGAGTAGCGTCCCCACCGGCGCCCCGCCCTCCCAGGTCGCCGCTCCCGCTGCGGGCCCGAGAGGGCGGCTGGGAACGCGGAGGAGCTGAGCTCGTGGGGGCGCCGGGGAGCGGGGCTCTGCCCGCGGCTCTGACGACGCCTGGGGGAGCAGGGGCGCAGCGCAGGCCTGGACACGGCGCGCTCGGGCCGGGGGTCCTTGGCATAGGTCAGGCGAGGGCGGCCGGCGCCCCCGTCGCACCAGGGGCTGGGTCCCCGCGGGCTGCCCGGGCACGGCCCAGAGTCTCCAGGGCAACCAGGGCGGGCGGGCAGCACCAGCGGGGCGAAGCCTGACCCGCCCGCCCCCTGCAGCCCCGAGGCAGAGCGCACGCGGCCCCGGCAGGCTCGGCCCGCAGCCCCCATGGAGGGAGCCGTGCAGCTGCTGAGCCGCGAGGGCCACAGCGTGGCCCACAACTCCAAGCGGCACTACCACGACGCCTTTGTGGCCATGAGCCGCATGCGCCAGCGCGGCCTCCTGTGCGACATCGTCCTGCACGTGGCCGCCAAGGAGATCCGTGCACACAAAGTGGTGTTGGCCTCCTGCAGCCCGTACTTCCATGCCATGTTCACAAGCAAGTACCCGCCTGCGCGGCGCTGGGGGCTCCGTGGGTCCCTCGGGTCAGCCCCTCTGACACACTGTTCCCACAGATGAGATGAGCGAGAGCCGCCAGACCCACGTGACGCTGCACGACATCGACCCTCAGGCCTTGGACCAGCTGGTGCAGTTTGCGTACACGGCTGAGATCGTGGTGGGCGAGGGCAACGTGCAGGTGAGGCTGCCTCCCCTGGGCCCCGGTGAAGTCCTCTCAGCCAGATCCCGCGGCCCTCCACCTTGTGTCTCCTTCACCCGCATCTCGGTGCCCCGTAGACTTTGCTCCCAGCCGCCAGCCTCCTGCAGCTGAATGGCGTCCGAGACGCCTGCTGCAAGTTCCTGCTGAGTCAGCTCGACCCCTCGAACTGCCTGGGCATCCGGGGCTTTGCCGATGCGCACTCCTGCAGCGACCTGCTCAAGGCCGCCCACAGGTACGTGCTGCAGCACTTCGTGGACGTGGCCAAGACCGAGGAGTTTATGCTGCTGCCCCTGAAACAGGTAACAGCTGGTGGGCCCAGCCGGCGCCCTCCACCCCACCCCAGTTTTTGCTTTTGACTCCTGACCCCATTTTGTCCTGATGCAGCCCTGCTCACAATCCTTAGTGCCTGCTGTGCGTCCCCAAGACCCTCCTGGATCGAGGCCCCCCGGGAGCCTCGTCTGTGGCTCCTGACTCTGCTCAGCCCCTCCCAGTATGAACACTCAGCCCCACCCCCTAACCCTCCTCCTAGGCATCTTCAGGGCTCCCTGGGCCCACAAGACCCTCCCCAGATCTCAGGTCTGAGGACCTCCACCCCCAGGTGCTGGAACTGGTGTCTAGTGACAGCCTGAACGTGCCTTCGGAGGAGGAGGTCTACCGAGCAGTCCTGAGCTGGGTGAAACATGACGTGGATACCCGCAGGCAGCATGTCCCACGGGTGAGGCCCGGCCCCGGGGGCTCCCATAGCATCCAGGAGGGCGTGCGGGTGGCTGAGGGCCTGGTGCACCCTGATCTTTCCCGAGTTCAGGGATTCCGTGGGGATGGTGCCCGCCCTGTCTGAAGAAGAACGCGTCACACAGGTGGTACAGGCACCTGGGGAGTTGTCTCAGCCCTGGGGCCCAGTGTGCCCGAGGGTCCCCCTTGACCTTAGCGTTCCCTGCGCCCCAGCTCATGAAGTGCGTGCGGCTGCCTCTGCTGAGCCGCGACTTCCTACTGGGCCACGTGGACGCCGAGAGCCTGGTGAGGCACCACCCTGACTGCAAGGACCTTCTCATTGAGGCTCTGAAGTTCCACCTGCTGCCCGAGCAGAGGGGCGTCCTAGGCACCAGCCGCACGCGGCCCCGGCGCTGTGAGGGGGCCGGGCCTGTGCTTTTTGCTGTGGGTATGGCTCCCCGCCCCTTTCCTTCCTGCCCTGTGCCTTCTACTCCCCACCGGCACAAGCCCACCCCACCTGTGCTGGTCAGGTCCTGACCTGCCCCTCCGCCCCTCCATCCAGGGGCCTCTCCAGGAGCCCGGGGTGTGGCCCAGCAGTGGGATCCACTCACGAGTCCCGTCTCCACCTGCCCTCCCCAGGCGGTGGGAGCCTGTTTGCCATCCACGGAGACTGTGAGGCCTATGACACGCGCACCGACCGCTGGCACGTGGTGGCCTCCATGTCCACGCGCCGGGCCCGGGTGGGAGTGGCTGCGGTGGGGAACCGGCTGTATGCTGTGGGCGGGTAAGCCTGGAGGCTGGACTTGGATCAGGTCTGGTGTGTGCCCCATGGGGATCGGCTGCATGACGTGGGTGGGTAAGCCTGGAGGCTGGACTGGGGTCGGGTCTGGTGCATGCCCGCCAGGCCAGTCTTGACCTGCAGTGGGTTAATTTTGCTAGCTATGACGGGACCTCAGATCTGGCTACCGTGGAGTCCTATGATCCCGTGACTAACACGTGGCAGCCGGAGGTGTCCATGGGCACGAGGCGAAGCTGCCTGGGTGTGGCTGCCTTGCACGGACTCCTGTACTCAGCTGGCGGCTATGACGGGGCCTCCTGCCTGAACAGGTAGTAATTGGGGTTGGGGCCCCAGTGGCTTTGTAAGGTCCACCTTGCAAGAGGCGAGTTTGTGTCACCATCACGGAGGTTGTATCTGACGGGGTATTAAAGGGGGTGATCTGCAAGGCCGCTTCACCCCAGGCCATGGCCACATTGGGTCTGAACTGGCTTTGCTGCCCCAGTCCCCTTTCCTCTCTGGGAGCCTTACCTCCAGTCCAGAGGCTGGGCCCAGGTGGGTGTATGCCCAGGCTTTTCCAGGCAGCCAGGGGCCTGTGCCCACCAGCGGGTCCTGCCTGGTAGGACTTTGCGGTCTGAGTCTCTTGTGACTCCTAGGGTAAGATTTCAGCCATTCTGCTGGGGAGGGCAGGTCCTGGGGCCAGGACACCTTTCTGTCTCTATTGAGCTGTGGTGGCGGTCCTGGTGCCCACAGTGCTGAACGCTACGACCCCCTGACCGGAACGTGGACATCCGTCGCTGCCATGAGCACCCGGAGGCGCTATGTACGAGTGGCCACGCTTGGTGGGTGATGGGGCCTGCCTGGGGGGGTCCCCACCTTCCCCCACCCTGGAGACCCCACTCCCAGCAGGAGTGCCACGGGCATGTTGACTTTCCGCAGATGGGAACCTGTATGCCGTGGGCGGCTACGACAGCTCCTCACACCTGGCCACTGTGGAGAAGTATGAGCCCCAGGTGCATAGTGCACCCCTCCTGGCCACCCCCTCCTGTACGCTGCGGGGCCCTCCCCTCTCTGGGCACCCTCGTCCCACCCATTCCTGACACCCCACCCTGGAGTTGGGGCTGCGGCAGGGGAGGGTTGCCCATGGCGGGTCTGCCTCCAGCCCACACCCTTGCCCCCAGGTGAACGCTTGGTCGCCCGTGGCGTCCATGCTAAGCCGACGCAGCTCAGCGGGTGTGGCTGTGCTGGAGGGTGCCCTGTACGTGGCAGGGGGCAACGACGGGACCAGCTGCCTCAACTCGGTAGAGAGATACAGTCCCAAGGCTGGAGCCTGGGAGAGCGTGGCGCCAATGAACATCCGCAGGTCCGCGGTGGGGCTGTGCTGCGGGGAGGGGTTTTCCCCTCTTCATTGGGCATGTCCCACCCCTACTCCTTCTCGTGGCGCAGCCCCTCCCCCCGCACCCCTTCCTGCAGCCAGGTGCTCACCCTGCCTGCCCCCCTAGGAGCACGCACGACCTGGTGGCCATGGATGGATGGCTGTACGCCGTGGGGGGTAACGATGGTAGCTCCAGCCTCAATTCCATCGAGAAGTATAACCCGAGGACCAACAAGTGGGTGGCCGCGTCCTGCATGTTCACACGGCGTAGCAGTGTGGGCGTGGCGGTGCTGGAGCTGCTCAACTTCCCGCCGCCGTCCTCGCCCACGCTGTCCGTGTCCTCCACCAGCCTCTGACCCCCCAACCCCCAGAGGCCTGCAGCCTCCCACATGCCTTAAGGGGACCGTGGCCCCCACCAGGGACATCTTGCATCTTCTGTTCACGTCTCTGCGTCCATTCCTTCGTGTCTATATTTAGTTGTTTATTTAGTTATTTATCTTATTTATTGAGGGGTGAGCCATGCCGCGGCCGCCCGTCCTCCCCTCCACTGCCTGCATGGCGGGCAGCCAGGAGTGACCAGGTGGGGCCTCGCTGCCCCAGGGCCATTGCCTGTTCAGACCCTGCAGGCCGCGGAGCCAGAGGCCCTGGGGCTTTCTAAGCAGCTGCAGCCCCCAGCTCGAATTTTGCACAAGGCGGCGTCCCGGGAAGGGTGGGGAGCAGGTGTCCTTCCTGTTGTCGTCTGCCTTGTGCCAACTTCCCTGGATCTCGTAGTGGGTGCACACGTGTGCACTCGGGCCCCACACAGCAATACAAGCCCAGCTTGAACAATAAACACATTTCTGGGGCTCCTCAGTCTGAGCATCTCTCTGGCTTGTGGGGCAGTTGCGCAACTTTGGGTCCCATCTGGGGGTCCAGGGTGAGGGGTGTGGGCGGGTGGCCTGAGATGCTGCACCGGTGTCTGGGGGCAGCAAGGCAGAGCTGGGCATCCAGGGAGGTTGGGGGCCATGGAGTCCCTGTGGACCAGCCTCCTGCTGTAGGTGGGGTTTGCCTGGGCTGGGTCCTGAGGCTGAGGTCCCCGCCACGTCTTGGGCTCTGGGGGTGCGGCTGGGGAGGACAGCACTGACCCTGTGTATGCTGACTGTCCTGGCTGCCGAGGTGGCATGTGGCCTTCCAGAGTCCCCTTAAGCCTTGAGGACCCTGACGGGTCTGTGGTGAGGGGGCCCAGGCAGGAGGGGAGGCTGGGGTGGCTCTGGCCGCTGTCTCCTATGCTGGAATTCCTGCCTCAGCCCTCCCTGCAGTCACTGGTGACTCAGGCCGGCCAGGGTTTAGATGGAAACAGGATGTGTGTGCACGCTGTTGGGGGGTGCTGGAAGGTGGCCCCGAGTTCACAAAGCCTGAGCACAGGCAAGTGGGGTACCCCTTGCACACTGGAGGCCTTGTCTGGGCCAGAGGGGAGATCGTCCCAAGGCTGGCCTCTCGGTGTGGAGGACCCAGGGCAGAGACCTGGACGGCTCAGGTAGGGGCCAGGCCTCTTCCAGAAAGGCTCCACCCCTGCCCAGCCCTGGGTGACGGGCAGGACGTCCCAGAGCCCCGCCTGCCTGTGGGAGGCGGGGGCAGGAGGCTGTGGACAGGGACCCAGACTTGCCGACCTGCACGACTCTGGCCATGGGGAACAGCCACTGTGTGCCTCAGGCCCCCAGGAGGCTCCGGGCCTCCTTCTCCAGAAAGCCCTCACTGAAGGGAAACAGGTGAGCGGGGTGTGGGTGCGGCCACCTGGGCGCAGGGCTCCCCCACCCGCTCTGGGGCCACGAGCTCCCTTGCCTTGTCCCCAGAGAGGACGGCGCACGGATGCCGGCTGGCCTGCTGGGTCCCGAGGCTGCTCGAAGCGGGGACGCCGCCGCCAACAAGCTCTTCCACTACATCCCGGGCGCGGTGAGCGCGGCGCGCGCGGTGGCTGGGGTCTGGGAGCGTGGCTCTGCCCGCGCGTGTGTGCCGCGTGTCCGTGCAGCTCGGGGTCTTCCCCTCGGCCGGGGGGATTCAGACCCCCTTAGGTGAGGAGCAGACGCTGACTGCCCCGCCCTGGGGAGCTCATCCGGCCGAAAGTCTGAGCGGAGAGCGAAACCGCGACGCAGGACTGAGTCAGTCGGGAGCGAGCTGGGCGGGGCGGGCCGCGGGCGGGGCGGGCCGCGGGCGGGGCGGGGCCTCCCGGGACCTCCTCCCGCAGGGGACCGGCGCACGCGTCTCTGTCGCTGCAGTGGGGCTTGGGGTCGTGCTGGTAGTGCCACTTGACAGTAAGGGGCCTCAGGTGAGCAGTGAGCCAGCCGGCCACCTATGCGGCCTGTTTCTCCCTGGGTGTCCCGCAGGAAGCTGCTGCTGGGTACGGCCCCCCGTCCACAGAAACCCCTCTGTGCACGCACCGGCCTCCTCCCAGCCTGCCAAGGCCACGCAGCAAGGAGGCATCTCCCAAGCACACACTAGGCCACCTCTCCGTGGAAGGAGCAGAAGACCACCCCCATGCCCATCCCTCCGCCCAGGCCCCTGTAGGACTAAGGGTAGATGCCCAGCCCCTTTCAGATGTGCCTGGTGCTGGGTTGAAGGAACAGGAGGAGGAACCTGGGCTTCAGGGCAGACAGGAACCCCCACTGCACCCCTGTCAGGTAGCCTGGATGCTATGTGCAGGCCCTAGGAGCGTCTAGGGGAGAGGACCCCTGCCCTGCACTCCTAGGTCCTGCAGCTAGTGTGGCCGTGCAGACCCCGTTGCCAACAAGCCCCCACCAGGCAGGAGGCTCGTGCCATACCCGCTCCTGACCTCCGGAGTTTCAGGGTTCCCTGCAGACAACAGGTGCTGGTTTCGGAAACCACATTGCCTCAGAGCAGTGGGCAGGGAGAGGGAGCCAGGCTGGCCTAGGGGTGTGGTCCCTTTGGCTGCATCTCAGACGCCACTCTCTCTGTCCAGGCCCAGGACATGCAGTGGGACCCTGGTGGGATCCTATGAGGTGTGGTGGGTGGCCCTAGTGGTCCTCCCTTGCCAAGACATGGTAGCCAGAGAGGGAACCTGCTGAGCCTCAGGAAATGGGGCTGGGGGAGGAGCTCAGGGCCAGTCCTGGAGCCAGTGCTCCTCTGCCCTGTGCCTGGGCTCTGCACCCAGTGCTGTGAGCTGGCTCTGCCACGGCTCCAAGCTGAGTCCTCCCCGGGGCTGAGCTGGGCTGCAGGGCTAAGCTGTGTGGCCCTTCCTGGTCTGTGGCCTATTTTTCATGGGTGCCTACCCGGCATCAGTTCCCACGCTGGGTGTGGGTACAGGAGGCCCCACCCAGAGGCAGGAGGCCGGGAAAGCCTATGCGTCTGTCTGTTCACATTCCTGGGCCTGCTCACGGGCAGCTAAGCTTGGCCAGGGCACAGCGGCACTGCATTTAGCCCTTGCCAGCTCCTAGAGGGAGCAGGACACCTTCCCACTTGCCCCTGAGCCTGTGGATCACAGAGCTCTCCAGCCCCAGGTTCACACCCGTCCCCTTTCTGATCTCTAGCCTGATGATCAAAGCCTGCATTTGTAGAGGACTGTGTGTGCCAGGATTGGCTAAATGTGGCATGGATGTGGATTCCCCTCCCCTCTCAGCACATGCAGTGATACCCACAGCACATCCCAGGCCCTGTCTTAGGCTCTGGGGACACAGAAGTGAACGGAATAGACAATCCCTGTTCTCACAGTGCTCCCATTCCCACGGCAGAGACAGACGACAGGGCAAATAAATAGAAGATCCAGTGAGAAGGGTGGGGGTGGTGCTAAGGAGAAAAACAGAGGGGATGGGTGCAGTTTCAGAAAAGGACCTCTTGGAGCAGGTGATGTCTGAGCAAAGCTGCCAAGCGAGTAAAGAAGGGGGTCGGGGCTGAGCGGTCCCCAAAGCGGGAAGAGCACATGCAGTGGCTGGAGAGCATGGGTCTGACCCCTCGGGGCACTGCCAGGACCCGGCTATCACCTGAGCAAGCGGCCAGGACACACTCAGGGGATCGACCCCGGAAATCTCCTCACATCTTTCAGGCTGGGGGCTGGAAATGGGCTGCGGTGAGAACATTGACACTGAGGAAATCGGCAAACGTTACAAATCAGGGCATTGGTGTGTTTCTGTGTCTGTTTTTTGTAGAACCAGGTGTTAAACATTTACCAGCCAATACTGGAGACGTGGGAGGGTTTTGAGTGTTACCCAGACACCTCCAAATTCTTCTAACAAGTCTTCAGAGGTTGAATAACCAAAGACATGTTACACAGCTTAGGAAATAATGAAGATAGGATTTAATCCACTGAGTTCAAATCTCACCATCTCTACCACTAGACCAGGCAGCTCTGTGTGGGGAAGTGTGTCTGTGTGTGTGTGTGTATGCACGGACGTGAGTGTGTGCACAAGTGTGTATGTGTACGTGTGTATGCACATGTGTATATGTGCGTGTGTGTGCACGTATTTGTGCACTGTGTATGTGTGCATGCATGTGTGTGCGTATGCATGTGCATGTATGTGCGTGTGCACACATGTATGCACGTGTGTATGTGTATATGTGTGTGTTGGTGTATTTGTGTGTGGATGTGTATGCATGTATGCACGTGTGTGCATGTGTGTGCAAGTGTACATGTGCATGTGTGTATGCATATTCGTGCATGTGCATACACGTGTGTAGGTGTGCACGTGTGCATGTGTGCGCATGTGTACATGTGTATGTGTGCAGTGCATGTATGTGTGTACATGTGTATATGTGTGTGCACATGTGTATGTGTGCACATGACATATGTATACATGTGTTTTGGTGTATTCTCTGTGTGTGGACATGTATGCATCTGTGTGTATGTCTGCAAGTGCATATGTGTGCACGTGTGTATCCATGCATATGCGTGAATGTGTGTGTACATGTGTGTATGCATCTGTATGTGTCTATTGTGTGGCATGTATGTGTCTATGTATGTGTATGCATGTGTGTGTGCATGTGTACATGTGTGTGCACATGTATGGATACACGCACGTTGCCTGTATATGCACGTATCGGGTGTGTGTGCATGTACGTGTACACAAACGTGCATGTATGCATATATGTATGCACGTGTGTGTGTAAATTCTGCCATGACTGTTTTCCTGTGGAGAGGCTGAGTGTGCAGATTCTATGCCTGGGGGAGGCTGTTCTTCACATATGTGTTGGGTGGCTGTGCACAGGCAGACCATGCCTATAGTCCTGTAGCTGTGTGGATGCCAGCGGAGGGGGTGGGGGGCCCAGGCAAGGCCCCCTCCCCTGAGCGCTGCTCCTCCTAGGACATCCTGGACCTGGAGAACCAGCGAGAAAACCTGGAGCAGCCGTTCCTGAGTGTGTTCAAGAAGGCGCGGCGGAGGGTACCTGTGAGGAACCTGGGAAAGGTTGTACATTATGCCAAGGTCCAGCTGCGGTTCCAGCACAGCCAGGTGGGGGCCGGGTCGGGTGGGGCACGCGCCGGGTGCAGCAGCATCCCCACCAGCCCGGGGGTCCCCAGACCCTGTACTGATGACCCTGCTGCCCGCACAGGATGTCAGCGACTGCTACCTGGAGCTGTTCCCTGCCCACCTGTACTTCCAGGCCCACGGCTCAGAAGGACTCACCTTTCAGGTGAGGCAGTGGGCAGTGGGGGTGGGGCCGTGGCCACCCTTCTCTCCATGGATCCCTGAAGCTCCTACCCTGTGCCTGGCAGGGGCTGTTACCACTGACGGAGCTGAGCGTCTGCCTGCTGGAGGGGTCCCGAGAGCACGCCTTCCAGATCACAGGTGTTTGGGATGCTCCCCGGGCCCCCAGAGGCACTCGTGACCCAGGACTTGGAGAGGGGCCTGCCCTGTGGGCTGCGGGGCATGTGTGTGTATGTGTGTGCCCTCTCTGCCCTGCCCACAGGCCCGCTGCCCGCACCCCTCCTGGTGCTCTGCCCCAGCCGAGCCGAGCTGGACCGCTGGCTTTACCACCTGGAGAAGCAGACGGCCCTCCTTGGGGGGCTGCAACACTGCCACTCAGCACCCCCACAGGTCAGTGCCAGGGACCCCATGCCCCTCCCCACCCAGATCCTCGCAGCCTGCTCTGACCTCCTCCTCACAGGGGTCCTGTGGAGACGAGCTCCCCTGGACTCTGCAACGCCGCCTAACTCGGCTGCAGACAGCATCAGGGCACGAACCCGGCGGCAGTGCTGTCTGTGCCTCGAGGGTCAAGCTGCAGCACCTGCCCGCACAGGTGGGTGGGAGGTGCATGGGGCTGGGTGGGAGGTACATGGGGCTGTAGGGGGATGGGAGGGGTGCAGGGTGCTGGGCAGGGCAGGGACTGGCCCTGGGTGCACAGCAGCTCAGCCCCCGCATCGTTTGACGCCCTCTGCTCAGGAGCAGTGGGACCGGCTCTTGGTCCTGTACCCAACGTCCCTGGCCATTTTCTCCGAGGAGCTGGACGGGCTTTGCTTCAAGGTGGGCCCCTCCTCACTGAGGGCCCGCCCCAGGGAGGCACCTGTGTGAGGGTGGAAGGGGGCGGCCATGCAGGAGGAACCTGTATTTCGGGGCCTGTTGAGACAGAGAACAAGGCCCTGCCCACCCAGCCCGCAGTCCTGGTCAGTCTGGTCTCCCCTGTGACGTGGAGGAGCCCCTGCCCACCCTGAGGTTCTCACCCTGAGATTCTTGACCGTCACCCTGGGGCAGGCAGCATGGGGCTGAGCCCCTCCCAGGGACTCCGTCGTGTGTGCCTGCCCGTGAGGGGTGTGTGTGCACTCGTGTGTGTGCCTGTGTCCTCCAGGGCGGGCACCGGGAAGGGGGTGTGCACTCATGGTCACCTTCAATCACTGAGGAACAAACACAGGGCCCTCCCTGTGGTTCCCCCGGCCCAACTTCCTCTCTGGGGACCTCAGGAGGCTAGTCCTGTGGCTTTGTGTGTCTGCCCCCCAACCAGGGTTAGCAGTGGCCCCAGGACAGACAGGACCCACTGGCCTCCCTCAGGATGGTGGCCTCGGTGCCCAGCTCTCCAAGTATCCAGCCAAGCTCTGGAGGGCACGAGGGTGGGATGAAACCAGGCAGGGCCCCGGGGCTGCCCCCACAAAGGCCTGGCCCTCAGTCTCCGCCCCCGCAGGGGGAGCTCCCACTCCGTGCGGTCCACATCAACCTGGAGGAGGAGAAGCAGATCCACTCCTTCCTGATCGAAGGTGGGGCCCTGACCCCAGTTCTGCCTCCTGCCTGGCCAGGCCATGGTGGGGCGGGAGCCTGAGGGACACCTGGCTCTTTAGTGGGGGCTCTGAGGGGTACACCCCACCCTGCCAGCCCCTCACAGCATCTGTGTGCCAGGCCCCCTCATCAACACCATCCGCGTGGTGTGCGCCAGCTACAAGGACTACAGCCACTGGCTGCTGTGCCTTCGTGCCGTCACCCACAGGGAGGGGGCCCCACCGCTGCCTGGCGCCGAGAGCTTCCCAGGGCTGCAGGTGAGGCATCAGCAGGCCCCACAGCCCAGGTCCTGGGCAGTGGTAAAAACGGGGCAGCAGACCGGGCGTGGTGGCTCATGCCTGTAATCCCAGCACTTTAGGAGGCTGAGGCGGGCCGATCATTTGAGGTCAGGAGTTCGAGATCACCCTGGCCAACATGGAGAAACCCATCTCTATTAAAAATACAAAAAAAATTAGCCAGGTGTGGTGACGCATCCCTGTAATCCCAGCTACTCAGGAGGCTGAGGCATGAGAATCGCTTGACCCGGGAAGGAGAGGTTGCAGTGAGCCGAGATTGTGCCACTGCACTTCAGCCTGGGAGACAGAACAAGACTCTGTCCCAGAAAGAAAAAAGCAGGGGCAGCAGGGTAGGTCCAGGCAGGGGCAGGTGGGGAGGGGGTCCAGCCCTCACTCACCCCCACTCACTGCCCACCCAGGTTACGGGCAGCGGCCGAGGCTCACTGTCCTCAGGCGGACGGACCAGCTGGGACTCGGGGTGCCTGGCGTCCCCCTCCACACGCACCAGCCACTCCTTGCCTGAGTCCTCAGTGCCATCCACTGTGGGCTGCTCCTCCCAGCACACACCGGTGAGTGCTTACGGGGTGGCAGATGAAAGTGGGGCAGAAGACTGTCAGGTAAGTGTGTGTTGGGGACCCTGGTTCCTCAGGGGAACTCAGACTGGAGGGAGCCCCTTGCAGCCTCAGAGAGTTGCACAGGAGAGGGGCCAAAGGGCTCTCTGTGGAAGGTTTGTGGTCCCCACAGGACCAGGCCAACTCTGACCGCACCAGCGTTGGCCGACGGAGGACTGAGCTGAGACGTAGCAGCAGCCGGTCACCCAGGAGCAAGGCCCGGGCAGAGGGCCGCGGCCCTGCCACCCCACTGCACCTGGACCTGACCCAGGTGGGCCCAGCACACCCACCCAGCCCCTGGCCTAGTTCCCACCATTCTGCACCACTGGCCTCTGTCTCTGGGCCTAGTTGTCCTGGAGCCACCCAGAGGTGTCTTGCACAGAGAAGGGGTGGCCTAGGCTGCTTCTAGCCGAGAAGCTCATCTCTCCCACTTCTGCCCTGCAGCTGAACAGGCTGAGCCTGGAGAACAGCCCAGACGCCCCTGACCACGCTTCGGAAACATCGCACTCTCCCCTCTATGCTGACCCCTACACCCCACCCGCCACCGCCCACCGCAGGGTCACCGATGTCCGGGGCCTGGAGGAGGTCAGGCCCCTGCTGGGCGACAGAAAGGGCGGGAGGTGCCTGCAGCCTGAGGTTGGGGAGGTCTAGACCGTGCCTCTCAGCCTGGGGTCTGGGGCTGCCCCGAGCCTGAGGTCTGTTCAGGCTCTGATGGGAGGTTGAGGTTCTGGGGGTCCCTGGATGCCACTGAGGCCCCAGCCCAGGCTCTCCTGGCAGTTCCTCAGTGCCATGCAGAGCTCACCTGGACCTGTGCCCTTGAGCCCACTCCCCTTGGTGCCTGTGTCTGTGCTTGCCTCTGACCCCGGCTCCAGCTCCTCTGGCCCCACTGGCCCCCACTTGCTCTCCAAAAAAGGAGTTCTGCAGTCCAGAGCCTCTCAGAGACAGCGGGGCTCAGCCAAGGATGGGGAGCCGCAGCCCCCAGACTCGCCTCAGCTTGTGAGTAGCAGTCCCCACGCCAGTGTGCCCTGCGCTCCGGGGTGCTGGGGGCGCTGGTGTGGAGCCTCCTGGGACTCTGAGGGAGCAGGGAGGGAAACAGGAGGGCGGGGGCAGATGGAGACCAAGGGGGCCAGCAGGGAGCGGGGGAGACAGGACTGGGGAGGGAGAGCAGGGGGACGTAGGTGATGCCAACCCGGGGGGTGGGGGTCTGCACATCGACCAAGCTCCCTGCCTGGGGCTGTACCCGGCTCTCAGACTTGCGGTTTGGGGTTCCCAGGTCTCCTCTGCCAGGGAAGGTTTGCCTGAACCCCGGCTGCCCCTGACAGGTGAGTGAGGGTCCTGCCTTCTGGGGTGAGTGCCTGTTGCCTCCCACAGGCTGACACATCTCTGCCTTCCCTACTAGATGGCTGGTCCTCCAGGAGGAGCCAGGGCCCCGGCTATGACCACCTCTGGGACGAGACTTTGTCTTCCTCCCGCCGGAAGTGCCCCCAGCTTGGAGTGCCTGAGGCCAGTGCAGGTCTTGTGCAGTGGATCTGATGGCCACGGTGAGGCCGGCTCTCAGGACCACCCTCACCAAGCTCCAGGGTACCCGCCCCTGTAACCCACTTCAAATTACAAGTCAGGGTCTGAACCCAGTGTGATGAGGGGGTCTCCGGGGCCCTGAGTTCAGAGCCTGTCCCTCGGCTCCTGCTCCTCAGTGCCAGCAGCTGGGGCAGGGAGGGGCAGGAAGGGCTCACCCCAAGGATGCCCTGGCTGGCAAGGTGGGTCACAGGTCAGGGAGGTCCTGGCCATCCACAGGGTCAGCCCTCAGCTCAGCTCACCAGGAGTCAGGGAGGAGACTCACTGGGAGTGGGAGGGCGGCATGGGCGTGAAGGTCAGAGGAAAGAGAAAGGTCAGCAGGGTCAGAGGATGTGAGGTCAGAGGGCATGAGGGTTACAGGTCAGCAAGGTGTGAGGAGCACTGGCCAGAGTGTCCCAAGGAGGAGGGCGGGTGGGGCCTTGCATGGCCTGGGCATGCGCCCTAGGGCAGCATGGGAGATGCTGATGCCACCGGACCAGAAAGAACAAAAAGAGAAAAGAGAAAAGAGAGAAGAGAAAGAAGAAGAGAAGGAAAGAGAGAGAGAGAACGAGAAAAAGAAGAAAGAAAAAGAAAAGAAAGAATTTTATTGGTGCCGTGTACGCTTGTTCTCTGCTCAGCAGCCAGGGTCTCCCACAGTCTTGAGGACCCTGCACACACTGCCTTGGCAGGACCCCCACCTGGGGACCCCCACCTGGCACCCAGCCAGGCAGCCCCCTTCCTCTGCCACCTTCAGCCCCTCACCGACCTTCCCAACTGGTCTCTGACTCCCCTTGGCTGTGGGCCCCCAGCTGCCCCACAGGAGCCCCCAGGAGCCCAGCCCTCCATCTGATGCCACCAAATTCTCCCTCTGCACCTGCACCCAGGGCTTCCCAGGGAGGGGCTCGCAGCTCTGCCACAGACCCCCACCCTGCAGGGGCCGCTGGGCTGCCTTCACTGTCTCAGGCCAGAGCTCAGAGAGGCCTTGGCCACAGTCCCTTGAGGATCAAGAGTGATGGGCCTTGGAGCCCTTGGCAGCCCAGCCCACCTGTGAGGAGGCTGCCCAATCCCTCTTTGAGGCCACCCTGTGTCCTCGCCCCTCCGTTTGCCCAGAGCTCCAGCCAGAGCCTCTCACTGCTCAGACCCCTCCAGGGTCCAAGTCCTGTTCTGCCACTCAGCCCCCACTGCATCCCAGAAGAAATGCAGGGTGTGGTTAAATGTGATTTCAGATAAACAAATGACTTCTTAGTAAAATGACCTCCCCACTATTGCATGTCTGAAATTAACCGAATGCCCTGTGTTCTCATCTGTGGATCTGGCTACCCTCCTATCCAACCACCTGCCTCCCTCCACCCACCCAGACTTTAGCACCTTCCCTCCCAGGCGTGGGGAGTGGCTGTGGCCACTGGCTGGATCCTCAGGTGAGTCCCAAGGAGCAGCACCAGGACACGCCCCCCTCCTGGACACCGTAGAAGACTGGGGTCAGAGGGCTCGGGCAAGGGTGGCACCTCATCCCGTCCTGGGTGCCTGTGGTCGTCTCCTCATCCCGCATCTCCCTGGCCCGGGCCTGGCTCCTAGGAGCTGGGGCTGCGGCGCTCTTGCCCCACCTGCCGGCGGAAGTAGCGGATGGCAGAGATGGTGCCGATGTTGGCCAGCAAGACTGCAAGAGAAGCACAGGGTCTCCTGAGGGCCAGCTTGGCTGTGAGCACCGTCTGCCCACAAGACCCAGCCCTCAAAGGGCGGGCTAGGCCGGTGCGGCCAGGGCTGCAGCTCAGCCTGGGAGGAGCAGGTCAGGGGAGAGCCCTGGGGCCCCCATGCACCCCTCGTCCTGCCAGTGCCCCTCGGTCTGGCTTCTAGGCACAGCTCCCTCTGCCCCCAGCACCCGAACCTGTTTTCCAAGCGTCTGGGGTATGCAGATCTGACGTCCTCACAGCCCAGGTGGCAAGGGCTACAAACACCAGGCACATGTCATTCTGGCTGAAGGCAAATGACGGGACAGGCCCCCGGAGCTCCGCTAGGAGAGAAGCCCACCGTCAGCCCCACGGCTGCACTTAGAGACGGCCCCGCACATGCCCGCCCCGGAACTGCCTGCCCCGCCCCAACCCCGGGAACCGCCTGCCCCCCAATCCCGGGAACTGCCTGCCCCCCAATCCTGGGAACTGCCTCCCCCCACCACCAACCCCAGGAACTGCCTGCCCCCCAATCCCGGGAACTGCCTGCCCCCCAATCCGGGAACTGCCTGCCCTCCAACCCCAGGAACCGCCTGCCCTCCCCAAAACCGGGAACTGCCTGCCCCCCTAATCCGGGAACTGCCTCCCCCCACCACCAACCCCGGGAACTGCCTGCCCCCCAACCCCGGGAACGCCTGCCCCCCAACCCCGGGAACCACCTGACCCCCAATCCCGGGAACCGCCTGCCCCCGCAATCCGGGAACCACCTGACCCCCAACCCCGGGAACTGCCTGCCCTGCCCCAATCCCAGGAACCGCCTGCCCCCCCAGTCCCGGGAACTGCCTGCCCCCCTAATCCCGGGAACTGCCTGCCCCCCCAATCCCGGGAACTGCCTGCCCTCCCAACCCTGGGAACCACCTGCCCCCCAATCCCGGGAACCGCCTGCCCCCGCAATCCCGGGAACCACCTGACCCCCAACCCCGGGAACTGCCTGCCCTGCCCCAATCCCAGGAACCGCCTGCCCTCCCAATCCCGGGAACCGCCTGCCCCCCCAATCCCGGGAACCGCCTGCCCCCCAATCCCAGGAACCGCCTGCCCCCGCAATCCCGGGAACCACCTGACCCCCAACCCCGGGAACTGCCTGCCCTGCCCCAATCCCAGGAACGCCTGCCCTCCCAATCCCGGGAACCGCCTGCCCTCCCCAATCCGGGAACCACCTGCCCCCCCAATCCCGGGAACCGCCTGCCCTCCCCAACCCCGGGAACCGCCTGCCCCCCAATCCCGGGAACCGCCTGCCCTCCTCAACCCCGGGAACCGCCTGCCCTCCAATCCCGGGAACTGCCTGCCCTCCCAATCCGGGAACCGCCTGCCCCCCCAACCCCGGGAACCGCCTGCCCCCTGCACATGCCCGCCCCAGGAACCGACTCCCCCCACCACCAACCCCGGGAACCGCCTGCCCCGCACATGCCCACCCCAGGAACCGCCTCCCCCACCCCAACCCCGGGAACTCCCTGCCCCCGCAACCCCAGGAACTGCCTGCCTCGCACACGCCCGCCCTGGGAACCGCCTGTCCCAGACACATCCACCCTGGGACATGTCTGTCCTGCCCCCCCGCAGTGGCTCCCTCCCTGGCCAAGCTCCCTGGACAGTGTTTGCCTGGGACCTGGACAGGCATCCGAGAGCACGTACCTGCCCGCCTAAGAGCCAGGTGGAGCCGCTCTGCTGCGGCTGGCTTGAGGGGGGTCTCTGGCCCCGCCCCCTGGAAAGCCAACCTGGGAGGCTCCAGGGCCTGCAGCTGGGGCAGGACAGCCGGCGCTAGCACGCCCTCCAGCCTGTCCTCCCTGAAGAAATGTTCATAGACCTCAGGGATGGAGATAGGCACAGGGTCTCCAGGTACGGGGGCCGGTACAGGATCAGCTCTTGGGAGTGGCGCCGGGGCCCCCCGCTGCCTCGGCCTCTGGGCTCCAGTGTCTTGGAAGAAGAATTCACACATGTCTGGCCACTGGATGCCTGCCGGATCCTGACCGGCCGCTGCCGCCTCAGCATCCTGGTCCTCCTCGATGGTGTCACAGAAGAAGAACTCGTAGGCCTCAGGGAGGGTCACGGCAAAGCTGCACCCGGGCCCGGCCCTCATCACGGTAGAGGGAGGGGGGCGAGGCAGGTGCTTGAGGATCCGAGGCTGGTGGGGCCGGGGCCCGACGGCCACAGCATCCCAGGCTCCGGGTCCCCCGTGGCCCCCAGTTGCTGTCTGGGGGGCTGAGGGCCTGGCTGTGGCCGATGGGGCCAGGCCTGAGGCCTCTCCTGAGCCTGGCTTGTTGGGGCCGGGCCCAGCCACGGAGAAGCGCACTTTCTTCTTCTTGGGGACTTGGGTGAGACCCGGTGCGGGCTCCCCAGAGCGGTGTGCAGGGGCCCCTGCTGAGAGCGCAGACACAACAACCTCCGTCTCCACATCAGGCCCAGCTCTGCGGGTGGGAGACCAGGCGGGGCCAGAGACGTCAGCTGTGGGAACAGGGGTAGACACAAGCCCACCAGCCTCGGTCATCCTCGGCACAGCCTCTGAGACAGGTGGAGATGAAGCCTCCTCTAGCTTAGCCACTAGGCCTGCTGTCGGCAAGGCCATGTCCAGGCCATGCTCGGAGGCAGGTGTGGACACAGCCGTGTCCGTGTCAGGTTGCAGCTTGGAGACGGGTGTAGATGGGGCCACACTGGACTGAGGCTCAGAAGCCAGTGTAGACACAGCTGTGTCAGGTTGCGGCTCGGAGGCAGGTGTGGACACAGCCATGTCTGACTTAGCCCTTGAGACATCTGGGTGGGCTTCCTGGACAGGTGTGGACACCGTGTGCAGCTCAGCTCGGGGAGGGGTTCTGATCTGGTCTGTGCCTTGCTCAGTCACAGGGACAAGTGTAGATAGGCCCAAATCTGGCCCTGGCTCAGGAGCTCCTGTAGGGCCTGGCCCCAGCTCCTCCTGCCTGGCTTTGGCCGTCAGCTTTGCCGTCTCAGGACTGGCCGCAGGGAGCAGCGGGGAGCCCGTCCGGGCAGAAGTAGAGGCTCCTGCTTGCCCACCCCCCTTGGCACCCACAGCTCGCCTCTTCTTTCGGCTGGGGCTCCGTGCTGGGCCTCCAGGGCTATCGGGGGGCCTCTGGGAGCCAGTGCTGTGGCCAGGGGACTCGGGACTCCGAGGAGGCTCACCAGGGGGCCGTGGGGCAGGGCCCTGCAGAAGTCTGTGCATCTGGTCTCCAGAAGACGCCGGACCAGGGCAGGTTGAGCACTGGCAGGAAGGGCTGGCGCCGGGGCCAAGGGACGGTGGAGCCTCTGCCCGTGTGGACGTGCTGGGTGTCTGCTGACTGGTCCCCAGGGCCAAGACAGGCTCACACAGAGACCTGCTGACCAGCTGCTGTGTGGCCACGTCCTCCTCCTCGCAGCCCCGCCAGCTCCGCCCTCCTGCAGCTGGCTGCCCAGTTGGGAGAGGTGGGGGCCTGGGGGGACTGCTGCCACTGCTGTCCCCTTGGTCAATGTCACTGGACAAGGGCTCGTCCCCAGAGGCCAGGCCAGCCTGCAGGAGGCCACACTCATCAGCGGTGGCTGAGAACTCAGCCCAGTCCTGGTCACTCAGCTGGACGCTGTACTGGAAATTTTCCATGTGGGGTCAGCAGAGGCACTGGAGGGTGGCAGAATGGGTCCGGTGGGGTCTTCGTGGGTTCAGGCCCCAGGCACTACCCTGCACATGCAGCACCTGCCACATGAGACCCGGGGGTTCCACCACCTCGGGGCTCCATCTGGGCCCTGAAAGGAAGAGAACATCTCGAGGGGAGGGCCGCGCTTCCTTCACACGTAGTGGTGACAATTTCCAAGTTAGAAGATCCCCAGCTCCCATGACCCTAGTTCCCAACGCACCCCAAGTGATACCTGTGTGATGATTACATTACATAGTGTGTTACATTCCTAGAATCTAGGATGATTTTCTACCAGTGAAGTTATAAAACCAGCCGTCCTCAGGTTCGAATGCTCAGTTTCCTATCACACCTTAGCTGGGGCGGCCTCATTTCCTCCACCTTCTGCCAGAGCTGTCTTTACACGGCAAAGCACCTTTCAGGGTCCACCCAATGGGACCCGTGCGCTCGGGGGATGGGCAGCCCTGGCCCATCCCAGGGCACCCCAGCTGGCAGCCGGCCACAGGAGAGGATTGCAGGGCCCAGCAGGTGCCCAGCCCTCGGTGGTGACCTTCCGATCGCATTGGCTGGGCCAGGCTATTCTCTGAGCTCCCGGTGGTGCTCACCAGAGCTGGCCCCCGTCAGCAGAGAGAGCCTGGGCAGGAGGTGAAGGGTGCGATGGGTCTCTTGACCCAGCAACCACCTCGGGCCGTCCTCGAGGTCTGCAGCACAACCCAGGCCTGCCTGGCTGCTCAGGGTGCCCTCCTTTGCCCCATCTCAGAGAAGCAGGAAGAGCCTAGCCAGCTGTGGGGTCTACCCCTAGAGGGGGCTGCCCTCGGCCTCAGGTCAGCCCCTCTGGACCCAGGGAGCGGGAAGTCCCTTTGGCAGGGACAGAGTCCTGAGACAGAGGCCAGGGACGGTGGCTTGCCGCCCACTGACCTTCGCCCTCCTCTCTGGTCTCTTGAGAAGCCTCTGTGGGGGTTGTTGCCATTGGGACCCCTTGGGTCAGGAGCAAGCAGCTGACCATGTCCTACCTGGGTCCCGGCGGCCAAGCTGGGTGTCTGAGCTGCCCATCCCAGGGCGGCATGGTGCTAGGCTGGCTGCACAGGCTCCACCCCCTGTGCCAAAAATACCGCGTCCCTGTGGTCACACGTGACTTGTGCCAGCCATCAGGGTCCAGGCCACAAATAGATGGCATTTGAGGGCCCTCCAGCTACAGTACGTGAGAACGACTCCTGGCACGGGGCTGGGCCAAGGTGAGGTCAGACACAGGCCGGAGGATGCTGACCAGCAGGCAGCACCGCTCAGTTCCCGTGCTTCCGCCACCTACAGTGAAACCTCAGACCTGCCCTCCCTGCCACCCCTGGAATGTTCCTGGCCTGCTTTTGAGATGGCCTCTGTGTCCTGGCCAGGGCTTGTGCCTCCCTGTCCTGACCTCCAGGACTCATGTGAAGGTGAGTGGCCTGCATAGCCACACAGCCAGGGAGTGTCAGGGTCAGGTGTCCCCATGCCCGGCTCTGCTCAGCTGCACTCTCCAGGCTGTCCTGACCTTGGGGTTCACGGTGCCCATTCCCAGGCAGGTTCTGAGCCAGGGGACAAGAAGACAGGGCAAGAGATCCAACAATAAACATCCAATCTAACAGGCAGATGAGCTCAGCTCCAACGGCAGCACTCCTGAGAAAGAAGTAGGGAGAGGGGTGACTGGGGGGGCCAGAGACCTCTCTAAGGAGGGGGTTTGGACCCGGAAGTTCCTGAGAGTCCAGGGCACAGGACTAAGAGACTGGTGCCTGCACTGTGAGGGGTGGCAGTGAGAGCTGGGCATGCGGAAAGTGTATGCCTGGTGCCACACGATGCTTTTCCAGAAAGTAGCTGCCACAAGGCCACAGGACAAGGTGTCCCGCCACCCAGGGCCAGCCTGACTTGAGCTTTCACAAGTTAAATCGCACCCTGCATCCCTTTCTGCGTCTGCGTCCTCGGGTCCACGCTGCGCTCTGGAGACAGCTGCCATGAGGGCTGCGGGCAACTGCCGAGCGGACGAGGCTGTCCTGCGTGAGTGCTCCCCGCGGCTGCGCCGTTTCCCGTGGGTGGTGATGGGGTCATTTCCAGTTTGCAGCTACCACACGTGGTGTGGCTGTGAATGTCTGGGAACACTCCTTTCAGCAAACCTCTCGCATTTCCAGGACGCGTGGGGTCAGTGTCAGAAGGTGCCGCCCCATTTGCCAGGCGGCTGTGTGGCCGTGCTCCAGACTGGAGTTTTGCAGGAGCTGCACGTCTGCTTCTGGGCGGCGCCTCTCGGCTTTGGCCGCCTCCCTGTGCCTCCTCCTTTGGACAAGCTCTTCATTGAACTCTTGTACTGGGGAATCTTCTCCCTCTCTGCCTCCACTTTCCACCCTCTTGACGGTACCTTTGTGTGCCTGTTTGTTTGAGACGGAGTTTCACTCTTGTTGCCCAGGCTGAGGTGAAATGACAAAATCTGAGCTCACCGCAAGCTCCGCCTCCCAGGTTCCCGCCATTCTCCTGCAAGCTCCGCCCCCCGGGTTCACGCCATTCTCCTGCCTCAGCCTCCTGAGTAGCTGGGACTACAGACAGGCGCCACCACACCCGGCTAATTTTGTGTTTCTACTAGAGATGGGGTTTCTCCACGTTTCGCAGGCTGCTCTCAAACTCCTGACCTCAGGTGATCCGCCCACCTCAGCCTCCCAAAGTGCTGGGATGACAGGTGTGGGCCACCGCGTCTGGCCTATTCCTTCTTCTTCTTCTTTTTTTTTTTTTTTTTTTTTTTTTTTTGTTGAGACAGAGTCTCGCTCTGTCGCCCAGGCTGGAGTACAGTGGTGCAATCTCGGCTCACTGCAAGCTCCGCCTCCCAGGTTCACGCCATTCTCCTGTCTCAGCCTCCTGAGTAGCTGGGACTACAGGTGACTGCCACCATGCCCAGCTAATTTTCTTTGTATTTTTAGTAGAGACAGGGTTTCACTGTGTTGACCAGGCTGGTCTCAATCTCCTGACCTCGTGATCCGCCCGCCTCGGCCTCCCATGGTGCTGGGATTACAAGCATGAGCCACCACGCCTGGTCTATTCCTTCATTTAAAAAAAAAAAACTTCATTGTGTTGCCTTTCACCCTCGGCTCTGCCACACACCTGGCATTGACTTTTGTGGACGGTGGGAGGTGGGGGGCATGGGGGTCCTCTCTGTCTTCACGTGGACGCCCAGCTGACCCAGCACCACATCCTGGGTGGGCATCCAGGCCCCACGTGGACCATCACGAGATGAGACAGGAAAGGCAGGGAGGCCCATGGCAAGGCAGGGAGCTGTGGGAGGAGGTCTAGGGCAGCAGGAAGGGCTCTACCCTGAGGCCTTTTCACACCAGCTATCAGTGGAGTTGGCCGGAGGCTTCAGCGGGATGCCCTTCTCTGCCCTCCAGCCCAGTCATGAACCTTCCGGGTGGGAGCGGCAGGGGGAGGGCGGCTGTAGGATGAGGAATAGCCAGGGCTCCCCTGCACTTCAGGCAGCAGCACCCCTCAGTCCGGGGAGGAAGAAGAACCCAGTTCTACCGTGGAGGCAGAGACGAGCCCCCAGGCCTGCGGGGCAGAGTCCCCTGGGAGGACGGGGCATGCTGTGCCCCCAGCGGCCACCAGAGGGCACCAGGACGCCACTGCGCAGCGGACGGGGTTGGCTCTGCGGCTCCTGCCCCTCGTCTGGGCGGGCAGGGGGCGAGAAGGGCGCTTCTTGGGGGATTGCTAGGCTCCCCTTCCGGAAGCCACGTAGAACTGGTGGAAGCCCTGGACCTTGAGACAGTCAGGGAGCGAGACAGGGGTTTCACTCTGTCGCCCAGGCTGGCGCGCAGTGGCGCGATCCCAGCTCCCTGCAGCCTCGACCTCCCAGGCTCGAGTGATCCTCCAGCCTCAGCCTTCCGAGTAGCTGGGACCACAGGCCCCATCGCCAAGCCCGGCCTCCTTTTCAGTTTTTATAGCTTTATTGAAGTATAATTAACACGTAATACACTTCAAGTATTTATTTATTTAACTATCTATCTGCTGTTGGAGATGGAGTCCCACTCTGTCGCCCAGGCTGGAGTGTAGTGGCTCCATCTCGGCTCACTGCAGCCTCCGCCTCCCAGGTTCCAGTGATTCCCCTGCCTCAGCCTCTCAAGTAGCTGGGACTACAGGCGCCCGCCACCATGTTGGGAGAAGTTTTGTATTTTTAGTAGAGATGGGGTTTTGCCATGTTAGCCAGGCGGGTCTCAAACTCCTGACCTCAAGTGACCTGCCCATCTTGGCCTCCCAAAGTGCTGGATGACAGGCGTGAGCCACCGCGCCCGGCCCACTTCAACTATTTAAAGTGTGCACTTTGCTAGGTTTGGACACGTATACCCCCGGGAGCCCCCACAGACATCTCCAACACCCCCAAATGTTCCTTCAGCCTCTTGGTGATTCTTTCCCTCCCCACACTCAGGCAACCATGAATCTGCTGTTCCTGCAGAGTAAGTCGCACTGGCTGGAATCATCCACTGGGCCCTTCTTTGTGTAGGACAGAAGAGTCCAACACGCCTGTCCTCGGTGACAGCGTTTCTTAGACATTCACCCACACTGTGGTATATGTGCATTGTTACTTTTTATAAAAAGTGTTCCATTGTTGGATACACTGCAATTTCTGTATCCATTCCTCTGTTGAAGGACATTTGTATTATTTCTAGTTTGGGGCTCTCACAGGTAAAACTGCTATGAACGTTTGTGTACAAGTGTTCCTAGTGTGAAAGGAAAATGTATCTCGGGAACCCCCAAATCACTGAGCCAAACAGAGAAGTCAAGCTGGCAACTGCTTAGGGCCAACCTGCCTTCTGTTCTATTCTTTAAAAAGCAGCTAAGATTTTAAAAAATAAAAAAGCTGCCTAACTCCTTCAGGACGTGTTCACAGGGAAATTCCTGCAGACACAGGATGGACAGAATTCAAAGCCATTCCTCTGCTCTGCTCACTGAGATCAATGAACATCTGATGGCTTTCTTTGGAAAGGCTAATCAGAAACAAAAGAATGCCACCCTTTGTTTTACCACCTGTGACCTGGAAGCTGTCTCCCCTCTTCAAGTTGTCTCGCCTCTTGGGACTGAACCAATATACATCTTACACATATTATTCACATATTATTGAAGTCTCGTGTCTTCCTGAAATGTAGAAAACCCAGCCGTACCCCAGCCACCTTGGGCACATGTTGCCAGGACCTCCTGAGGCCGCGTCATGGGCACGTTCTTAACCTTGGCAAAATCAACTTTCTTTTCTTTCTTCTTCTTCTTTTTTTTTTTTTGAGACGGAGTCTCGCTGTGTCACCCAGCCTGGAGTGCAGTGGCGCGATCTCAGCTCACTGCAAGCTCCGCCTCCCGGGTTCACGCCATTCTTCTGCCTCAGCCTCCCGAGTAGCTGGGACTACAGGCGCCCGCCACCTCGCCCGGCTAGTTTTTTGTATTTTTTAGTAGAAATGGGGTTTCACTGTGTTAACCAGGATGGTCTCGATCTCCTGACCTCGTGATCCGCCCGCCTTGGCCTCCCAAAGTGCTGGAATTACAAGCGTGAGCCACCGTGCCTGGCCAGCAAAATCAACTTTCCAAATGGAGTCAGACCTGTCTCAGATACGTGGGGGTGGCAGTGTAGATACAGCTTTCCTTTCTTTTGGGTACATACTCAGAATTGGAGTGGCTGGGTCATGTGATAGGTATAGATTTAACTTTTTGAGAAACTGCCAAACCATTTTCCAGTGTGGTTGTAGAATTATTTATTCCCACTAGAGGTTCCAGGCTCCGTGTCCTCGCCCGCTCTCAGCATGGAAAGCTTTGTAATTCAGTCATTCCAGAAGGCGCTCATTCTGGTTTTAATTTGCATTTCCCTAACAGTGAATAACACCAGGCATCTTCTCACGTGTGCATTTGTCATCCATATATCTTCTTTGGTAAAAAGATTGATCAGATATTTTGTCCATTTTATTTTATTTGAGATAGAGTCTCGCTCTGTTGCCCAGGCTGGAGTAAAGTGATGAGATCTTGGCTCATTGCAACTTCCACCCCCTGGATTCACGCGATTCTCCCACCTCAGCCTCCCGAATAGCTGGGATTACAGGTGCCTGACACCACACCTGGCTAAATTTTGTATTTTTAGTAGGGACGGGGTTTCACCTTATTGGCCAGGTTGGTCTCAAACTCCTGACCTTACGTGATCTGCCTGCCTTGGCCTCCCAAAGTGCTGGGATTACAGGTGTGAGCCACTGTGGCTAGCCTATTTTGTCCATTTTAAAAATTAGGTTGTGGCCTGGTGCTGTGGCTCACACCTGTAATCCTAGCACTTTGGGAGGCTGAGGCAGGTGGATTGCTTGAGGCCAGGAGTTTGAGACCTGCCAGGGCAACATGGCAAAACCCTGTCGCTACAAAAAATTAAATTAGAAATAAAAATCAGGTTGTTTTTTCTTATTTTTGAGTTTGCAGAATTCTTTTTTCTTTTTTCTTTTTTTTTGAGACGGAGTCTCGCTCTGCCACCCAGGCTGGAGTGCAGTGGCCGGATCTCAGCTCACTGCAAGCTCCACCTCCCGGGTTTACGCCATTCTCCTGCCTCAGCCTCCCGAGTAGCTGGGACTACAGGCGCCCGCCTCGTCGCCCGGCTAGTTTTTTTTTGTATTTTTAAGTAGAGATGGGGTTTCACCGTGTTGGCCAGGATGGTCTCGATCATCCTGACCTCGTGATCCGCCCGCCTCGGCCTCCCAAAGTGCTGGGATTACAGGCTTGAGCCACCGCGCCCGGCCTCTTTTTTCTTTTTTTTTTGAGAGTTTCACTCTTGTTGCCCAAGCTGGGGTGCAATGGCACAATCTCAGCTCACTGCAACCTCTGCCTCCCAGGTTCAAGCAATTCTCCTGCCTCAGCCCCCTGAGTAGCTAGGATTACAGGCACGTGCCACCACGCCCTCCCACTAAGTTTTTTCTGTTTTTAGTAGAAATGGGGTTTCACCATATTAGCCAGGCTGGTCTCAAACTCCTGACCGGAGGTGATCCACCCATCTCGATCTCCCAAAGTGCTGGGAGTACAGGTATGAGCCACTGCACCCGGCTCAGAGTTCTTTATATATTCTGCATGTAAGTCTTTTATCGGATATGTGATTTATCTTCTTCCAGCCGGTGGTTTGTCTTTTCTTTTCTTTTTTTGAGATGGCGTCTTGCTCTGTTGCCCAGGCTGGAGTGCGGTGGCGTGATCTCAGCTCACTGCAACCTCCGCCTCCCGGGTTCAAGTGATTCTCCTACCTCAGCCTTCTGAGTAGCTAAGACTATAGGCACCCACCACCACACCCGGATAATTTTTGTATTTTTAGTAGAGATAGGGTTTCGCCCTATTGGCCAGGCTGGTCTTAAATTCCTGACCTCAGGTGATCCACCCACCTCAGCCTCCCAAAGTGCTGGGATTATAGGCAAGAGCCACTGTGCCCAGCCTTTTCATTTTTTTAGCACTGTCTTTTGAAAAACAGTTCATGCTTAACAACGAGGATACATAAAATTTTTTAAAAAAGAAAAAGAGAATTTCCTTTAATGAAGTCTAATTTGCCCGTTTTTCTTGATATATTATTCTTTTAGTGTTGTATCTAAGAAATATTTGCCTAAAGGTCACAAAGATTTGTAAAGTTTTCTCCAAAAAGTTTTATGGTTAGATTTGGCATTTAGGGCTATGATCTATTTTTAGTTAATTTGTATATATGATGTGAGGTAAGAATCCGTTAATTTATTTGCATATGGATATCCAATTGTTTTTGAACCACCGTTGAAAAGACTCTCCTGGCCAGGCGTGGTGACTCACGCCTGTAATCCCAGTACTTTGGGAGGCTGGGGTGGGTGGATCACAAGGTCCGGAGTTGGAGACCAGCCTGACCAACATGGTAAAACCCTGTCTCTACTAAAAATACAAAAATTAGCCGGGCATGGTGGTGTGCACCTGTAATCTCAGCTACTCAGGAGGCTGAGGCAGGAGAAACTGCTTGAATCCGGGAGGCAAAGGTTGCAGTGAGCCGAGATGGCACCATTGCACTCCAGCCTGGGTGACAGAGGAAGACTCCATCTCAAAAGATAAAATAAGAAAATAAAAGACTTTCCTTTCTCTACTGAACTGTCTTTGTACCTTTGTCAAAAGCAGCTGACCATCCACCCATGGGCTGGCCCTTTTCTGGAGTTCAGGGTTGATTGTTTCTGGAGTTCTGGGCTGATTGTTTCTGGAGTTTGGGGTTCATTGTTTCTGGAGTTCGGGGTTGATTTTTTTCTGGAGTTTTGAGTTGACTGTTTCTGGAGTTCAGGGTTGATTGTTTCTGGAGTTCTGGGCTGATTGTTTCTGGAGTTTGGGGTTCATTGTTTCTGGAGTTCGGGGTTGATTTTTTTCTGGAGTTCTGAGTTGACTGTTTCTGGAGTTCAGGGTTGATTGTATCTGGAGTTCAGGGTTGATTGTTTCTGGAGTTTGGGATTCATTGTTTCTGGAGTTCGGGGTTGATTTTTTTCTGGAGTTTTGAGTTGACTGTTTCTGGAGTTCAGGGTTGATTGTTTCTGGAGTTCTGGGCTGATTGTTTCTGGAGTTTGGGGTTCATTGTTTCTGGAGTTCACGGTTGATTTTTTTATGTTAAAAAAGAAAGCTTTTATGGGGCAAAAAAAGTCAGTTTATTTGATGTGTTTCTTAGTAATGGAATTGTGGGGAAGAACAAAAGCGGGCTCTGGGACTCACATTGCTTTGGGGAAGGCTAAGGCTTCCCAGAATCCCTTGTCCCTCCCTACTTTGGGCACTTAGGGGTGGGGCTGGGGAGTGAGAGGGACAAGGCAGGGAATGATTGATTAAAGCTAAGAAGCAGACAGAAGGCACTGGTGAGTCATATCTCGGGCCTGGAAGAGGGAGGGCGTGGGCCAGGCCCCATGTAACACCAGGGGTTCCTTGGCATCCAGGCTTGGCCTCTAGTCCTTTCCCTTCCCTTTCTTGGCTTTGGCCTTGGCTTTGGTCTTGGGGTTGTAGGGCTTCATGATGCGGATGGTCTCCTGGCACTGGGCATTGTAGCGCGGCTTCTTCAGTATGCCTTGGTGGACTTTGGTGCCTGCGCCCCCATCACACGCACCCCAGTTCTCAAACTTGTACTTGCAGTCGGCTCCAAACTCCTTCCAGTTGCAGGGCACCCTGCACCGGGTGCGCTGGGTCTGGCCCTGCAGGTGCCCTCGCGGAAACCCACGCGGCAATCCTTGCTGCTGGGGGTGCAGGGCCCCCAGGCACACTCGCTCTCTTTGGCTACTGCGGAGGTGAGCGCCAGCAGGGCGAGGAGGGTGAGAAGGAGGAAGCCTCGGTGCTGCATCTCGATCGCTGCCCGTGCTGCTTCGCTCCCTCCCGCGCCCGCCCGGCCCGGCCCGGCCCGCTCTGCCGGGGTTGATTTTTTATGGAGTTCAGGGTTGATGGTTTCTGGAGTTCTGGGTTGACTGTTTCTGGAGTTCTGGGTTGATTGTTTCTGGAATTCTGGGTTGATTGTTTCTAGAGTTTGGGGTTGATTGTTTCTGGAGTTCTGGGTTGATTGTTTCTGGAGTTCTGAGTTGACTGTTTTCTGGAGTTCTGGGTTGATTGTTCCTAGAGTTTGGGGTTGATTGTTTCTGGTGTTCTGGGTTGACTGTTTCTGGAATTCTAGGTTGATTGTTTCTAGAGTTTGGGGTTGATTGTTTCTGCAGTTCTGGGTTGATTGTTTTCTGGAGTTCTGGGTTGACTGTTTCTGGAGTTCAGGGTTGATTGTTTCTAGAGTTTGGGGTGGATTGTTTCTGGAGTTCTTGGTTGATTGTTTTCTGGAGTTATGGGTTGACTGTTTCTGGAGTTCAGGGTTGATTGTTTCTGGAGTTCTGGGTTGACTGTTCCTGGAGTTCTGGGTTGGTTGTTTCTGGAGTTCAGGGTTGTTTGTTTCTGGAGTTCTGGGTTGATTATTTTCTGGAGTTCAGGGTTGATTGTTTCTAGAGTTCAGGGTTGATTGTTTCTGGAGTTCTGGGTTGATTGTTTTCTGGAGTTCAGGGTTGATCGTTTCTGGAGGTCAGGGTTGATTGTTTCTGGAGTTCAGGGTTGATTGTTTCTGGAGTTGGGGGTTGAATGTTTCTGGAGTTTTGGGTTGATTGTTTCTGGAGTTGGGGGTTGATTGTTTCTGGAGTTGGGGGTTGATTGTTTCTGGAGTTCTGGGTTGACTGTTTCTGGAATTCAGAGTTAATTGTTTCTGGAGTTCAGGATTGATTGTTTTCTGGAGTTCTGGATAATTTCCTTGTCAATATATATTTTGCCAATGTTTCCTCCCATATGTGATGTCTTTTCACTTTTTTATAATGCCATTTGAAATATAAATTTTAAATTTTGATGATGTCTAATTTATCTATATTTTTCTTTGGTCACTTATGCTTCCGGTATCTGTTTTAGTCTATTTTGTGCTGCTCTAATAGGATATCTGAGACTGGGTAATTTATGATGAACAGAAATTTATTTCTCACAGTTCTGGAGGCTGGGAAATCCAGATGAAGGTGTTGGCATCTGATGAGCTCCTTTCTGCTGTGTCATTCCTGGCAAAGGGCAAAGAAGACAGAGAGGGAGAAGAGGAGGGGCTGAACCCCCTTTCCCTGAGGAACCCACTCCCATAATAACAACATTCATCTGTTTGTGAGGGCAGAGCCTCCATAACCTAAACCCCTCTTAAAGGCCTCACCTCCCAACACTTCCACATGGGGGATCCCAGCACATGAGCTTCTGGGGACACCAAACCACCTAAGAATGTTTTTGCCCAAGATCTTTCCAAACCCAAGATCATGACAATTCACTGCTCTATTTTCTTCTAAAACATTTGTAGTTTTAACTCTTATGTCTGTCATCTATTCTGTTTTATTTTGTTTTATTCTTTTTTGAGATTGAGTCTTGTCTCCCAGGCTGTCTCCCAGGCTGGAGTGAAGTGGTGTGAACTTGGCTCACTGCAACTTCTGCCTCCCGGGTTCAAGTGATTCTCCTGCCTCACCCTTCCGAGTAGCTGGGACTACAGCTGCCTGCCACCACGCCCGGCTAACTTTTTGTATTTTTAGTAGAGATAGGCTTCACCATGTTGACCACACTGGTCTCGAACTCCTGACCTCAAGTGATCTGCCCGCCTCAGCCTCCCAAAGTGCTGGGATTACAGGCATGAGCCACTGCACCCAGCCCCCCCCTTTTTTTTTTAGATGAAGTTTCACTCTTGTCACCCAGGCTGGAGTGCAATGGCACAATCTCAGCTCACTGCAACCTCTGCCTCCCAGATTCAAGTGATTCTCCTGCCTCAGCCTCCCGAGTAGCTGGGACTGCAGGCGCCTGCCACCACTCTGGCTAAGTTTTGTATGTGTAGTAGACAAGGTTTCACCATGTTGGCCAGGCTGGTCTCGAACTCCGGACCTCAGGTGATCCAGCGTGAGCCACCAAGCTCAGCCTGTCATTCATTTTGAGTTCGTTGTGTGTGATGTGGATGAGGCGAGCAGCTTCCCTCACGTGTATGCGGATGTTCGGGGGTCTCAGCACCGTTTGTTAAAGATGATTCTTTTCCTCCATCGAATAGTCTTGGCGCTTGTGTTGAAAATCAGTTGACTGTAGGCCGGGCGCGGTGGCTCAAGCCTGTAATCCCAACACTTTGGGAGGCCGAGGCAGGAGGATCACTTGAGGTCAGGAGATCGAGACCATTCTGGTGAACATGGTGGAACCCCGTCTCTACTAAAAATACAAAAATTAGCCGGGTGTGGTGGCGGCACCTGTGGTCCCAGCTACTTGGGAGGCTGAGGCAGGAGAATGGCGTGAACCTGGGAGGTGGAGCTTGCAGTGAGCCAAGATCGCGCCACCGCACTCCAGCCTGGGTGACAGAGCGAGACTCCGTCTCAAAAAGTAAAAATAAAATAAAAAGAGTTTCATTTTTATATTGTTTGTTGCCCATGAAGAAATACAATTGATTTTTGAAATACTCATCTTGTGCCCTGCAAGAATTCTGTACCTTGCTGTACTTGTTTGTTCGTTCTGATAATTTTTTTAGTGGCTTCCTTAGGATTTTCTACATATGAGATCATGTCATCTGAAAAGTTTTACATCTTCCTTTTTCTTTCTTTCTTTTTTTTTTTTTTGAGACAAGATCTCACTCTGTCACCCAGGATGGAAGGCAGTGGTGCAATCTCTGCTCACTGCAACCTCTGCCTCCTGGGCCCAAGCAATTGTCCCACCTCAGCCTGCAGAGTAGCTGGGACTGCAGGTGCACACCACTATGCCCGGCTAATTTTTGCATTTTTTTCCTTTTTTTCCTTCGGTAGAGACAGGGTCTCACTATGTTGCTCAGGCTTGTCTTGAACTCTTGGGCTCAAGCAATCCTCCCGCCTCGGCCTCCCAAAATGCTGGGATCACAGGTGTGAGCCACCGTGACTGGCCCTGGATGCCTTTTATTTCATTTTGATTTTCTTTTGTTTTATTTTCCTATATGTATATACATATATATGTGTGTGTGTATATATATATATATTTTTTTTTTTTTTTTTTTTGAGATGGAGTTTCATTCTTTTTTTTTTTTTTTTTTGAGACGGAGTCTTGCTCTGCCACCCAGGCTGGAGTGCAGTGGCCGGATCTCAGCTCACTGCAAGCTCCGCCTCCCGGTTTACGCCATTCTCCTGTCTCAGCCTCCGGAGTAGCTGGGACTACAGGCGCCCGCCACCTCGCCCGGCTAGTTTTTTTTTTTTTGTATTTTTAGTAGAGACGGGGTTTCACCGTGTTAGCCAGGATGGTCTCGATCTCCTGACCTCGTGATCCGCCCGTCTCGGCCTCCCAAAGTGCTGGGATTACAGGCTTGAGCCACCGCGCCCGGCCGAGATGGAGTTTCATTCTTATTGCCCAGGCTGGAGTGCAGTGGCGCGACCTCAGCTCACTACAGCCTCCACCTCCCGGGTTCAAGTGATTCTCCTGCCTCAGCCTCCCGAGTAGCTGGGATTACAGGCATGCGCCACCACATCTGGCTAATTTTGTATTTTTAGTAGAGCTGGGGCTTCTCCATGTTGGCCAGGCTGGTCTCAAACTCCTGACCTCAGGTGATCCGCCTGCCTCAGCCTCCCAAAGTGCTGGGATTACAGGCGTGAGCCACTGCACCTGGCCTCTTTTATTTCATTTTCTTTCCTAATTGCTCTGGCAAGAACTTCCTAGAATGTCGAAAGTAAGAGGCAGGAGTGGGCACTGTTGCTTTATCATGGCATTTTATTGACGTGATTATGACGCTCTGGGAGTCTCCATCCAGGTTCTTGTGCTGAGAGGCTCCTTGGACTGCTGGGTTTATGGTTCTCATCAAGCTTGGAATGACTCCAGCCATTATTTCTTCAGCTATTTTATCTTCTTCCCCTCTTCTAGGACCAACTCCAATTACACGTATGTTAGGCCACTCAGCGTTGTCTCACAGCTCACCATTCTATTTCTCTGTTTTGTAAAATGTTTTATTTTAAATAGTTTTTACTGTTACAGTTTCAAGTTGACTACTGTTTTCCTTTCCAGTGTCTAACCTGTTGGGACTTCCACCCAGTGAACTTCTCAAATCACACGTCACAATTTTCATCTCTAGAAGTTCCCCCTTGGGATTTTCGTACCTTCAAAGTCCCTAACACATTCGATATTTCCTCTAGCTTCTGCTTTTCTAGTTGGTTTCTGTTTTTGTTTAGAGATGAGATCTTGCTTTGTGGCCCAGGCTGGCCTTGGCATCTTGAGTAGCTGGGACTACAGGCACACAACCACACCTGCAATAGCTTCTTGATTATCTGGAGTAAGTTGTAGCAGGGGCTTTTATCCTGGTCTATGAATTCTGTCATCTATAACATTGCTGGGATCCTCCTGTCCATGTGCGAAGGGTCGTGTGTCCGTCATCTGGGAGGGTCCCCGTGTCCGTCATCTGGGAGGGTCCCCGTGTCCACCATCTGGGGAGGGTCCCTGTGTCCATCTGGGGAGGGTCCCCGTGTCCATCTGGGGAGGGTCCCCGTGTCCACCATCTGGGGAGGGTCCCTGTGTCCATCTGGGGAGGGTCCCCGTGTCCATCTGGGGAGGGTCCCCGTGTCCACCATCTGGGGAGGGTCCCCGTGTCCATCTGGGGAGGGTCCCGTGTCCATCATCTGGGAGGGTCCCTGTGTCCATCTGGGAGGGTCCCCTTTCTCTATCTATCATCTGGGAAGCGTCCTTGCCTGAGTGCCAGGCAGGGGGACACTCTCATTGTAACATCCTCTGCGACCCTTCATGCTTTCATTGCTGCCCCCACATGGAGAAGGCATTAGCCCTAAGGATTTTGTGAAGCAGGTGAAAGCCTTCTGCCTGCCACCTGCTTGGTATCAGCAAGCCCCTGGCTTAGTCAAGAAAAATCCAGCCGAAATCCCGCATGGTAGATTCATCGGCCACCTCCTGGAGTGCTGCTGTCACCCCTTCCCCAACAAACCAGCTTCCTGGGGACATGCTGATGGAGCTTCCTCTTTTCCTAAAGCCAGACTGGAGAAACAGAAGGTGCATGGGCACACAACGTGATGTCCTGGCCCCCAGGTGTCTCCGCCGACAGCTCGCGCTGCCTCCCCATGCATGTGAAGGAGGAAGTTTGGCCACAGCCAGCAGAGCATCCCTGACCCAGGCTGGGAGGGACAAGACCAAGGGTGCCACTGGGCCTGGGGCTTAAGAGGCCATGGTTGGGGGCATTGGCAGCTGGAGGGACCCATGCTGGAGCACAGCCAGCCCTGCCATCTGATGTGTTTGGCACAAGCCATGGTCAGTGACATGGTCTGGATCTGTGCCCCCACCCAAATCTCATGCTGAACTGTAATCCCCAGTGTTGGAGGTGGGGCCTGGTGGGAGGTGTGGACCATGGGGGTGGGTTTCTCGTGAATGGCTTAGCACCACCCCCTGTGGTACAATCCTTGGGTTAGTACATGAGCTCACAGGAGATCTGGTGTTTAAAAGTGGGTGGCACCCCACCCCCCATCCCCTCTCGCTCCTGCTCTGGCCATGTGACCTGCCTGCTCCCGCTTCTCCTTCTGCCAGGATTGGAAGTCTCCTGGGGTCTCCCCCAAGGCTGAGCAGGGCCGGACATGGTAGTTCACGCCTGTAATCCCAACACTTTGGGAGGCCGAGGTGAGTGGATTGCTTGAGGTCAGGAGTTCAAGACCAGCCTAAACAACATGGTGAAACCCCATCTCGACTAAAAATACAAAAATTAGCCTGGTGTGGTGGTGCATGCCTGTAATCCCAGCTACTCGGGAGGCTGAGGCAAGAGAATTGCTTGAACCCAGGAGGCAGAGGTTGCGGTGAGCTGAAATCATGCCATTGCACTCCAGCCTGAGTAACAGAGGAAGACCATCTCAAAAAAAAAAAAAAAAGCTGAGCAGGTGTCAGCACCATGCTACCTGTCCAGCCTGTAGAAGGACAAGCTAATTAAGCTTCTTTTCTGTCCCCCAGGTCTTTTCTGCCCCACCATGCCCAGCTAATTTTTGTATTTTTAGTAGAGACGGGATCTCACCATGGTGGTCAGGCTGGTCTTGAATTCCTGACCTCAGGTGATCCGCCCGCCTCAGCCGCCCAAAGTGCTGGGATTCCAGGCGTGAGCCACTGTGCCCGGCCTACAGTCAACTGATTTTTCAACACAGGTGCCAAGACAATTCAATGGAGGAAAGAACCATCTTTAACAATCACACCACTGCACTCCAACCTGGGCAACAGAGTGAAACTCCATCTCAAAAAAAAAGCAACAGAAAAATAGAAGAATGATGAGCTGTGGGACAAGTTCAACTGGTATACATGTACCTGGAGTCAGTCCCAGAAGAGGAGAGCTGCCCCAGCTCCACCTGTCCCTACCCCCAGGGTCCCCCATACCCGTTGCCCTGTCCAGGTCAGAGTGAGCCCAATGGCTCAGATGCCACCGCCTTCCTTTGCCCACCAGTTTCCTCTCTCCACGCTCTATGCTGACCTTATAGGCTGACTGTGAATCCCTTCTTATACTGCTGTAAAGAAACGCCTGAGAGTGGGCCGGGTGCAGTGACAAGCTTGTAATCCCAGCACTTTGGGAGGCCAAGACAGGCAGATCACTTGAGGTCAGGAGTTCGAGACCAGCCTAGTCAACAAGGTGAAACCCCATCTCTACTAAAAATACAAAATTAGCCAGGTGTGATGGTGGGTGCCTGTAATCCCAGCTATTAGGGAGGCTGAGGCACAAGAATGGCTTGAACCCAGGAGGCAAAGGTTGCAGCGAGCCGAGATCGTGCCACTGTACTCCAGCCTGGGTGACAGAGACTCTCTCTAAACAAAACAAAACAAAACCCAACCTAACAAAAAAACTTTACTGCAAAGCTACAGTCATCAAGAAGACAGTGTGATTGATAATGGAACAAGGATAGATGTATTGATCGGTGGAACAGAACTGAGGGTTCAGAAATAGGTCTTCAGATTTATGGTCAACTGATTCTTTTTCTGAGACAGTGTCTCACTCTCAGCTCATCACCTTGGCAGGACCCCACTGACCCTGCAGACCACTGGACCCTCAGGACACTGAGGTGTGAATGCCAGGAGGGGCTGGTGGGACATCAGGGAGGTTGCCACCCCAGGCCCCTTGCCCTGGCTGCGTCCAAGGTGGGTACAGCCCTGGGGCTCCAGGGGGCAGTGGGGCAGCAGCCAGGCATGGTGAGGAGACAGTCCTGGAGCCAGGGGAGCCAGAGGAGGCTGGGACCCAGGTGAGCACAGGGACCAGGGAGGGCGAGTTCGGCCTCACCTCTCACAAGCCCGGGCTCCAGACAGCCCCAGTCCCACCCCCATCCCTAACTTCCCAGCGCCTGGAGTTCACGGTCTGGCCTAGACTTCTGTCAACAAGGGACAGAGGTTCTCCAGATTTCAAAAGCCTGTTATCTGCAGTTGTGTTGCCCAGTTCCCCCCACAACAGACGAGCCCAGACACCACAGAGGCAAAGGAATTCAGCAAACATTTATTGACCCTCGGTCCTCATCAAGGAGGCAGTGGGAGGTGAACTGGAAGTGACTAGGGGCCACCAGCCACACCCGCTCCACTGAGAAGATGACTTTCATCTATTATTCAGCAGAAAACCAAAAGCCAAGATAAAAATCCCTGGGGAGGGGCAGGGGCGGGGAACTGGGCCAGATCCCAGTTGCCCAGCGGCCTCCACCTGAGGCGGGGAGGGGCAGGAAACGTCTGGACGGTGGGCAGGGTTAGAAGGACCTCTGCGTGAGGCGGCACCCCCGTCTGGGGCCACAGGACGCAGGTTGTGGCGGGCGTCCTGGCTGGGTGTAGGCAGAGGCTGGCTCCCAGAGGCCGGGGCAGGGGGCTCTGGGAAGGGGGCAGCCTGAGGGGGAGCCCAGGACAGCCCCTATGTTGCCCGTCCAGTCTAGCTCCTCAGGGTGTGTTTCCTGAGACCTCCTTAGTCTAACCCAAACCTCCCAGCTCTGTCATTCAAACGAATGGCTTAGGTCCCTGTGGGTCCATTTCCGTTTTAGGTGCTGAGGACAGAGCTTCCGGACAGACTCGGCCCTCGCCCTCTGGAACCCCGTCCAGCTGGGCCTGGATGATACACCACCAAGCCTGTGGCAGATGGGACAGGTTAGGAGGAAAGTCGGGGGAGAAGCCGGGGCCAGGTAGTGCGGAGCAGAGTGCGAAGGGCCTGCCCACTGATTCCCCCAGAGCCGGAGTGGTCCCTGGACAGCTACAAAGGGCCCTTGAGCCACAGTGGAGAGGGCATTTGAGGCCAGGGCCTGGTGGAGAGATGTCCTGCCCTCTTAGGACCCACAGCTGGGGTGACTTTGCAGGGTGCCCCTCCTGACCCTGAGCTCCTCCCCACACTCGCAGCTTCGCTGCCCCGGGCCCTCCCTCCCCTTCTGCACTGCCGCCTTCTCTGAGCAGCTCCCCTCCCCTGGCCACGCAGAGCTTCCACCTGCCCCAAGAAGACGGTCCCTTCCCCTTGCTGAGGAGGCCTCCCTCATAGGGTCTGAAGCTCCCAAGGAGAAGGCCTACTTTGAGGCTCCCCTGGGACTAGGACCCCCGGGGGTAGGACTGCTGGTGGGACCAAGGGTGCGGCCCCCAGCCCAACGCCCAGGGTCACTGGCCTGGCCCTCAGAGATCAGGGAGGGGGCAGGGCAGCCAGGGGCCAGGGGTGGCCCGACTGCGAGGCTCCTGCAAGCTGCGCACGGCTGTGTCCTGGAGGGCCCGGGGGCTCCTGATGGAGGCACAGACTGGAGCCTTGGAGGGCCAGCGCTGGTGGGACGGCTCACTCGCCTCCCGTGGGCCCTGGTGAACTCGGCCCCAGTTGGGAAATCGGCCCCAGTTGGGAAATGGCCCTTGGCGCGGCTCAGAGGGACTCTCTGCCTCTGCTGAGTGCCTGGAACTGCGCCGAGACCCCCCCACCCGACACAGGACCCGGGATGGCGACGGCCTTGGTGGTTCAGGGTACGTCCGGCGCTGCCTGGTTAACTCGGTGGTCGACAACGGCACGAGCTCAGGGCTATAAGGGAGGAGCCCCCAGTCCTCACCCACTGGGGAGGCGGAACCTCCCTTACCCAGCCGGGCCGACGCCCTCGTGAGCGACGTCCTTGGCCCTGGCACTCAGTGTCCGCAGCCCAGCTCGGACCCGCGCGCGCTGCCGTCGGGCCCTCCCCGCACAGACATCTGGGGGAGGGGTCTGCGGTGGGCACGGGCAGCTGTCACTTAACAGGAGAACCCAGCGCGGGTCTTCAGGGCCAACGGCGGCCGCCCTCACCCCAGCGCGGCTCCGGACCGCAGCCTCTGCCTTCCGCGGTCCGGGGGCTGGGAGTCGGGAAAGCGGCCTCTAGAAAGTAACTTGCCTGGCGATGCTGCGCGACCGCCTTCCAGCACTGGGAAGGTTCTGGGCACTCAGGGACATTCAGCTTCCCATCCGGGCCTCCGGGGGGAACCTCACAACCGCCACCGCAGAGCGAGGCAAACCCGACGAAGGGGCAGAGGGCGCGTGCGCGGGCGGGGCTGCAGGGGTGCGGAGGGAAGGGAGGCTGCGGAGGGAAGGGGAGGGGAGGGCGCGGAGCGGAGGGGTTGCCCTCGGTCCCGCCCCCAGCCCGCCCCGGGTCCGCCCGACACCCCCAGCCACCTGCGGCCCGCGGCCCTGGGAGGAGGGCGGGACCCCGGCGCGGCGTGGCTGCGGGGCGCTCCCAAAGTCGACTCTTCACCAAGACAGAAAAGGAAAACTAGTGACGCGGCCTCTGGAATAATAAATACGTATTCTCTGCTACAGTCTCGGCAAAGGCCGCGGCCCCTCCGATGCAGTCCCAGGGCCACAGCCTCAGCGCAGCCACGGCCTCCAGGGTCCGCTCTGGCCCCGCGGCCCTGCCCTGGGGGCGGCGGGCAGCGCCGCGGTCAGACCAGGCAGCAGCGGCGGCGCGAGCAGGGGGAAGGGGCCGCCGAGCGACGGCCGCAGCGGGCGGCCCGCGTAGACCTCGGGCGCAGGAGCCTCTGCGGGGGCAGCCGGGGGCAGCGAGGCCGGGCGGCAGGAGGGCCCCAGCTGGCGCAGGCAGGCTGCCAGGTGGCCCAGCAGGCGGGAGCGCACGTCGGCCGGGACGCCCTCGCAGTCGGCCAGGAAGCGGTTCACCTCCGCCAGACACTCGTGGAAGCCGGCGCGGTACTTGCCCAGGACGGCGGGGTCGGCGCTGAGCGCGGCTACAGGAGCGACAGGCGAGGAGCGGTCGGTGCCGGGCCCGGGGAGTCCCGCGCCCTCCCCCCGCCTCCAAGCCGCGGCCGCCCGCGCCTCACCCGTCACCTGCACGCGACGCAGGCTCCGCAGGTGTCTCACGGTCATCTCCAGGATGTCCGCCTTCTCCAGCTTCGAGTGGCGGGAGCTCTGGGGGCGGGGATGGGCGGGAGGTCCAGGCTCAGCTGCGCCCCAGACTCCGGGTCTCGGGCCTTCGCTCCCGACTTACCTCTTTTCTGAGGGCGTCCAGGATGAGGGTTTTGAGCTGAGCGAGACTCTCGTTAATGCGCGCTCGACGCCGCTTCTCCATGACTGGTTTGGAGGACTGCGGGTCGGGCACCGGCTGAGTCCCGCGTTCCTCCGTCCCTCCCGCCCCCCGGTCGCCCCCCTCGCGCCCGGCCGGGACCCCACCTTGCGGTGCTCGGCCGCGCTCCGGGGCTTGTCTGGGGTCCGGCTGGCGCTGGCCGGCGCTCCTGCCATCGGCGAGGCGCTCGGCTTCCCCGGCGTGTCTGCGGCCATGGTGCGCCCCGCGCCTCCCCGTGCCGGCTGGAGCGCGCCGCCGGGGACCACGAGCGGGCTGGCGGGCGAGCGGCGAGCGCGCGGCGGCCCGAGACCCTCGGGCGGGTCCCGTCCCCAGGCCCGCGCGCGCCTCAGGCCGCTCCTCTATTTAAGGCCTCGCCGCCGCGGGGTGTGTGAACCCGGCTCCGCATTCTTTCCCACACTCGCGCCGGCCAATCGGCGGCCGCGCTCCTCCCCCGCCCGCTGTCAGTCACGCCTCGGCTCCCGGCGCGGCCTCCGCGGACGACAAAGGCCGGGTGAGCCCGCGCCCCCCGCTGCAGCCAGGGCCGAGCAGCGCGCCGGGAGGGGCCGCTGGGGGCGAACGGGGACCGGGATCCCCGGGGCTGGGCGGAGTCTCGGGGCTCGCTCTCCCGCCCAGGGGGCCCGGAGCCGGGGCGGGACGGAGCTGGGGCTGGCGGCGCGGGAAGCCGGGAAGGAAATTTCCCCAGTGGCGCAGGGTCCCGCGGCGCCGAGGGGTGGGCGAGCCTGGGTCTCCAGCCTCTTCGCTTCCTCCGCCCGCCCTCCCTTTGGTCCCGGTTTGGGCTCTGCTCGGTCTCCGAGTTTGACCCGACACCGGCGCTGCCTCCGGGGGTCCCGCCCTCAGGTGTGCGGCCTGGGGCACGGAGGGCTAGAGAAAGCCTTGGGAACCACAGAGCCGGGGGAAGGTCGGCGGCAGCGGACGGTGAAGGGGCGCACGGGTGACCCCGCGGGGCAGGGCCGGTGATGGCGCGGGCAGGGCAGGACCACGAGGAGCAGGACGTGCGCGTGACGCGAGCGAGCTGGTGACGTCACCGGGCCCCGGGGCGGTGACGCAAACCTGCTGGGATGATGTCATGGGGTCCTTGTCGCCACCTGCTTCCGGGTGTCCCTCTGGCGAACTCGGCAGCAGCAAAGTGGGGTTCACAGAAAAATGAGGGGTCACTGTTAATGTGTGTAACTGCAAAGGGGCAGGTTGCGTAAAACAGGGCTGTGGTTATTTTCGGGTTTGCTGTTTTTATTTCGAATGCCCCTGCGGGGTACGCTGGTCCTTTCGGCACTCGGGGTCCCCGGCGGCCTCGCGCGTCCGTGCAGCTGAGGCTTCCTGAGCCTCCTGGGGAGCCGGGCCTGGGCCCGGGTGTGGAGACCCTCCTGGGCTTTTAATCCGGGCAGGAGGCCGACGGCAGACTCAGCAGTCACGCCGTTGTAAGAGAACCGAATTGTTGGTGGCCTGGGGGAGAAAAGCCCTTTCCACTGGGTAGTCCCAAAGTCTTCTGCGGCGTGGGAGGTCCTCAGGGGGAAAGCCTCAGGGGAGGGCGTGGCATTTCCAGGGTGCGAAGGGGGCGCAGGGTGGAGGGAAGTGGGGAGGGACAGCTGGACCAGCGGGAACCGGGAGCTTCTGGCCGGGAAGGGGTTGGGGAACCTTTTGGGGAGCTTTGCTGAGCCAGGGAGTCGGCTGATTGGCAGGTTCATCCCTGCCAGGGCACCTGGACCCGGGGTTTCTGTCCGGAAGCCTCCCCTCCCCTCGGACCCCACGTCTAATCTGGCCCAAGCAAAGTCCTGCGGCCCACGCGGGGAGGTCCCGTCTTCTCGGCGCTGACCCTGGCCCTCCGCGGTGCCCCTGCGGCGCCCCCTTCACCTCGCCGCCGGCACAGGGGCGCGCGCCTCCGGGGGACTGTGAGGCCGGAGTGGGGGTGGCGCCATCTCCGCGGAGACGCTGTCCACGCCCCTCGCCGACTGGGGAAAGCCGCGGGGGCTGGGCTGGCGTCTCGGGGGTGGCCCCGCGAGCACTTAAGCCCCGGCAGCACCCAGTGGAACCCGGCTCTCCCGCCCTGACCCCTCTGCGCGCGCTTTGGCGCTGAAGAGGCTCGGGCCGGCCCCGCAGCCCTGGAAATGGTGTGGACGGTGGCCCCGCCCCGCGTCCCTTCCTCGTCCTCGCTCCGCGTCCCCTCCCCGGCGGGAGCGCTGGGCCAGGGCGGGAAAGCCCGCGAGCGTCCCCAGTGGCCGCAGTCGCCGCCGTCTCCTGCTGGGGGTCATCCTAGGGGAGCTGCCGGCCTGAATCTCCCCAGCCTCTGGGCCCGGACTTGGGAAGGGATTCTGGGGGGCTCTGGGCCTCCTCCAGTCCCCAAACAGGCAGGGAGTTCAGGATGGAAGGAAGGGCCTGAGAATCGTTGTTCTTTTTTTTTTTTTTTTCTAGAGACGGGGAGCTCCCTGTGTTGCCCAGGCTGGTCTCGAACTCCTGGACTGAGACAATGCTCCTGCCTCAGCCTGCAAACGTGCTGGAACTACAGGCCTGAGCCTCCTCCCTGCCAAGCGTGGCTGGGGCTGATCTTCCCCTCACTGGTTGTTGGATGGGCTCACTTCCCTTCCTTATACCTGTTTCCTCATCTGTAAAAGGGAGCTTTTTGTTTGTTTGTTTGTTTTTGAGATGGAGTTTCCCTCTTGCTGCTCAGGCTGGAGTACAGTGGCGCAATCTCGGCTCACCACAACACTGCCTCCCGGATTCAAGTGATTCTCCTGCCTCAGCCTCTGGAGTAGCTGGGATTACAGGCATGTGCCGCCACACCCGGCTAATTTTTGTATTTTTAGTAGAGATGTGGTTTCTCCATGTTGGTCAGGCTGGTCTCAAACTCCCCATCTCAGGTGATCCACCCACCTCAGCTTCCCAAAGTGCTGGGATTACAAGTGTGAGCCACCGTGCCTGGCCAGGAGATTCTACTTTTAAAGCGACTGACGGTGTCCATCTCATAGTGAGCACTGATGCCCCTCTGCCAGGGTTCCTGCCCCCAGGGAGCAGGCGGGATCCTCGCTGAGCAGAGGCAGGAGGGGCCACCTGCACTTGCCTCTGCTCTGCTGGGAAAGGAAGAGACCCCCCCCTGCCACCCCCCGCCAGAGAGCCCACTTCAGGGTCTCCAGGGCCTGTGTTCCTCCCGCCATCGTTGCCACAGGACAGCTCCCGTTTGTGTGTCTGTCTCTCGGGGTCTGTGCCCTTGGCCTCTGACGGTCCCCTCCCTGCCTCTCGAATCTGGTCTTGATTTGTGGTAGGCGCCTCAGGGTTCCTGAGGGCCTTGGGGTTCCCTTGCTCTGAGTGTGGGGGTGGACCCTGGGCTGCAGCAGGGGATGGTGACTCCCGGGGTTGGAGGCAGGTTTCGTTTTTCAGAGATGGCCGTGACAGTATCTCCCATCCCCGTACCTTGAAATGCCTTCTACATGACAGCCTCAGCCAGGAAGAATGGGGTGTTTGGCGAGACATGACTTCTGAGGCTGACTTGGAAGACACCACGTGCACCTCGCTGTCCTGGGACAGTCACTCTTGGAACCCAGCTGCGGTGCTGGGAGGGAGCCCACCCTGGCCTCAAGGAGAGGCCCGGTGGAGGAACCAGAATCGGATTCCAGACTCCTGAGCAGCTTCCAGCTGAGGTCCCAGCATGCCCTGTTCCAAGACCGCCTGCATACAGTAGGGTGGTTGCTGAGCATGCTGTTTTGGGGTCATCTGTGCTGCGGCACTCAAGACTGGAATAGTGGAGGTGGGCTGGGGCCCTCCTCACCCCTGCTCCCTCCTTTGGGGATCCCTTCCTCTCTCCCACAGAGGCAGAGGCTCAGCGGGTTCCCCACCCCTCCTCCCCATCTAACAGGTGCTTCTTGGGAGCCGCTGAAATCCAGCCAACTTCCTGGCCCTGAGTGGGTCAAGCTCCAAATGGTGAGTGGCCCCAGGGCATCTGCATGGCCCGGTGTTAGCTAAGGGGGGTGACTGATGAGGACATTCACACGTCAGTGGAGAGCCTATGGGGAAAACCAGGGTGTCTTCTAGGCTGGACCTGTGGGGCTTCAGCCTCGTGGGGGGGATCTCCTCACATCGGGGCCACTGTGGCCGCACTCCATGACCCCAGCCAATGTCCCCAAAGGGCCTATGAGGTGCTGGCCGTGACCTCCCCTCCCAACCTCTGACCTGAAGGTGGCAGCTACCATCTCGCCATGGCCCTCAGCACCCCCCTCACACACCAGCTCCTGACATCAGAGACCTGTAGCCACCCCTGCAGGCAGTCATCAGCATGGTCCCCAACGCCTGCCAAGGGCAGTGGGCTGTGCACTCAGGCAGCTGGGACCAAAGCCACTGAGGAACCAAGGCTGGGGCCGGCGTGAGTTTCTCTCCTGGAGAGCCGATGTGGGCGCAGAGCTGTTCCTGGGTGCTTGCTGGGATTGTAGTGGTAGAAGGCCAGGGCTGCAGGAATCCAGGCTGCAGGAGAGAGACTAGGACTCAGGCAGAAGCAGGAGCACCAGGCTGGTGCCACTCCCACCCCACCTGCACGCATTCTCAGCAGCGGTGGGAGCTGTGTCCCCAAGCGGGATGGTGCTGATGTCTCCTCCCCACCCTGCCTGTTTGGGATGCCTTCCCAGTCCATTTCTGCTCCCAGCAGGTGCTGCTTTTTTTTCCGCTGCACCAGGACGAGGTCGGTGCGTTTGTCCTTCCTCACTGGCACTCCCAGACTACTTTCCTTTTCCACCAAAACCACCCCTGCTTTGTGACCAGACCTCACCATGCTGAAGTCATTGGCACCCCTTTCCTGCAGGAGGGGACACCTGCTCCCTGTCACTCTCCCAGCCATGGGAGAACTGCCACACCGGCAGTTCTCCAACTTTGACTTCCTCTCCTTCAGGGGTCCTGTCCCCTCCCCACTTACCCCACTGGGTCCTTTCTCCCAACTGCACCCCTCTACACTCCAGCCTCTTCACTCTCTCTGCCCGCCTCCCAGCTCCCAGCTCTGCTGTCCACCAGCCCTGAGATCTGCAGTCTTTGTGCACGGCCTGCATCTGCGACTTCCTCATCCCCTCTGTCCTCCTCTCCTTATCAAGGGAAGCCTATCTGGCCAGCCATTGTGTCTGCCCCTCACCCTCCCTCCCTCCCGTTCATGTGGGCAGACCACAGCTTGTGTGGAATCCTGACCTCCTTGGTGGCTTAAGCACCACCTGCCTATTCTTTCTCAGAGCGGGGATCAGGGCGGTGCCAGCGGCTTCCCGGGGCCTCACGCAGGCTGCAGCCCTGGGCCAAGGTTAGCTGGCTGGGAAGGGCCACGTGGCATCATGCTGGACACCCGGGGCTGCTGTCCCTCAGCTGCCGGGCGCTCTGCCAGGGCCGTGCAGCTTGGAATCCTACCCCCCCTTGGTCAGCTTCCTCCTAACACATAACACAAGGCCAGCGTTCCAGGAGGGCACAGTGGAAGCCTGGGGTCTCTTGAGACCGAGGTCCAGAATGCACATAGTGAAATCTCCACCACATTCCCTCGGCCAAAGCAGGTCACAGCAGCCAGATTCCAGAGGAGTCAAACAATGCTCTGACCACTCCTCCCTCCACCACCTACCTGCCTCTGCCCTCCCCTCGCAGGACCTGATGAGCCCCCTGGGTTTTTCTGCCCTGCCGGCTCTGGGAAGGCAAGGATGAAAGTGTCATTTAGTGGCAGGGACTTGAGGGAGCCTGGTATGGCCAAGCCCTAGCTCCCTGCAGCAGTGCGCCCAGGACAGCTGGGCCTGGGTCTCCAGTGGGTCGGAGTTTTCTGAAGGCGGCTGTGGGTCGACCTTGCACCCGGTGACGGCACCAGGCGGTGAGGCATGCGTGGCCCAGCGCGGGGGCCCTGTCCGTGGCGGTGTGGGGTCAGGTGTCTGGCTCGGGACTTCTGGGCCCCCTGCTCCCCAAAGGTGTGCAGCTCCTGCATCCCCTGCCAGGTCCTTTGGGTCTAAGAGGGTCCCTCTTGTCCAGCGCACCAGGCTCCACCTTCCCCCGACCCCTCACCAGCTGGGTGCCTCCCCCTGGCTGGAACAGCAGCCCTGCCTGGTCATGGGCCTGCCTCTCCACTCTGTCCTCCCTAACGCAGCCAGAGGCATGCTTCTAACCTGCAGACCCTCTCCCCGGGGGCCCAGCCCCCCAGACACCAGGCGGCTGTAAATGGCCCACTGGGTCTGCCGTGTAGAATGGGACCCTCCGCCCTGTCCCAGGTCCTGCTTTCCCAGGAGGCTCTTACATGGGGCTGCAGCTGGGCGGTGACATGCCTGCCAAGTGGGTGGGGAGGCTCCAGCCCAGTAAGATGGGATCCAGGACTGTGAGACTGTGACCCAGGTCAGGTGGTGGCAGCTCGGCCTTCCTGGTCCCAGGTGGAGAGACAGGGTGAGGGTCCCCCTCATGGGACCTGGAGGGGAGAGACAGGGTGAGGGTCCCCTCATGGGACCTGGAGGGGAGAGACAGGGTGAGGGTCCCCCTCATGGGACCTGGAGGGGAGAGACAGGGTGAGGGTCCCCCTCATGGGACCTGGAGGGGAGAGACAGGGTGAGGGTCCCCCTCATGGGACCTGGAGGGGAGAGACAGGTGAGGCTCCTCCTCATGGGGCCTGGAGGGGAGAGACAGGGTGAGGGTCCCCCTCATGGGGCCTGGAGGGGAGACAGGGTGAGGGTCCCCCTCATGGGACCTGGAGGGGAGAGACAGGGTGAGGGTCCCCCTCATGGGACCTGGAGGGGAGAGACAGGGTGAGGGTCACCCTCATGGGACCTGGAGGGGAGAGACAGGTGAGGGTCCCCCTCATGGGACCTGGAGGGGAGAGACAGGGTGAGGCTCCTCCTCATGGGGCCTGGAGGGGAGAGACAGGGTGAGGGTCCCCCTCATGGGACCTGGAGGGGAGAGACAGGTGAGGGTCCCCCTCATGGGACCTGGAGGGGAGAGACAGGGTGAGGGTCCCCCTCATGGGACCTGGAGGGGAGAGACAGGGTGAGGGTCCCCCTCATGGGACCTGGAGGGGAGAGACAGGGTGAGGCTCCTCCTCATGGGGCCTGGAGGGGAGAGACAGGGTGAGGGTCCCCCTCATGGGACCTGGAGGGGAGAGACAGGGTGAGGGTCCCCCTCATGGGACCTGGAGGGGAGAGACAGGGGGAGGCTCCCCCTCATGGGACCTGGAGGGGAGGGGTTGCCTGTGTAATCAGCCCAGCCTCGGACGTCAGCAATCCGTGTTTCTTAGGAAAGGTGGCCACAGGGAATCACAGACTTGGTGTGACTTTCTCAGAGTGCTGTGGCACACCTGTGGGGTTTCCCAGCTCATCCTGTCCGGTGGGACCAGGCAGAGGCCCAGCCCTGTTGTTGGAGTGACCTTCGAGCTCTGACCACAGGCCATGTGTGATCAGAAGCCATGAGTCAATCAGATGTCATCCAGGGCGGTGGCTGAGGAGCGGTGACTGACTAGACGGGAAGGCGGGGAAGGGTCTAGATTTGAATGAGAGCGAAGGAGTGGGCTGCAGGCTGGTAGACTCCTCCAGATGGATGAGCCCCGTCCTCTGGCCTCTGTGAGGCCAGACCCCTGCAACAGCCAAGTCCAGGGCCCCATGTCAGCCCTGCACCTGGCCCAGGCCTCGGACCCTGATGGAGCTCACCCACCTGAGATCACCCTGGCTCTGCAGGAAGCTTTGTCGTGATCCCCCGCGGCTGAGGATTACGTAGAGACATGACGAAGCACAAAAACCCGTGTTTGATGGGTTGCCAGGTGCCTACGTCAGAGCTCATTAAATTACACATGAAATAGATGTAGCTTGCTGTGTGTCAATCACACCTAATTAAAGTTGTAAAAAATTAGACTCAGAATTTTTACACTTGGGAGTGTTTTATCAGATGCGCCTCGAGATTCTAAATTCAAATGCACACTGAATAAAGCATTTAGGTTTATCTCCAAGCACGGTGGCTCACACCTGCAATCCCAGCATTTCGGGAGGCTGGGGTGGGCAGATCACCTGAGGTCAGGAGTTAGAGACCAGCCTGGCCAACATGGTGAAACTTCCTCTCTACTAAAAATACAAAGATTAGCTGGGCGTGGTGGTGGGCGCCTGTAATCCCAGCTACTCGGGAGGCTGAGGCAGGAGAATCACTTGAACCCAGGAGGCAGAGGTTGCAGTGAGCCAAGATCGTGCCACTGCGCTCCAGCCTGGCGACAGAGCGAGACTCCGTCTCAAACAAACCATTTAGGGTTATCATTTAAGGAGAAAGACTGAAGGATGTTATTGAATTTATTAAGAAATCAGAATGAGGCCGAGGCAGGAGGATCACTTGAGCCCAGGAGTTCAAGACCACCCTGGGCAAGTGGTCGCATCTAGTGAGACCCCATTGCTATTAAAAAAAAAGAAAGGGGGAAAAAATCAGAAGGTTTGGGAACTTAAGATTCAGCACATGTTTACATTTTACAATTTAGTTTTATTAAACATACAAGGCAGGTGTAGCAGCGAACTAACAATCTGGTGAGAGAGAAAGACCGCGGCTGAAGTTGTTAAGAGGGTGGAGGATGGTGGGGCATGTGTGGAGGATGGAGGGCTGAGGACGGGTCTCAGGGGCTGGGGTGAGAGCGTGCATGTGTGTGCCAGGCATGGCCCAGAGGCCCAGGCGTTGGAGCCAAGAGCCTGGGATGGGGGGCAGGTGTGGGGTGACCGGAGGGGACGCCGGGAGAGGCCAGAGGCCACAATGCAGGAACGGAGGCCTGGCTGGTCGCCCTGAGAGGTAAGGAGAGCCATGGGAGGTTTTGTGCGGATCAAGCTGGCGGCTGGGTGAAAAGCAGGCCGTGGGGTCAGTACGGGAGCAGGACCACCCAGACGTGTCCACAGGAACACGCGTGAAGGGCTACTGTGGTCTGGACCAGGGCACGCAGGTATAAGTGGTGAGGACCAGTCTTGGGACAATTTTTGTTGTTGCCAGATAGTTAAAGGGCTTAAAAATAAAATCAAAGCTGGACACAGTGGCTCATGCCTGTCATCCCAGTTCTTTGGGAGGCCAATGGGGGAGGATCACTTGAGCCCAGATGGCTGCAGTGAACCACAATCACATCACTGCACTCTAGCCGAGATGATGGGGCAAGACCCTGTCTCAAAAAATAATTTTTTTGGCCGGGCGCGGTGGCTCAAGCCTGTAATCCCAGCACTTTGGGAGGCCGAGACGGGTGGATCACGAGGTCAGGAGATCGAGACCATCCTGGCTAACACGGTGAAACCCCGTCTCTACTAAAAATACAAAAAACTAGCCGGGCAAGGTGACAGGTGCCTGTAGTCCCAGCTACTCGGGAGGCTGAGGCAGGAGAATGGCATAAACCCGGGAGGCGGAGCTTGCAGTGAGCCGAGATTGCACCACTGCACTCCAGTCTGGGCAACAGAGCGGGACGCCGTCTCAGAAAAAAAAAAAAAAGGAAATCAGGAAACATATACCATGTTTAATAGGGCATCTAAAATGATGAAATAGAAAATCCTGGGTTTTTTGTTTGTTTTGCTTGGGTTTGGTTTGGCTTTGAGACAGGGTCTTGCTCTGTCACCCAGGCTGGAGTGCGGTGGTGCGACCACAGCTCACTGCAATCTCCGCCTCCCGGGTTGAAGGGATCCTCCCACCTCAGCCTCCCAAGTAGCTGGGACTACAGGTGGCAGCCACCACACCCGGCCAATTTTTTTATGTATTTCAGGGACAGGGTTTCACCCTGTTGCCCAGGCTGGTCTCAAACTCCTGACCTCAAATGATCTGCCCACCTCAGCCTCCCAAAATGTTGGGATTATGGGCATGAGCTGCCTGGCCTGGATAAATGTTTATGATACACTGTTGCATGAATGAAGCTGGTTACAAAATGGTGAAAGTATGGTGAGGCCTTTTCACCTTTGCTTTTTATTGATGTGAAATTCATATAACATAAAATCAACCATTTTAAAGAATGTAATCCAGTGGCATTTAGTTATTTACCACGTTGTCCAACCATCACCTCTGTGGAGTTCTGAAACATTAGCCCCCCAAAAGGGGCTTGTGGCTCTGAAGCAATCACCCCCCACTCCCCCTCCTCAGCCCCCGGTAATGGGGTCGGTGTCCTGTGGCTGTGGATCTACCAGTTCTGGTCATTTCCCCTGCAGTGAACGGAATCAACACTCTGCGACCTTTGTGTCTGGGTCTTTCCACTCAGCATAATGTTCTCGAGGTTCTTTCACACGAATCAGTGCCTCAGTCCTTTCCATGGCTGCGTAATATTCTGTCCATCACTGATGGACGTGTGCTCCGTTTCCGCTACTTGTTTATTGTAAACTGTTTTGCCATGAACATTTGTATACAAATATTTGAACACTTACTTTGAATTCTTTTGCACACATACCTAGAAGTGGAATTGCTGGGTTACCAATAATTCTGTTTGATGTTTTGAGCGTCACAGTGGCCACACGGTTTACATTCTCAACAGCAATGCACGTACCAGGATTCCAACTTCTGTGTATATTCTCCAATGCTTGTTACTGTCCTTTATGTTTATTTTATATTATTTTTTGAGACTGTCTTGCTCTGTTGCCCAGGCTGGAGTGTATTGGCACAATCTTGGCTCACTACAATCGTCGCCTCCTGGGTTCAAGGGATTCTCCTGCCTCAGTCTCCCAAGTAGCTGGGATTACAGGCGTGTGCTACCACGCCCGGCTAATTTTTGTATTTTTAGTAGAGGTAGGGTTTCTACTAAAAATGTTGGCCAGGCTGGTCTTGAACTCCTGACCTTACGTGATCTGCCCACCGCAGCCTCCCAAAGTGCTGGGATTACAGGCGTGAGCCACCACGCCCGGCTGTCCTTTATTTTTATTATTGCAGACATAGTAGTAGGAAATAGCATCTCACTGGGGTTTTGATTTGCATTTCCCCAATTCATGATGTTGAGCATCGCTTTACAGCCGTTTCTATGTTATTGGAGAAATGTCTGTTGAAGTCTTTTGGCCATTTGAAAATTGAGTTGCCTTTTTTTTTTTTTTTAAATTGAGTTGTAGGAGTTCTCTATATGTCCTGGATGCTGTGCCCTCATCAGATAGATAATTTACAAATATTTCTTCCCATTCCGTGGATTGTCTTTTCACTTTCTCAGTAGTGTCCCAGAGTTCATTTTTGTAGAAAATACAAGATAGGTCTCTTTTATTAAAAAACAATCTGAGGCCGGGCGCGGTGGCTCAAGCCTGTAATCCCAGCACTTTGGGAGGCCGAGACGGGCGGATCACGAGGTCAGGAGATCGAGACCACCCTGGCTAACACTGTGAAACCCCGTCTCTACTAAAAAATACAAAAAATTAGCCGGGCGAGATGGCGGGCGCCTGTAGTCCCAGCTACTCGGAGGCTGAGGCGAGAGAATGGCGTAAACCCGGGAGGCGGAGCTTGCAGTGAGCTGAGATCCGGCCACTGCACTCCAGCCTGGGCGACAGAGCGAGACTCCGTCTCAAAAAAAAAAAAAAAAAAAAAAAACAATCTGAGGCCGGGCGCGGTGGCTCAAGCCTGTAATCCCAGCACTTTGGGAGGCCGAGGCGGGCGGATCACGAGGTCAGGAGATCGAGACCCTCCTGGCTAACACGGTGAAACCCCGTCTCTACTAAAAATACAAAAAACTAGCCGGGCGCAGTGGCGGGCGCCTGTAGTCCCAGCTACTCGGAGGCTGAGGCGGGAGAATGGTGTGAACCCGGGAGGCGGAGCTTGCAGTGAGCCGAGATCCGGCCACTGCACTCCAGCCTGGGCGACAGGGCGAGACTCCGTCTCAAAAAAAAAAAAAAAAAAAAAAATCTGAGGCCCGGGCACAGTGTCTCATGCCTGTAATCCCAGCACTTGCAGAGGCCGAGGCAGGTGGGTCACTTGAGCCCAGGAGTTCGAGACCAGCCTGGGCAACATGGTGCGACCCCATCTCTACTAAAAATACAAAAAATTAGCTGGACCCCTGTGGTCCCAGCTACATGGGAGGCTGATGTGAGGGGATCCCTTTAGCCAGGAAGGCGGAGGCTGCAGTGAGCTGAGATCGCACCTCTGCACTCCAGCCTGGGCGACAGAGTGAGACCCTGTCTCAAAAAAACAAAAACAACAAAAAAACACCAAACCTGAGCAAATACTGCCCTAAACCAAGTGTTGTCATCTCTGGGGAGTTTGGAGGTTTTGTTTCTGAATTAACCGTGGGGGTGTTTTCCATGTTTACTATTTGCAAGTTGTAAATGGAAAATGAAACCATTAGTTCATGTGAAGGCTTTAGCGCTTTTTTTTTTTTTTTAGACAGTTTCACTCTTGTTGCCCAGGCTGGAGCACAGTGGTGTGATCTCGGCTCACCACAACCTCCACCTCCCAGTTTCAAACGATTCTCCTGCCTCAGCCTTCCCAAGTAGCTGGGATTACAGGCATGCGCCACCAAACCTGGCTAATTTTGTATTTTTAGTAGAGATGGGGTTTCTCTGTGTGGGTCAGGCTGGTCTCAAACTCCCGACCTCAGGTGATCCGCCCACCTCGGCCTCTCAAAGTGCTGGAATTACAGGCGTGAGCCACGGCGCTCGACCAGCTTTAGTGCATCTTGGGAAGGACCTGGAATGCTCAACATTTAGGTGTTTCCAGGGTGTTGGGTGGGGGTGGGGATGCCGTCCGCTGTCCTGAGTCCCCGGCCCTGACAGTGCCTTTGAGACCCTGCCCACCCCCTTCTGCTTTTCCCCGCCTTTCGGCCTTTCTGTTTTGTTTCTTCTGCTCACTCTGGGGCATGCCTGGGGAAAAGGAAACCGAAACTTGGCCACCCGAGCAGGCTCGTGCGGCAATGTCCCCTGACGTGTGTGGCTCAGGCTTATAACAGGGCTGGGTGCTGCCTGCAGTAGCCGGCGGTTGAGAGGCAGCGAACTCATCTTTGCCAGTACAGGACCTCGTGCCGCGTCCCACAGCCCACAGCCATGGTAAGGGAGATGTCACAGGTGGGGGGTTGGGGGGAGGCAGGCCTCTGTGCCTGTCAATTTTCATCTCCCTCCCCCAGCCCAGGTCTCCCAGGGTTGCAGGGCGAGCGGAGCTGCTTAGAGCTCAGCCAGGTTCTAAGTGTGCTCCTGAAAGCAGGTCACCCCTGAGATCCTCAGGGTGGGCACAGAGGGGCACCCAAGCAGGTAAAGGGAGGCCATGGATGGCTGTGGGCAGCTGGCTTTCTGGTAATGACCCCTCAGTGCCTTCTGTGCCTGGGGTCCCTGCTGATGGGATGTAGAGGACAAACAGAAGGGAGCACTGTCCCTGGGCACAGGAGCTCGCCCAGCAGCCAGTGCCTTGTGTGTCGTGGGCCTGGGACTGGTGCGGCAGCCTCTGAGCCTGTGTCATGTCTGCAGAGCTGGGACCTGAAGGTGAAGATGCTGGGGGGCAACGAGTTCCAGGTGTCCCTGAGCAACTCCATGTCGGTGTCAGAGCTGAAGGCAAAGATCGCCCAGAAGATCGGCGTGCCCGCCTTCCAGCAGCGTCTGGCTGTCCACTTGAGCGGTGCTACGCTGCAGGACAGGGTCCCCCTTGCCAACCAGGGCCTGGGCCCCGGCAGCACGGTCCTGCTGGTGGTGGACAAATGCGACGAACCTCTGAGCATCCTGGTGAGGAATGACAAGGGCCGCAGCAGCACCTACGAGGTACAGCTGACGCAGACTGTGGCCCACCTGAAGCAGCAAGTGAGCCGGCAGGAGGGTGTGCAGGACGACCTGTTCTGGCTGACTTTTGAGGGGAAGCCCCTGGAGAATCACCTCCCACTGGGGGAGTACGGCCTCAAGCCCCTGAGCACCGTGTTCATGAATCTGCGCCTGCGGGGAGGCGGCACAGAGCCTGGCGGGCGGAGCTAAGGGCCTCCACCAGCATTCGAGCAGGATCAAGGGCTGGAAATAAATGTTGTTGTAAAGAGAAATGGCTGCCTCTGTGTCTGCACTTGACCCTCCTCCAGCGTCCACCTCAGACCCCTAGTGATGGGGCGAGAGGAGTCAGGAGGGAGAACCCAGGGTCCATCCTGGTGACCAGGCCTGGGTTGCCAAGTGAAGGGATAAGGGTTTGCAGTTACGGCCTCGAGGGATCAGAATACGGAGCTTCCCCCCAACCAAACTGAAGTAAGACAGCTCTCCCCACCCTTTGGGAAACTAACTTCTAAGGAAAGAAAAGAGACATAGTTGCTGGAGCCCGTCCTGCCCGTCCTCCATCTGGGACAGCAGACAGCTTAGGCAGGGACCAGCCTGCTCAAATCAAAAGGCTACTGGGGAGGCTCCCAGTGGGCCCCTGGAAGCGGTGAGGGGTGAGTCCTTGGGGCCTGCCCAGTGGGCTGTGAGGCAGGCTCTCCATAGGAACTGGGGGTTGGGGGCCTCAGTTGTCCCCAGCCCAGCCTGCACAGTCTGCTTCACCTGCCTGGGCTGGGCAAGGGAGGGATAGAGACAGGTCCTGAGTGCTCACATCACCACTGGGGCCAGCTGCAGAAGACAGCCTGGGTGGCTAAGCACATCCCCTCAAGGCTCTGCGTGAATGAGGGGCTGTGGCCAGCAGTGGGGGCGCCTGGAGTTGAGGCTGACACCATCCAGGAAGAAGAGCTTGTCCCAGGTTGGGGGCACCTAATTCAGTACAAGCTACACCCCTTCCCCCAACGATGCACCCTTCTCTATCTCTCCTATTCCAATTTGCTAAATGAGTCTCCCAAAAGCCAACTGTTGGCCAGGACGCAGCGAGGATGGGGCACGGAGGGACATGCAGAGTCCAGACTCTGGGCACTTGGGCCTCAGCTTTCAGAGCCCTCTGGAGGATCCAGCTGGAGACAGAGTCCCCCCTGGTCTGTGGGGGTCCATATCCAGGTGAGGAGATCCCCGTCTGGCTGCATCAGGACCACTGTGGGCCCACATGTGCCCAGCAGGGGCTGTCCTGGCTCCAGCCTTGTGTCTGGGTCCCCACCTCACCCCGTGACACAATGGGCAAGTGAAGCACTGAGCCAGGGGCCTCTCCTGAACTCCCAACAGGGGCAGAGCAGGGCGGGACCTCCCTGGTGTCTTCTGGTCCAGAGATCCATAGCTAGCTTGGGGTGAGGGGGATCACCACAGGCCCAATCCTTTTTATTTATTTATTTTTTAATTTTTATTTTTTTGAGATGGAGTATCACTCTGTCGCCCAGGCTGGAGTGCAGTGGTGCCATCTCGGCTCACTGCAAGCTCCGCCTCCCGGGTTCACGCCATTCTCCTGCCTCAGCCTCCGGAGTAGCTGGGACTACAGGCGCCCGCCACCATGCCCGGATAATTTTCTGTATTTTTAGTAGAGACGCGGTTTCACTGTGTTAGCCAGGATGGTCTCGATCTCCTGACCTTGTGATCCACCTGTCGGCCTCCCAAAGCGCTGGGATTACAGGTGTGAGCCCCGCGCCTGCCTTTTTTTTTTTTTTTTTGAGATAGAGTCTCACTCTGTCGCTCAGGCTGGAGTGCAGTGGCATGATCTCGGCTCACTGCAACTTCCGCCTCCCAAGTTCAAGTGATTCTCCTGCCTCAGCCTCCTGAGTAGTTGGGATTACTGGTGCCTGCCACCATGCCCAGCTAACTTTTTTTTGTATTTTTAGTAGAGACAGTGTTTCACTCTATTGGCCAGGCTGGTCTCGAATTCCTGACCTCCTGATCCGTCCGCTTTGGCCTTCCAAAGTGCTAGGAGTACAAGTGTGAGTCCCTGTACCCGGCCTAATTTTTGTATTTTTAGTAGAGATGGGGTTTCATCATGTTGGCCAGGCTGGTCTTGAACTCCTGACCTCAAGTTGATCCACCCACCTCGGCCTCCCAAAGTGCTGGGATTACAGGCATGAGCCACCGCGCCCGGTCCCTCGGCTAATTTTTTTTTTTTTTTGAGACAGAGTCGTGCTCTGTCATCCAGGCTGGAGTGCAGTGGCACCATCTCAGCTCACTGCAACCTCTGCCTCCTGGGTTCAAGCAATTCTCCTGCCTCAGCCTCCCAAGTAGCTGGGACTACAGGCGTGCGCCACCACACTGGCCAATTTTTGTATTTTTAGTGGAGACGGGGTTTCACCATGTTGGCCAGGCTGGTCTCAAACTCCTGACCTCACGTGATCCACCTGCCTCGGCCTCCCGAAGTGCTGGGATTACAGGCCTGAGTCACCACGCTCGGTCTAGTCACAGTTCTGAGGGGACAAAGAGGGCCTCCGCTCCCTCCTCTCAATCTTCAGCTAGGCCAGGCTCTCACTTGGGCCCTCCAGTCCTCAGTTTCCCCCTGCACCCAGCCAGGCCAAGCTGCAGAGGCGCCCGGCCCGGAGCTGGGAGGAGGCGTGGCGGGACCCGCGCTTGCAGCCTCGGGACGGAAGGGGGCGCGCACCTCCCCGCGGCGGGACCTGGGGGCGGGACTGGAATGGGCGGGGCGGCGGGCCGTGCCGACCAATCAGCGCCCACCCTGGAGCCGGGACCCGCCCCCCTCGCCGCAGCCCCGGGGGTCCTGGCCGGGCCGAGCCTCCGTGTCCGGCCCCGCGCGGGAGGGGCGCAGCCTGCGGGGCGGTATCGGGCCCGGGTCTGGGACCCTCCCGGCGGCCTGTGAGCACCACCGCCCAGCTCGGCGCCGCCCGGAACCCCTCGGCAGTCCCGTCACGTCTCCTCCAGATTAGGCATTAACTCGGGTGCAGCCGCACTTCCGGGGGGCCGGGGCGGGGGAGGGGCGCCTGCGGGATCCAGCCCCCCCACGCTTCCCTCCCCGCCCCTCCCGGGCCGCCCCCTCCGCGCCCCACCGCCGCGCGGGGCGCCGCGTCCCGGGGCTTTGTTCGCGGCCGGCGCGGGTCGCAGGGCTCCGGGCGGGCCGGGGGCGGGAGGAGGGAGGAGAGGAGGAGGGAGGGGGAGGGGTGGGGGCGGGGAGGAGGGAGGGGGAGGGGCGCCGCCAGGGCCCCGCCCCCGCCCGCCCGCCCGTGCTCCGCCGCCTCCCGAGCCGCGTACCGTCCTGTCCAGTCCCGTCCCCGGCGCGGCCCGCGCGCTCCTCCGCCGCGTCTCGCCTGCGCCATGGCCGGCCCGTCCCGCCCGGGCCCGCTGCGGCCGCTGCTGCTGCTGGTGGTGGCCGCGTGCGTCCTGCCCGGAGCCGGCGGGACGTGCCCGGAGCGCGCGCTGGAGCGGCGCGAGGAGGAGGCGAACGTGGTGCTCACGGGGACGGTGGAGGAGATCCTCAACGTGGACCCGGTGCAGCACACGTACTCCTGCAAGGTGCGCCCACCCTGACCCCGGCCTCCCCTCGCGACGCCGGACGCCCCGCCAGGACCCCCGCCCCAGGCCGTGGGAACCAGCCCCGGTCGCTCCGCAGCCCCCGCTCCGGCTCCCTTGGCGACCGCCAAGCCCCGGGAGGGGGGTCGCCGGGTCCCGGGAAACTCGCGGGCGCCGGGGAAAGTTGCTGCGCCGCCGCCGTCCTCCGCCCGCCGCCCCCTCCCTCCTCGCGGAGACAAGTGCACCTCGCCCCGGGACTGCGGCTGCCTCACGCCCTCCCCACCGGTCAAGGAGAAGGAGAGGGGCCTGGGGCGAGGGGCCTTTGCCCGGGTGGGGAGCGGGGGCTGGGCCTGGGATCCGCTTGTCCCCCTCCCCAGAGGCCTTTCCCAGGGCTAGAGGGGGTGGTCAGGAGAGGGAAAGGGGCTCACAGCCTGAGCTCCCAACCCCAGGAGCCAGGTGGGGGGTGCCGCAGTGGCGAGGGGGGCGTGCAGGAGCAGAGAAGTGGGCGGGGCCGTTGCCTGGCCTCGAGTGCTTGGGGGCAGGGCCGGTGCCCCATCGCGCTCCTGCGGGAACCGGGGCTCCCCAGCCCGGGGAGGGGAAGTTTGCCCGGCTTCTCCTTCAGGTGCTTGTGGGAGCCCCCGGGGTAGGTACGCCGGGCCCCCCACAATCTTCTAGTAAGAGCTCGGGTAACCCAGACCCGGCTCCCCTGTAGCCCCCAAACCACCTCCTGGGACCGGAAATCGGCTCGTTTCCCCTCCATGGAGGTGGAGAAGGTGGCAGCTTCTTTCAGACTGGCCGGTGCGGGCTACAGCTGGGCTCCCCCGCCGGCCCCGTCTCCTCCACAGCGGCCAGGGCACTTTGCCAGGTCCCTGCAGGATTTTCCCGACTTCCTCCCCGCTGCTCCTGGGTGTGGCTGGGGTGGGGGAAGGCGATGAAAGCCACCAGGCCCTCCCCCTGCCTGGGTCATCTGCCTCCTGGAGCCTACTGTTGGGGGGCGTGGAAGAGGCTCTGCCTAGGCAACTGGAGGGGGTCCCTGCGGATGCTGCAGTCCTGAGGCTCCCAGCAGGGGCTGCACAGTGGACAGGCCAACCATTGTCTCTCCCCCCATCCGGCAGCCCCAGTCCCCCAGATCTCCTGAGGAAGGGGCTTCTTCTCCCAGCTTTGTTCTCAGGGGAGTGCATGGGTCCCTGACCCTGTGAGGGCCACCAGGTCGGCTGTAGGTTTTACCACAGGCAGCCATCAGAGCAGCTGCCCTCAGGGCCCCAGGAGCTGAGAAGGTGGAGGGTGGGGCACCCTGCGCTGCCCAAACTTGATTTCGTGCTTCACGGGCTGCCCTGACTGCAGAGACTGTAGGAGCCCTAGGAAGGGGCATCTTAGCCCAGCCACAGGGCCGCAAGGAGCCAAGCTGGCCCCTTACCCTGAAGCCTCGTCCCCCTCCTTCACTGCCCAAGCTTGCCAGGAGGAGGGCCCTGAGCAGTGGGCCAGTGGGGAGAGGATGGGAACGTGGAAGGCAGGCATCCCAAGCCAGGTGGGCCCCCTTCCCAAATTCAGCCTTAACTGATAGGGACGTTATTGGACCTGGGGTGACTGACAATGGTTAGACTTGGGGGAGGGAACATGTTTACAGGTGATGCATCTCTGAGCATTCCTGCATGGGCCGTGGTGGCCAGTGTGTGCTTCCCTCAGCTTCCGCCCAGCGGTCTGACCCAGAGGTCTCCCCACATGTCTGCCCAGGGCTTGAGTCTGCTGTGGACATTTGTCCTGAGCAGCTAAAGCCCCCAGTCTAGCCCGTTTCCCAGGAGAGGACTAATGACACCCTACCCCCATGTCCACCCCAGGTTCGGGTCTGGCGGTACTTGAAGGGCAAAGAGCTGGTGGCCCAGGAGAGCCTGCTGGACGGCGGCAACAAGGTGGTGATCAGTGGCTTCGGAGACCCCCTCATCTGTGACAACCAGGTGTCCACTGGGGACACCAGGATCTTCTTTGTGAACCCTGCACCCCCATACCTGTGGCCAGCCCACAAGAACGAGCTGATGCTCAACTCCAGCCTCATGCGGATCACTCTGCGAAACCTGGAGGAGGTGGAGTTCTGTGTGGAAGGTGCGTGGTGGGGGGCTCACGTGGGGTCCGCTGGGGGTCAGGGCAGCGGCCAAGGTGGACAGGTTGCAGGGGTCACTGTGAGGGGCCCTTTCGTGCTCTGCTGGGGGCTACAGCACACGGCGTCTTGTAGTCTGACTTGTGGTCTGACTGTGGTCCCACCTTATTCTCTGCTTGCCCCTCCCCGGCTCCCCAGCTGCGTCTCCAAGCCCTCACATTAGACATCTTTGGCCCTGGCAAAGATGGGCCAAAGGCAAGTCCCAGCCCTGCAAACGGATGGCCTCCTGCCTCCTCCCCTCCTCCCAGCTCTCCACACTTCCTCCTGGAGGCCCCTTCTAGGGAGAAGCTGGACAGGTGAATGTCCCCAGCTGTTTAAGCTCCTGTGTCGGCCCAGACCTCCGTCTAGATGGGCCCACGAATCGAGCACCCCTTGCCATGGGGGTTGGGCGGGAGGGCGAGGCTGTGCGGTGAAGGTTTCTGTGGATTCGGAGGGTGTGTGATTTGCCATCGAGAGTTCTTGCTCGCTGTTCCCATGGCTCTGCCGAATGGCCGAGGAGTGGCCCTCCCTGACCCCAGCCTGGTGGGGGCAGAAGTTCCGTGACAGCCCCCCCAGGACAAGTCCCATTTGGGGACTGAGATTGTTGGCTGGGGAATGTGGCAGGGAAAATATAGGAGGTCCCTGTCGCCCCCACATCCTGTCTGCTCCCTCATGGCTGCCTGGGAAGGGATGTGTCGGTGGGGGGTCCGGAGAATGCTTCCTCCCCAAGGCAACGGCAAGGGTCCTGACTTCCTGTCTCTTCGATTTGCTCCGTTGGCCGGCAGGAAAGTGCAGGAAACTTTGCTGCCCTGACGCTAGCCTGGCTTGTGAGGGGTCCTTGCAGGGTTCTAGACTGTCCACTGCTCTTGCCTTCTGGGGGCTGTGCAGGGGGAGGGGCAGCACCCAAAATAGGGAGTGCTGCGGCCTCTTCCCCAGCCTGTGGTCAGTGGCCCCCAAGCTGCCTTCAGGGTCCAGGCCGTAGTGGAGCACAGAGGAGGTCCCCTGGGTCCTCCACTGGAAGGGCACTATAACCTTGGCTCTCTTCTGGGCATTTGTGGTCTGGGGAAAAGATGGGACATTGTGAAGTCAGGATAGGCTGTCGGGAGCTGAGGAGGGGCTGCAGAAGGAGATTAGGGCTAGGACAGGTTCCTATCCAGGGAATCATTAACCCCACAGCCAGGCGGGTCTAGCCTGAGGGTCCATGACTTAGTAACGGAGGACTTGCTGTAAGGTCAGAGGGCACGTGGCAGGAGAGTCACCCTGGCAGAACGAGGCTCTGCGTCTTAGCAAAGCCGCTCTACGCATGCCAGGCCCTGGCTCTGGAGTGAGTGCCCAGGCTGAGCAGAGCAGAGCACTGGGAGGAGGGTCTGTGGGGAGCCCCTGCCAGGAGGGTGTGGCTTAGCCCAGCTGTGCACAGTCATGCTCAGGGACAAGCTCCAGGTGGGGAGCCTGGGACCCATAGCCAATATGCAGCTTGGGGAGCACCTGGGAGGGGCTGTGGCCACCGAAACCCCCTGGGGTGGGGCTGGCCAGGGGAGGGTGGGCCAGGGAAGAATGCAATGGGAGGGGCCTTGCAGGTGAGCCAGGGGCCGAGGGGAGCCTCAGAAGGGAAGCAGCATGAGGAGTGGGGTCCACTGGAAGGTGCCGGGGAGCCCAGGAACTTCCAGTGGGACATGTGGGGCTCTGCTTTGGAAGCAGACCAGGGATATCTCGGGGCTGGGAGCACTGGTGCCAGGACAGGGTAAATGCCTCCCAGAAGCCCTGGCTGAGCCCTGAGGGACAAGGTCCCTGGAGCTGACCTGGCTAGAGAAGGGACAGTCCTGTGTGCCCACCCCTCTCGTCACACTGGGTGGGGTGGGAGGTGGGTCCACCTCCTGTTCTGTAGGAGATAAGGGTATTGAACCCCACCGTGGGCCCTCTGGTAGCCAAGGCCTCACCCTAGTGAGGGGGATGGATGGAGGGGGCTTGAGCCTAGCTGACCTCTCCCTGTCAGACTCTGACCCCACCTCCTGGGGCACAGGATGATGTCTGGGCAGTCCCTAGTCCTCGGAAGCTACCCCTGAGACCACTGGGTCCCACCTTTTATGGGGAACCCCATGCTGGGGTCAAAGGTCCCTCTGCGCTCCCCGGGTGGGGGAGGGCACGTCCTCCCAGGCCACGTCCCTCACCACCCCTGCCCAGACACTGCCTGAGATGCACCTGCTGCTGCACTCAGGTCTGCTGAGGACTTCCTTTCCTCAGTTTCTCACCTGGCCCTGCCGGGTCTTCCTGGCCCTGCCCAGCCGAGGCCCCTCCCCCAGTCAACAGCCCTCCGGAAAGGCTCCTCCCCCCCTTCTCTGCCTAGGGAGCCACATTCCTGGCATAACTAAGACAGGTATGTGTCCCTCCCTCTGCGCCACCTTTGGGCAGGGGAGGCCCATGCTCCCTCCAGAAGGAGTCCCCCGCCCCTGCTTTGTCAGGGAAGTGGCCTGGCCTCCGCAGTGCTAGCTGCCCAAGGCTGGTGGCTGAGCAGGCGATTCCTCCGGCCCTTGCCACCCTGTCTTGTCTGGGCACTGCCCATTCCCTCCCAGCCCACCTCACGAAGGCTGGTCCTAGAGCCTCCCTGAAGCCCCCAGGATGGACTCCTGGCTGAGGGCTGGCCAGGCCGCCTGGGGCCCATCCCTCCCTGCTAGGAGCCAGGAACAGAGAAAGGAAGTGTTGTCTGCCCCTGCCGGGGCCTGGCACAGGGACAGGGCAGGGGGCCAGGGTCGGAGTGAGTCTGGCGCCTTCCCAGCCCAGCCCTGCCCAGCTCTGAAGCCCGGGGTCCCAGCGGCCTAGTCCCGGCCCTGCCTGTATTCCGGCCTGCGCGCCCTCCCTTCCTCCCTGCCTGGCCAGCTGTCTAGGCCTCAGGACGGCAGTCCTAGGGAAAGCCCAGAGTCCCACGGCCCCAGGGGCAGCATCGCTGCTGGGGTTGAGGGACCCAGCAGCCCCAGACCAGGCTCCCCTCAGTGTGGGGCAGTCGAGGAGATCTGGAAGTTTCGGGGTGCAGGAGGACCTCCCATAGGGCTGGGCCCAGCCCCCTCTCCTGCCCAGGGCTCAGCTCCTGCCCCCAACTCCTCTGCCTTTCTCCCTCGGAGTGGGGAAGGGGCTTCTCTGTTCCTGCCACCCTCTCCTGCCCCCTCCTGACTCCAGGTTCTCATCCTGCCCCCTGGTTCCCCCACCCCCACCCCATGAGCCCCTCTCAGGCCCTCCCCCAGGCAGGTCTGGGCCTGAGGCTGCTGCCCCAATCTCCCTCCTGCAGCTGGGAAGGGTCTGCCGGGTGGGAGGGCCCACCTCTGTCCCTCCCCACTCACCTCTGTCCATCCCCACTCACCTCTGTCCCTCCCCACTCACCTCTGTCCATCCCCACTCACCCCTGCACCTCCCCACTCACCCCTGCCCCTCCCCACTCACCCCTGCCCCTCCTCACTCACCTCTGTCTCTCCCCACCCAGGGGCTCCTGGTAGGAAGCTGGGGCCCCACCTCTGTCTCTCGTGGAGCTGGGAGGGAGGTCTGCCAGGTGAAGGGCCCACCTCTGTCCCTCCCAACCCAGGGGCTCCTGGTGGGAAGTCGGGGCTCAGTGCTTCCCTCCTGCGTGAATGGACTTGTCCTGTCTTCGACTTCACCTGGGCTTGCTCCTGCCTTGGCCTGGGGGAGCTTTGCTGGCTGAAACCAAAGGGAGCAAGGTGGTGGGAGGGGTAGAGGAATTGGGCCGGTCAGTTCTGTGGAGATGACCTCTTTGAGAGGGCCGGGCTGAGCTGGTGGAAAGAACTCTTGGCTTTTTCCAGACCCCACCCCACCCCCTCACTCCCCACCCAGAGAACAGCCCTGGCTCCATTGTTCCTGTAGACTGGAGAGGGAAGGTTGTTTTGGAACTGGGCTCCCTCCCGCTTGTCCACACTAGCCACTCTGGTGGGGCCTCTGTGGGTGGTGGCGGGGATGGCACCTGCTGCAGCCTCCAGGCCGAGGTGGGGGAGAAGGAGGTTAGAGCGAGGACAGGTTCCTATCCCTGCAAGATCAGGAGAGGGAATCATTGACCCCGCAGCCCGCAGAAGGCAGGTTGGAGCTGCTCTGGAGAGGGGGTGCCCGTGCCTCGGGGCCACAGGTCCGGCCTGAGGTCATTCCGGCCAGGCCCGTGCAGCTTCCTTCCTGAAGGGTTGACTCTGGCCCCCATCACTGCAGGGGAGTGGAAAACAACTGCAGAAGCAGACGCCCCACCCCCAGGGCTTTGCTTCCACCTGTGGGACCCCCGTCCACAGCCCCACCAGCGGCCTGGGTGGGGCAGGAACGGACCCCTCCCTGCAGTCCTAGTTCTGGCACCCCCTCCCCACTTGTACTGGGCTCCCCAGGGCCCCCGAGGCCCAGCTGGGCTGGGGCTGCAGATGTAAACACCACGGTGGCCCGCCCACCTGAGGATGGACCCTCCCGGGGTCCCAGGCGGTACCTGCCCCTCATAGATGAGAGAGGAAGCGCAGGGCTGAGTGTTGCCCCACGGACAGTCGCCCGCTGGAGGAGGAGGCTCAGTGCCCCAGCACCTCCTGCCTGCTGGGGGGCTGCACTGGGGCTCAGAGCAGTCCTGTGTACCCCCAGGCTGTGGCAGGATTGTGGCTGGGATCTAGGGGATGAGGCAGGTCTCTACTGGAGCCTCCAGCACGGAGGGAAGCTCCCCAGAAGGGGCGTCTCCCCCCAGTGCAGATCCTGGGAACTTCCTCTGAGAAAGGCCCCCCCGCCAGGGGCGGCTCACAGCGGGACCTGGGAAAGGGAGATGGCCCCTCCCAGCCCCTCCTCTTGCAGTCCCCCCTTGGAGCAGAGGCGTGGGAGAAGGGGCGCACTCTGTCCTACAGGCAGCCGGCTGTTTCCAGCTGTGTGGCCTGCGTGTGCGTACGTGTTTGTGTGTTTGTACACACATGTGTGTGCACGTGCCTGCAGCCTCAGATGTACCAGCCTGTGCACTTCAGAATTCTGGCTGGAGCCTCTGCTAGTGGGCCACCGTTCTTGCCACTCTGGGCTCAGCCCGGGCCGGTGTCCCTGGGCTCAGCCCGGGCCGGTGCTGCAGGTGTGGGGCTGGTGGTGGGTGACCCTGGCCTGTCCTGGGGGCCTCGGAGCTGGGCTCTGCCTCTGTCCTTGTGCACGTGTCTTCCCTCAGCTTGCTGTTGGTTGTCCAGTCTCCTGCCCCCCGCTCGCTGCGTCCAGCGGGCTGCCCCATGTCTGGCAAAGGGCCCGGGACCTTCTGCAGGTGCTGCCTCTGAGATGACCAGTGTGGTTTCTGAAGGTTTGAGATGAAGGGGCATGCTGGGTCCCTTGGGGCTGCAGTGAGGACAGGAGAGGGTCCTGGGTCAAAGTCCCCTCACATGTCTGCTGAACCTCGAGGCTGACACAGATGCCCACTCCTGCCCAGATGGGGCTCTGTCTGGGGGTGGCAGGGCAGTCTGGGAGTCAGACCAGGCAGGGTCAGGGCAGGAGGGGGGCTCTGTCACTGGCCTGAGCCTCCCTGCCCTGCCCCTTGGCAGCCCACCTTGGCCACCCTTGCACTGGGCCCTAGGAGAAGCCCCTGTGTGTCTGCAAGTGGGAGGCTCCCATGCACCCCCTGCTGGAGAAGCACAAACACAAACACCCGGCCCACGGCGGCCCTGGTGGGGAGGGGCTGTGCCCCCTTCTCTTCCCAGGGCAGGGTGGGGCGTGAGCAGGGCTCACCTTGGCCTTCACTGATTTGATCATCAGTCCCTTCCCCATTCACACGCTCACCGTTGGCACCTCCACAGGGCTTCCCAAGGAAGCCAGGAGTCAGCTGTGCATTGAGGGGTGAAGGTCCGTGCAGGGAACGGTGGGAGAAAGAGGCTGTGGACACGGGCAGGAGAGAGGGCTGGGGCGCAGTCGTCAGCTGCCATGACCCCACAGCTGGGAGCAAGCTGATTCCTGCCTCGGAGCTGCCGTCTCCCCTGCTGGCCATTCCCTCTCCCGTGGGGAAACGCTCCCCCGCACCTGGCTGGCAGCACCTGTGAGCACTGACCACTCCATGCCAGCTCTGTTTTCCTTGGTTAGAGTTGGGGGCACTGAGCGCTCACGTGTGTGTACATGTGCGGTGCGTGGGCCGATGGCACCCATACCCACCCCAGCCTTTCCAAAGGAACTGAGCCCCAGCCCCTCCGGGGCCTGCCAATTGCCAGAGAGCCCCAGTGCTCCACCCTCTCCAGGCCCCAACCCCCACCTACTGAGGGCAGGATAAGGACCTGCGGGTGCCCAACCAGAGAGTGCCTGTATCCACGCAGAAACGTGTGGGGTGTGTGGGGAACATGCCTTCCCATTGTATGGGTGGGGGTTGAGGGACAAAATTAATGTTGCACAAAGATGTGGGATGCCCAGTGTCTATTTGGGTAGGTAGGGGGACATTAGTGTCTATGCAGGCGGGGGGGTGGTCATCAGTGTCTATGCAGGCAGGTGGGGGGACATCCAGTATCTAGGCAGGCAGACTGGGGGGATGCCCAGTATCTATGCAGGCAGGTGGGGGGACATCCAGTGTCTATGCAGGCAGGTGGGGGACTTTAGTGTCTATGCAGGCAGGTGGGGGACTTCAGTGTCTATGCAGGCAGGTGGGGGAGGTCATCAGTGTATGTGCAGGCAGGTGGGGGGACATCAGTGTCTATGTAGGCAGGTGAGGGACGCCCAGTGTCTATGCAGGCAGGTGGGGAGACGCCCAGTATCTATGCAGGCAGGTGGGGGGATGCCCAGTGTCTATGCAGGCAGGTGGGGAGGCCATCAGTGTCTATGCAGGCAGGTGGGGGGACATCCAGTGTCTGTGCAGGCAGGTGGGGGGACATCCAGTATCTATGCAGGCAGGTGGGGGGACACCCAGTGTCTGTGCAGGCAGGTGGGGGGAGATCATTTGTGTCTATGCAGGCAGGTGGGGGGCCCATCAGTGTCTATGCAGGCAGGTGGGGGGCCATCAGTGTCTATGCAGGCAGGTGGGGGGACATCCAATGTCTACGCAGGCAGGTGGGGGGACATCCAGTATTTATGCAGGCAGGTGAGGGGACATCAACTGTCTATGCAGGCAGGGGGGAAGGGGGACATCCCGTGTCTATGCGGGCAGGTGCGGGGGGAGGACTGAGGCTGGGGCTGGGGACGGCAGTAGGGCTGAACAGGGGGCGGAGGGGGGTCAGGGAGCAGGTGTGGTGCTGGGCAGGCCTGGAATACCCATTGTGTGGCCATGTGTGTGTGCAGTGCATGGTGCTGTGAGTGTGAGCTCAGGGACCGGGAGGCTCATGCCTGCCTCTTTCCCGCACATGAGCCTGCGTGGGCTGGTCAGAGCTGAATGATTTTGTCTGAAGGTCCCAAAATAGCTCATGTCGCCTGAGCTCCCCTCCCTGGCTGGGCCTGGGGCCTCAATGGCCCTTTGTCTTTCTGAAGGCATCTGGGCCTCTGTGGGGGGCTCAGACACTGACTGGGGCTGGGTGGAGCCAGGCTGCCTGCCTGGTTCCCCTTCCCCCTGGGCCAGCCCAAGGGGCCCTAAGCCTCATTCCAGTGTTGGCCTGGGCCAGCCAGGCCCCCCATGTGACTTTCAGCTTGTTGGGCCCCCTTTGCTGGCAGATCCCAGGGTCTCTCTGTGTGGGGGCAAACTTCCCGGGCAGTCTTTGAGGCCCCCTCTGCCAGCCTGTACCTGGGGCTCCCCCACCCCTCCCACATCCTAGTACCTGCATGTCCTCCTCCTGCAGAGCCCACCAAGAGATCCCATGGCTGAAGGTGGTGGCAGCAGGCGGTCTGGCGCGTGACCTGGTAGCACGGCCTGGGTTTGACCCTGGCGCTGTCCCTGGGACTCTGAGCTGGGAGGTGAGAAATGGGGAATGTGTGTGAACCACCTGCCTCTGCACAGCAAGTCCTGTTCTGGGTTTTCTCATCCCTGGGCCACACCCTGTGCTGGGGAGATAAAAAGTCAGATCCTGCCCAGGGCACCCACAGTCAGCGCCACTGGGACACTGTCAGCCTGGTGTGGATAGTGCCAAGGTCCAGTGGGGTGGGTGGGGTGGTCGGGGTAGGAGCTCCCCTGAGGAGAGGGTGAGGCCAGCAGGGGTGGGTCTCCAAGTGGTTCCTTTGACAGCTGCTCTGGATGGGATGTGGCTTCGCGGTGGGTGAGACCCCTTGGCTGAGTTTGGATTTTCCTGCAAGGTTCCATTGGAACACCAGGTCCCAGGGCCATAGAGATGTGGAGGCCTCCTGTCTGGGTGATGGGGCATGGTGCTGGTCCCTGGCTGTGGAGTGGAAAGGAGTCCCAGGAGAGGGAGCTGGCAGGATAGGACCTTCCCAGCTAAGGTGGGGTTGGTGGGATTTGGCTGGGGCCCTTGGAGGAGCCTGACCAGGAGGGTGAGACAGGGCACCCGGAGGGAAGGAGGTGCTGGGGAGAGTCCAGATGGAGGCCATGGGGTCAAGGGGCCCACAGGCCAGACTGGGGGACTCCAGGAAGGCAGGTGTGGGCAGTGCGTCCTCTGGGGTGGACTGAGGTGAGACCTGGGTGTGACCACGCGGTGGCACTGGTGACTGCTGGCAGCTGTTGTCTGCAAAGTGGGTGAGACTGAGTGTGGCAGATGGCTCGGTCCACGGTGCTGGAGGGGACTGGTGGAGCAGAAGTGCCCTGGCGCCGGATCCTTGCTTTCCTGGAGCTGGGGCTTGGGGGATGGGGTAGGTCATTGCAGGGACAGAGGGGAGGGCAGGGTAATGGGTGCTCAGAGGTCTTTTCCCGAAGGCTGCTGGTGGCCAGGGGTGTGCGGGGGACCGAGGTGCCGTCGCCGAGGGATTCTGGCCTCCAGGGTGGACGGACGTGGCATGGACTCTAGGGGTGGTGCACACACCGGCCCAGACGGGCCCCTCGCTGATCCCCGGATCCCCCAACTGGGCAGCGGACAGGGAGAGGGGCGACCTTCGGGGGCGGGTGTGGGGACGCCGGGCTACCGTGTCAGGAGTCCCAGATGGGCCGAGACCCCCATCCCCCGCCCCGGGCCGCAGTGACGTCAGGGCCCCGACGTTCCTGGAACGGCCTCTCGGGGGCGTTCCAGGCCCGCGGACACGCAGGGAGTCCCCACCGCAATTTGCATGGGGCTCATTTGCATGACCCCGCCCCACGTGGGACTCAGGGGCGCTGGCGACTGGAGGAGCCACTGTCAATCCCCAGGGGAAAGTGGGCGAGGCGATTTCTGGGCCGCTCACCTCACTCCACCCTCCAGCTCGCCCCGCACCTGGGGCCCTCCCCCACCTACGCCCCGCCAGGGTGGAGCCGCGGGCGCAGAAACACTCGCGGGCACACGCACGACAACGCGCACACGCGGGCGCACGCGGCCCCCCGGGCCCCCCTGCGGCGACTCCGATTCACCCCAGCGGGTGCGGGGCGCGGACCGCCCGGCCCAGCTCCTGCTCCCCAGGCGCTTCCTCCTCCCGCGACCTGCCCCGGCCGCACCCGCCTCCGCTCCGGCACCCGACCCTGCTCCCCCGGCCCAGCCCTACGGCCGACCCCGTCTCGGTCCCAGTTGAACGCCCCCAGCCCCAACCCCAGCCCCACCCCCGGCCCAGCCCCAGCGCCCCCAGTCCCAGCCCCAGTCCCACCCCCAGCCCCAGCGCCTTCAGGCCCACCCCGGGTCCCAGCCTCAGCCACCCCCGCCCCAGTCCCGGCCCCATCCAGGGCCCAGCCCCAGCCCCAGCCGAGCGCCCTCAGCTCCGCCGCCGGCCCCGCCTGCCCGGTGTTCCCTTTTGTGCGGCGCTCTCCCGTCCGCGTCCGCCCGATCCTCTGGAACTCCCCGCGGACGCCGGGGTCCCCGGAGGCAGCTTCCTTTGTCTCTGCTCCCGCCCTCCCTCCGCGGCGCCCTCGCCCCTCACTCACCTCCCCAGCCCCGCGAGGACGAGGGGAGCTGGCGGTGCTCGCCCAGTGGTGGGAGCCCGGGAGCCCAGGAGCTGGCGCGGCCTCCGCAGGCGGCGCTTTCTTCTCGTTCCCGACGCGGCCGCCCCTCCTGCCTGCCGGCTCCCATCGCCGCTCCCGCCTTTGCCGAGGACAGGAGCTGCCCAGGCTCTCGGCGCCCGGACCCCGCGCACCTGCCGCGCACACCGCCTCTCCGGCCTGCGGGGCTCCGGGGCTCCGGGAAGACCAAGCGCTGGCGGCCGGCCCGGGGAGGCTGTGGGCAGCAAGGGTGGCCGCGGGCTCCCCGCCCCTCCTCTGCCTGCCTCGGAGCCCACATTTGGGATTTCTACTCCGGGAAAATTCTGCACTCCTCCCACGATGAGCCTGGAGGGCTGGAGCCGGGACCTGGCACCCCCAGGGCTGTGACTGGGTGAACTCTGAGGGCACAGCTGCTGTCCGCCGCCCCAGGGGTCCCAGGATGGGGCAAGCAGCCCTGAAGAGGCCCAAGGGCACCCCGTGAGGAGCCCCCACACTCTGAGAGTGGGGCACAGAGCCGGAGCCCCGGGCCATGCCTCCGCTGCCGCTGGCGCGGGACACCCGGCAGCCGCCTGGCGCCTCCCTGCTGGTGCGAGGCTTCATGGTCCCGTGCAACGCCTGCCTGATCCTGCTGGCCACCGCCACGCTCGGCTTCGCGGTGCTGCTGTTCCTCAACAACTGTAGGTGGCCACGGGCGGGGCGCCGCACTGGCCAAGCCCCAACCCGAAGTCCCTGCACATAGAGGCTGGAGGCCGCGGCGCCGCCGACAGCTTCAGGGGGATGGGATGGGTCACTCTGTGGACCCCTTGGTCCCTGGAGGCCTGTCTTTGGACTCTCAGTGGGCCAGGCCCTCTCCCAAAGCTGCAGAAACACTTCCTGCAGTAGCTGGGAAGGGAGGGGCAGCCGGCTACACTGAGAGCCGGCAGCTGGGGTTAAGGTAGGGCCTGCAGTGGACTCTTCCAGGGCAGTGGGGCCTGCCTGCACCCCTGTGGCTGGGGCCCCATCTGACAGGAGTCAGGCCATGACCGTTTGGCTGTAGGGGCAGAGAAAAGCAGGGGCCTCTGTCTCAGGCCTCAGCCAGTCCATGGGGTCAGGGCTGGACCCTTTGGCACCCCTGCCTGGATCCCTGGGGCTAGGGAAGGGAGGGAGGTGGGTGGGCGGGGTGCCCCTTTCCAGGCTGGGCAAAGGGATGGGACAGGGAGGGGCCTGCTCAGAGGGGCCTAACTTGGGGGTTTGTTTTCTTCCAGATAAACCTGGGATCCACTTTACTCCGGTACCTCCGACGCCTCCTGATGGTGAGTGGGGCTGAGTTTGGGGGACCTGGATGGGCTGTGGCACACTTGGGAGTCAAGGGCCATTTGGAGGTGTGCACCCCAGATGTGTGGAGTGTGTCTGGAGTGCGGAGGCGGCTGGACAAGTGCCCCTGGGTCTGTCCTGGGAGTCTGCAGCGGTAGGCAGCAGTGGGAACTCGCTGTCTGGAGGCCCCGGCCTGGCGGCACTGGAGCACGACTGTCACTTCTCTGGGCCTCAGCCCCCTCAGCCTCAAAACTGGAAACAAGTCCTGGGACCCCCGGGTGGTGAGGAGATGTCAGACCTGTAGGGCAGGGCCAGAGTCTGGTCAGGGGGCACCGCTCCATTGTCCTTCCTTCTCCCTGTTCAGCAAGGGGTGGGGCTGGACAGAGGCTGGGAGTGGACAGGAGGTCAGAGGGGAGGCTGGGCTGGGGGAGGGCCCTGGCCTGATCAGTGACAGCTGTCTGGGGAGGGGCCTGGAAGGCCGCAGTCTGTCCCTGGGACTCTGCAGGCTGTCATGGGGGGGGCACAAGTGATGGAGGGGCGGGCTGACCTCGTTGATCTGCTTTGTGAGGTGGGGCCTGTCCTCCTGGGGGTGCTGCTGGTGTTTGGGCTACTGTCATCGGAGTGTATGAGGGGAAGAGAGGAGGCGGTCAGTGCCGCAGGGGAGCACGGACGGGGGGACTGGTGTCACCCTTGCCAAATCTGGGGTCCTCTCCAGCAGGTGGAGAAGGAGCATCCAGGTTTTCTCTCAGCACCTGCCCCATCAGTGGGTCTCACTTGCGTTCTGTCGCGTGTTCAGGGCTGTCTGTGCAAGGGCTGCGCTGTGAGGCCTTCCTGATCAGGACACGGGGTGGGGAGGCTGACCTGGGGAAATCCTGAGGTGATCTGAGGACAGGGCCCTGGGCTGCATAGACTGTCTGGGCCACTTTCCAGGTCTTGGGAGTGGGGGATGATGGCTGGAGGAGGTGGCCTGGCCTGGGCAGGGGGCCCTGTGATACCCACCTGTGCTGAGGGGTGGGGGCAGCTTGGGGTTCTCAGTGGTCTGAAAGATAGGGTGGGGTCTTCCCTGGGAGTGTGGAGTTTGGGCACCTGGGAACCGGAGCTGGATTGAGGAGCATGAGATGGAGGCACTCTGCTTCCTCGGCCGCCAGCCTGGCTGGGGTGGCCTGTAGTCAGCTGTGCTTTGCTCCTGAAGCTGCGTACCAGCAAGTGGACAGTGGTTCTTCCATACTGAGCTACTCAGCTCCTGGTCCCAGGGACTCTGGGCTGGGGTGAGGAGCTGGGCAGTGGGAACGGGGAATGGTGGCTGTGCGAACCAGTCCTACCCCTGGATTCTAGCGCTACAACCTGTCTGTTGGCCCCCAGCCCCTGATGGCCCTCCAACCCCCGCCCCCCACAATGTTCCTGTGAGATCCCAAAGGCTCCTCAGAGCGCCAGGCTCCTCTTGGACTGTGGGGAGAGACTGGTCTGCATGGCCAAGGTGACTGAGGCCTCTGAGGGACTCCTCCCAGTGGGGTTGCTGTCCTCCTTCCTGAGACTCAGGACCCCTGTGGGACAGGGTAGCACAGCACCATGGGTGGTTTGTGACCTGAGGCATTTGACGGGACATGGGCTGGGAGAGCAGGTAGGTGAGCAGCTGGCTTGTGCTGGAAGACCCTCTCCCTCCTGGTAGCTCCAGGACTGGGGGCAGGAGGGTATGGACTCAGAGAAGGACCCGAGTCTTGCAGGAAGGGGCCTGAACCCTCCCAGTGGGCTGTGTCCTGGGGAGGAGACAGGTCTGTTGTGCTGGTGGCTGGGGCTGGGCAGGGCCAGGGCAAGAACTGAGTTTCCACCACCTGTGAACCACAGGCCTGGAGCCATCTGGATTTAAAGATGTGCTCTGGTGGGAGATCCCCTCTCTTTTTTTTTTTTTTTTCTTTTTTTTTGAGACGGAGTCTCGCTCTGTCGCCCAGGCTGGAGTGCAGTGGCCAGATCTCAGCTCACTGCAAGCTCCGCCTCCCGGGTTTACACCATTCTCCTGCCTCAGCCTCCCGAGTAGCTGGGACTACAAGCGCCCGCCACCTCGCCCGGCTAGTTTTTTGTATTTTTTAGTAGAGACGGGGTTTCACCAGGTTAGCCAGGATGGTCTTGATCTCCTGACCTTGTGATCCGCCCATCTCGGCCTCCCAAAGTGCTGGGATTACAGGCTTGAGCCACCGCGCCCGGCCGAGGTCCCCTCTCTTAGCGTCCTCAGCCTCCTGTCCTGACACCCAGAAGGCTGGGGAGTGTCTCCTTTTCTTTACATACTGCCCCCTGCACCCAGCCACAGCCCGCCCTGCCACACAGTCACAGAGGGCTCCACGCCAAGGCCATCGTGACCCACGCGCTACCTCACTGCCATCATAGTTACGGGCCATAGCTCACAGCAGGGCTGGGGCATCCTCTCCATCCCCCAGCCTACCCAGGACCAGGAAGGGAGTTAAATATACCCACTCCTATAAAAAGCACTGCCGCCTCCAGCATTGCACATGGTGGGGGGACCCGTCACGCTGCGGGAGAGTGGATGGGGAGGCCGAGTGGCCGGGGAGGGGCTCCTGCAGGAGGCGGAGCTAGGACAGACGTGGCAGGACCCCCAAAAATGATCCATCGGGAACAGGGCTCACAGGGGCCTAGGTGTGTCACCTGCATCTATGAGGGGCCATGTGGGCGGGTGACCAGACCACAGATGCATCTGAGCCCAGTGCTGGCATTTCTAGCCGTGTGGCCTTGTCAGGCGGCCTCAGCTATGTCTCACCTTCCTCCTGCCAGCTGGCTGGGGAGATGAGTGGCCTGACGTCTCGGGGTCTGGCTGCTGCGATACGCTGTGCCTAGTGGGTAGATGCGTGTGTGCCGTCACCACGTGTACCTGTCTTCAGGTGATCTCGTGTGGAGCCTCTATGATCCCCTAGGCCTGTGGGGAAGCAAGTAGTTGTGAGGTGGACTCAGCACAGTGATGGGAGCTGCCCCTCACCTAAGCCTGCCGTGTGAGCGGAGAATGGGGTGTGGGGCTTCCCGGAGGCGGTGATTCCTGAGCTCACTCTTGAGGGGCAGATGTGTTTCCAGCCTGGATAGGGATGGGGGGAGGGACCAGCACTGTGACCTTTAAACCCTGGGCTGGATGGCAGTGTCACACCATCAGATGCTGTGAGGGAGATCCACCCCCACTCCACAGCTGGGGCCATATCCCAAGAGGAGCGGGCTCTCTGAGGCCCTGGAGGCAGGGGGTAGGGGCCAGAACCTGGCCCTGCACACCAGATGGGGATGGGGGGGCCAGTGCTCAGCCCGGCTTCAAGGTCCCCCCCAGGTACCCAGAGTCTCTCCACTGCCCTGCCACAGTGGTCCAGCAGCTGGTCGCTTAAGGCCTGTCCCTAAGGTATCTCTAGGCTCCCACCCCAGAGCCTGCTCTCCGAGCACCTCCATGCCCCTGCAGGCAGCCCAACCCGGCTCATCCTGGTGAGCTGCCGTCATCACCTTCTTCCCCAAGACTCTGTCTTGGGACGCAGCAGGACCGACCTTGGGCTGGACTATGGAGGGAGCTGCAGGTCCTGGTGGATGAGGAGCATGCCAGCCATCCAGGAACAGTGCCCTTGGCTGTGGTGTCAGGGCCTTGGGAGAGGTCTGGCTGGGCCAAGGTGACCACAAGGGGAGAAAGGCTCAGGAACCCAGGTGCAGGGAGGTGACTGGGTCCTTGGCCGTGGGGTTGGGACCTGGAGGGAACCATTGGTCCACAGGTCCAGCTGAAGCCCAGGAGAACAGCTGGTTGGGCATCGGCAGGTGCCTGTTGGATTTGGACTGGGAGTCCCAGGGCCTTGGACATGGCAGGGCCAAAGGGAGAGGGAGGTGCTGAGGGGAAGGAAGGGGAGCCAGAAGGGAAGTGAAGGGGCCAGGGGTGCATGTGGTTTGAGTTTGGTTTGAGCCCGGACGGTGGGAGGCCAGTGGTGATGGCAGCCTCCATGACTACTTATGATGGGAGCAGACGGGCCACAGAGTGCTGTGTGCTGGGCACCCTCTAAGCTTTGCAGATACTGGCCCATTTAACCCCACAATCCTGGGAGGTAGGTCCTATTGCTCCTATTCACAGAAGGGGACACTGAGGCCCAGGCAGGTGAGAACCTGCCCACAGTCCCACAGTGGGTAATGCAGAACTGAGCAGCTGCAGGACCTGAGGTGGGAGAGCAGCAGAGGAGGGGTGGCGGCACAGCCAAGGTTTGGGGAGGAGGACAGGGATGGGGGGGCGGGGAGCATGGGTAGGTTGCAGGGATAGCAGGCTGATGGCCCTCACTCAGCCTTCTGGGGTGGGGGCAGGGACACCCAGACAGACAGTGCCAGAGCCTGGGGTGGGCTGTTGCCATGGCAACAGCTGGCTCCAGCTCCCGGTGTACCCACCCTCCTTGGAGACGGGGGCGGGGGGGTTTCCTCCTGCCCCATTTCGAGAGCCTGCTGGGAAGTGATGGGTGGTAGCCACCCCTCTGACATGACTTATTAATGATAATTGGACCCAATTAAACATTTATTAAATCCAGACAGCTGCAGCCCCTAATGGGCCCTTCCCTGATCCTGGGTGGGCCATGCTGGGGGGTGGGGGTGCTCAGGATGGGCTGCCGCAGGAGCTCTGGGTTTTAACGTGCCTGAGGCAGCTTTGTTGGCCACGTTGAGGTCTGGTGATGGGATGTGTGCCAGGCGCTGTGGTCTGCAACAGTAAGAACTAAAATGAGCAACAGTTCCTGCACCTCCCCAAGAAGGAAGGTCACTTTGACAGAGAGTGAGGGGGATGGAGGAGGCAGGGGTGAGGTGGGGGGCAAGGGGGACGCCCAGGGAGGAGGGGGCGTATGGGTGTCCCAGGGATCCCAGGGAGCGATGGGAGGCTGCAGAAGGCACAGGCCTGCCGAGGGTTGGGGGCTGGCCAGGAAGAATAGGAGATTAAAGTAGAGGCGGCGGCCAGGAATTTGCACTTCTTCAGGGAAGCTGGGGAAGAGTTGGGGAGAGGGAGGCCGCTGGAAGAAGATCCCCCACCCATCTTGGGTGCAGGGAGCAGTCAGGGAGGCGCCAGAGGTGGGTCAGAGCTGTGACCTGGCCTCACACCCCGCCCCCGTGGGGCTGTCAGGCGCGACCCAGGCAGGAGGCGGCAGGGCTCAGGTGTGCTGGACGCTGCAGCAACGCAGGAAGGGGTTCCCCGGGCTCCATGGGGTGAATCGGTGAGGTGCGCCGGTGCCGATGTGTAAGGGGCCCCTGAGCAGAACTGGGGCCTGGACCGCTTGTGCCCGAGTTGGTTTCTAGGCGTCTCTGCTTTTCGCTGGGGGCGCACGAGGTGGGTGGGAAGTGGGTGCTCGTCCCTCGCAGAAACAGTCGGGTGCCGCCTGCAGGAGACGCCCCTCTCCGCGGCTGCAGGGGCGGGGTGGGGGAGAATGTTCCCCTCCTGGAGAGGCCCGGGGCTGGCGGGAACCCTCGGCGGGCGGGATCTGCGAGGGGCAGGGCCGGTCCTTTGAGCGCATGCACGCGTGTCCGTGTCCATGGTGAACCCCCGATGTGGCGCGGGCGGGTGAAGGCGCGGGCCGCGAGCACGGCAAGGTCTCGCGGGCGTGTGGAAGTGGGTACTGGCGCCCCAGCACCCTAAGCCTTCTCCCCCACCCGCCCCAGCGTGCCGGGGAATGCTGTGCGGCTTCGGCGCCGTGTGCGAGCCCAACGCGGAAGGGCCGGGCCGGGCATCCTGCGTCTGCAAGAAGGGCCCGTGCCCCAGCGTGGTGGCGCCCGTGTGTGGCTCGGATGCCTCCACCTACGGCAACGAATGCGAGCTGCAGCGGGCGCAGTGCAGCCAGCAACGCCGCATCCGCCTGCTCAGCCGCGGGCCGTGCGGTGAGCGGGGCGGGGGCGGGGCAGGGCTGGGAAGGGCCATGGGGATGTGGGGGCGGGGCCTGTGGCAGGGGCGGGGCCCGGCGGGAAGGAGCGGGGCTGAGAGGGACGTGGGGGGCGTAGCGGGTCGGAGAGGGCGGGGCGGGGGCCGCTCGTCTGACCGGCAAGCCCTGCCCGCAGGCTCGCGGGACCCCTGCTCCAACGTGACTTGCAGCTTCGGCAGCACCTGTGCGCGCTCGGCCGACGGGCTGACGGCCTCGTGCCTGTGCCCCGCGACCTGCCGTGGCGCCCCCGAGGGGACCGTGTGCGGCAGCGACGGCGCCGACTATCCCGGCGAGTGCCAGCTCCTGCGCCGCGCCTGCGCCCGCCAGGAGAACGTCTTCAAGAAGTTCGACGGCCCCTGTGGTGAGCGCGGCGGCGGGCGCACGGCTCGACCTCTGTGGGCGCGCGGCGACAGCGTCCTGACTCCTGCCCTCGACCCCCAGACCCCTGCCAGGGCGCCCTCCCTGACCCGAGCCGCAGCTGCCGCGTGAACCCGCGCACGCGGCGCCCTGAGATGCTCCTACGGCCCGAGAGCTGTCCTGCCCGGCGGGCGCCAGTGTGTGGGGACGACGGAGTCACCTACGAAAACGACTGCGTCATGGGCAGATCGGGGGCCGCCCGGGGTCTCCTCCTGCAGAAAGTGCGCTCTGGCCAGTGCCAGAGTCGAGGTGGGTGGCTCCCCTGAGGGAGGGCTCCGGCCAGTGCCAGGGTCGAGGTGGGTGACTCCCCTGAGGGAGGGCTCCGGCCAGTGCCAGCCTCCAGGTGGGTGGCTCCCCCCAGGGAGGGCTCCGGCCAGTGCCAGCCTCCAGGTGGGTGGCTCCCCAGGGGGAGGGCTCCAGCCAGTGCCAGCCTCCAGATGGGTGGCTCCCCAGGGGGAGGGCTCCAGCCAATGCCAGGGTCGAGGTGGGTGGCTCCCCTGAGGGAGGGCTCCAGCCAGTGCCAGGGTCAAGGTGGGTGGCTCCCCTGAGAGAGGACTCCAGCCAATGCCAGGGTCAAGGTGGGTGGCTCCCCTGAGGGAGGGCTCTGGTCAGTGCCAGGATCGAGGTGGGTGGCTCCCCTGAGGGAGGGCTCCGGCCAGTGCCAGCCTCCAGGTGGGTGGCTCCCCAGGGGGAGGGCTCCAGCCAGTGCCAGGGTCGAGGTGGGTGGCTCCCCAGGGGGAGGGCTCCAGCCAGTGCCAGGATCGAGGTGGGTGGCTCCCCTGAGGGAGGGCTCTGGTCAGTGCCAGCCTTCAGGTGGGTGGCTCCCCCCGGGAGGGCCATCTGCTCCCTGCACATCCCAGGGCAGGGATGGAGGGTGCTCCGGCTTCTCCATGTGATCCCCTCACCCCTGCACCCTAGACCAGTGCCCGGAGCCCTGCCGCTTCAATGCCGTCTGCCTGTCCCGCCGTGGCCGTCCCCGCTGCTCCTGTGACCGTGTCACCTGTGACGGGGCCTACAGGCCCGTATGTGCCCAGGACGGGCGCACGTATGACAGTGATTGCTGGCGCCAGCAGGCTGAGTGCCAGCAGCAGCGTGCCATTCCCAGCAAGCACCAGGGCCCGTGTGGTGAGCGCCCCAGGGTGGAGGCCAGGCGGGGTGGGCTGTGCCTGCGGCAGTTCCTGCCTGGACATCACATGCCATCTTCATCCGTCATGCTCCTCTTGGGGTCCTGGGAGTGGGCCGGTCCCTCTGGGAAGGCTCTGGGGAGGGTGGAAGCTGTGTGTGTGGAGGGTATCTGGATACCTGGGGGCTGGTGAAGCAGAGGCAGGGCATTTTGTGGGCTCCCTGGTCGCTGCCCTCGGCCATGCCCTCCCTGGGAGTTCTCTGGCCTGTCCGCGTGTCTCCACACTGTAAACACACACTGCTGGGGTGGGCAGGCTGGACACACCACCAGGGTCCTCACTCTTGGGACATGGGCAGCCCTTTTGGAGCCAGTGTCAGGACTTGAAGGGCCAGGGGGAGGCAGTGGCCATCGTATCCCGGCGGGCATGGCTGCCATGGCTCTGCCTGCCTGTGTTCGTCTTGGTCAGTTCGCCCATCTTCTGGTCTTTCTCTCTGCGTCTGTCTCTTCTCCTTGGTCTCTCCTTCCCTGTCGGCTCCGCCTCTTGTGTCTTCCAGCCTGACCTGCTGGCAGGATGAGGTGCCGTGCCTGCCCGCCAGGAGCCCGCAGCCCGAGGTCTGCCCCCGGTGCGGCGGGGGGTGGGCTTGCTGCTGCCTGGCCTTGTGGTCCTCAGAGCAAGTGGACAGACACCTCCTCCCCCGTGCAGCCCTGGGTGTGATTCTGGGGGTGCAGGCTCCTCCTACCCACAGAGAGCCCCCCACATGCATGGGTGTCCTGGGGATGCTGGGGTCCCCTAGGGGTCAGTGGCCTGGGCAGGCTGGGGAAGCTTGGCCCCTCCATAGCCTGCTGTGGACAGTCAGGAAGCCCTGAGCTTGGGGGCAGCTCTGCCCACGGCCACCGGGGACTCCTGGGTGTGTGTCCCGCTCGCCTCTGCCGCGTGTCTGCCCCTTTCTCTGCCGTGTCTGCTGTGCATCTGGCCTTTCTCCTGTGTTCTCTCTTCCTCCACCATCCCCTCCCTGGGAGAGGGACTGCTGCGTGGGGCTGGGGGCTTTGCCTGCAGCTGGCGGGGGGTGCTTGTGGGCCCACTGAGCACCTGTGTCCTCCCCAGGCCAGGCCCCGTCCCCGTGCCTCGGGGTGCAGTGTGCATTCGGGGCAACGTGTGCTGTGAAGAACGGGCAGGCAGTGTGTGAATGCCGGCAGGCGTGCTCCAGCCTCTACGATCCTGTGTGCGGCAGCGACGGCATCACGTACGGCAGCACGTGCGAGCTGGAGGCCACAGCCTGCACCCTCGGGCGGGAGATCCGGGTGGCACGCAAAGGACCCTGTGGTCAGTGGCGGACGAGGAGTCTGGTGGGGGTCGGGGAGAGGGAGGTTCCTGGTCGCCATGGTGATGGAGCCCCCTCCCCAGACCCCTGCGGGCAGTGCCGCTTTGGAGCCCTGTGTGAGGCTGAGACCGGGCGCTGCGTGTGCCCCTCTGAATGCGTGGCTTTGGCCCAGCCCGTGTGTGGCTCCGATGGGCACACGTACCCCAGCGAGTGCATGCTGCATGTGCACGCCTGCACACACCAGATCAGCCTGCACGTGGCCTCGACTGGACCCTGCGGTGAGTGAGGCCGTGGGGCCGGGCGGGCCGGGGTCCTGTGCCTCCCTCAGCCTGGGCCTGCCGACCCCTGCCTGGCTCTGTCTCCTGCAGAGACCTGTGGAGATGCCGTGTGTGCTTTTGGGGCTGTGTGCTCGGCGGGGCAGTGTGTGTGTCCCCGGTGTGAGCACCCCCCGCCCGGCCCCGTGTGTGGCAGTGACGGTGTCACCTATGGCAGTGCCTGCGAGCTACGGGAAGCCGCCTGCCGGCAGCAGACACAGATCGAGGAGGCCCGGGCAGGGCCATGCGAGCAGGGTAGGCCGGGGACAGCTGGCGAGAACTGCTGGGCTCCGGCCTTGGACAAGAAGCCCTTAGGTGACTCGGCTCCCCGTCCCTGCAGCTGAGTGCGGCTCCGGAGGCTCTGGCTCGGGGGAGGACGGTGACTGTGAGCAGGAGCTGTGCCGGCAGCGTGGTGGCGTCTGGGACGAGGACTCAGAGGATGGGCCGTGTGTCTGTGACTTCAGCTGCCAGAGTGTCCTGGGCAGCCCGGTGAGCCCTGCGCCCCTGGTCTCGGCGGGTGGCGAGGACGAGGCTGCAGCCGCTCACACTGACACCACCCGCTAGGTGTGCGGCTCAGATGGGGTCACCTACAGCACCGAGTGTGAGCTGAAGAAGGCCAGGTGCGAGTCACGGCAAGAGCTCTCTGTAGCGGCCCAGGGAGCCTGCCGAGGTGAGCCGGCTGCACGTTGGGTCTTGTGCACGGGCACGCCGGCCGCTGGGTGTCCGCGTCGGGCATGTGGGCATGCCTGTGTGCTGAGGTGGGCCCCTGTGGGCGTGTGGTGTTGTAAGTGAGCAGTGTCCAGTGTTGGTGCATGTGCACATTTGTGCAGCTGCGTGTGTGGGCGTGTGTCCATCAGCCGTGGGCGTGCACCAGGCCAGGCCTCAGTGCTGGAAGGCAGCGTGAACCATGTGAGGCGCCACCCAGTGGGCACTGTCTCTGGATACGTCCATCCAGTCAGTGTATCACATTAATTAGGGAAAACTTGTGTCCAGTGTGTGTTACGCACGTGCACAGATGTGTGTCTGCAGGGAGGTGTTAACCGTACGGTTTGGAGGAATGTGGGTGAGAAACATGCTGATGTCTTCACGTGTTTCTCGATTTGCAAGGACACTCATCTGTGTGTGCGCACAGAGCTGCGTGTCCTTGATCTTTGGGTGCTCTGTGTGTTCTGTGTTCCTGGACCTGCATTTACAGACATGTCCTTGTGTACGATGTGGGAGCCTCACCTGTGTCCTCAGCCCCAGGCTCCAGGGCTCGTCTGGGAGCTGGGATCGGGAGGGCTGAATGGTGATGGTGGGGGTAGGTGGAGGCGAGTGGCTGGGCCCAGGGTGGGTGTCCAGCACTGCATGAAATCTGAGTCCCATGCCCTTCGCTGCAGGCCCCACCTTCGCTCCACTGCTGCCCGTGGCCCCTTCACACTGTGCCCAGATGCCCTATGGCTGCTGCCAGGACAATATCACTGCAGCCCGGGGCGTGGGCCTGGCTGGCTGTCCCAGTGAGTACCTGAGCTCAGCTCTGACCTCGGGCCTGGTGCGGCCGTGCAGCCACGTGACCTTGTCCTGCCCTGACCTTGCAGGTGCCTGCCAGTGCAACCCCCATGGCTCCTACGGTGGCACCTGTGACCCAGTCACAGGCCAGTGCTCCTGCCGCCCAGGTGTGGGGGGCCTCAGGTGTGATCGCTGTGAGCCTGGCTTCTGGAACTTTCGAGGCATCGTCACCGATGGCCAGAGTGGCTGTACACGTGAGTGACAGGGCCCAGGACTGGCCACCAGCTATGCCCTCCTACCTGTCCACCCCCGTCACTGTGCCCCTTCTCACCTGCCCAGACCCTGGCCTGACCCACACCTGGCTGGGGGCTAGGCGGGGCCAGGGTTGGGGACCAGGTTCTGGAGGAGGTGGGGAAGCCTGTCCAGGTGCAGACATCAGATTCCTCCCCGATTTCCCCCAAGCGTGCAGCTGTGATCCCCAGGGCGCCGTGCGGGATGACTGTGAGCAGATGACTGGGCTGTGCTCGTGTAAGCCCGGGGTGGCTGGACCCAAGTGTGGGCAGTGTCCAGACGGCCATGCCCTGGGCCCCGCGGGCTGTGAAGCTGGTGAGTGAGGGCCAGCACTACCCTGGGGCTTCATGGTGTGGGGTGGGGCCACCCGAGCCACAGGGGTTTCCTGTGCCTGTGCCCCAGATGCTTCTGCGCCTGCAACCTGTGCGGAGATGCGCTGTGAATTCGGTGCGTTGTGCATGGAGGAGTCTGGCTCAGCCCACTGTGTCTGCCCAATGCTCACCTGTCCAGAGACCAATGTTACCAAGGTATGGGGTGTGGAATGTGAAGGGGAGTGGGGAGGAGGCCTTGCCCTGAGCACCCTTATTCTCTACCCCAGGTCTGTGGGTCAGATGGAGTCACATACGGCAATGAGTGTCAGCTGAAGACCATCGCCTGCCGCCAGGGCCTGCAAATCTCCATCCAGAGCCTGGGCCCGTGCCAGGGTGAGGCCTGACGGCCACTGCCCCAGAACTGACCAGGAAGGCCTGAGGCTGCCCTAAATCCAGCCCTACCTGCCCTGAGCCACCTGAGCCTGTCCCAACCGGTCCCCTGCCAACCTCCCTCTCCTTGCAGAGGCTGTTGCTCCCAGCACTCACCCGACATCTGCCTCCGTGACTGTGACCAGCCCAGGGCTCCTTCCCAGCCAGGCACTGCCGACTCCCCCTGGCGCCCCCCCGCCGGCTCCCAGCAGTACCGCACACAGCCAGACCACTCCTCTGCCCTCATCACAACCTCGGACCACCGCCAGCATCCCCAGGACCACTGTGTGGCCCGTGCTGACCGTACCCCCCACGGCACCCTCCCCTGCACCCAGCCTAGTGGCGTCTGCCTTTGGTGAATCTGGCAGCGCTGATGGAAGTGGTGATGAGGAACTGAGCGGGGACCAGGAGGCCAGTGGGGGTGGTTCTGGGGGTAAGCAGGGATCAAGGACTTAGGGTGGGTAGGCACAGAGAGGTTCCACCCCGGAGCCTGGGCTCAGAGCGTGTCTCCCCAGGGCTCGAGCCCTTCGAGGGCAGCAGCATGGCAACCCCTGGGCCACCCATCGAGAGGGCTTCCTGCTACAACTCCCCTTTGGGCTGCTGCTCTGATGGGAAGACGCCCTCGCTAGACGCAGAGGGCTCCAACTGCCCTGGTGAGTGGACGGCTGGGCGAGGGGACTGTGAGTTCCAGCCTGGGCTCGGCCGGGGTGCTGCCCCCTCGCCTGGGCAGCAGGTCAGTGCCAGGGTTATGGTCTTGGGACTCGGCTCCCTCAAACACGTGTGTGCCTGGGACCCCACTCCTAACCCGTCTCTCTCGTTGCAAGCCGGCGTGGCACACTGCTCCGAGGAGTCTGCCTGGTAACCGACACCAGCCCCACCCTGGGGTCCCCACTAACCTCATGACCATCTGACTAACATCCACCTTCCCATGCGCCCATGTAGCTTGCTGCTGGGGCCTGTGCCCGGGCCAGCCTGGATCCAGGCAGATGCCAGGCAGGGCCTCACTGCACCTCCCCCACAGCCACCAAGGTGTTCCAGGGCGTCCTGGAGCTGGAGGGCGTCGAGGGCCAGGAGCTGTTCTACACGCCTGAGATGGCTGACCCCAAGTCAGAGCTCTTCGGGGAGACAGCCAGGAGTATTGAGAGCACTGTAAGATGGGGGGCACAGCCCCTGCCCAGCCACTGGCCCTCCTCCCCAGATAAGAGCAGCACCAGGGCAGCCCGGCTTGGGCGGCCCCCCAAGTCCTTGCCTACCCCCTGCCACAGCTGGACGACCTCTTCCGGAATTCAGACGTCAAGAAGGATTTTCGGAGTGTCCGCTTGCGGGACCTGGGGCCCGGCAAATCCGTGCGCGCCATTGTGGATGTGCACTTTGACCCCAGTGAGACCCCCACCCCGGACCCTTCCTGGGAGGCAATAGGTGGGGAATGCCTGGGGCTCTGCCATGCTCAGAGCTCGCTCCTCCCCAGCCACAGCCTTCAGGGCACCCGACGTGGCCCGGGCCCTGCTCCGGCAGATCCAGGTGTCCAGGCGCCGGTCCTTGGGGGTGAGGCGGCCACTGCAGGAGCATGTGCGATTTATGGACTTTGGTGAGCGCCAGGCCGCGTGCCACGGCTTACCTGCCCCCTCCTCTGCCCATGCCCACACCCCCACCCCTTCCTGGCCCGCTCCCAGGGAACCCTCACAGCTCCCTTTGCTGGCAGACTGGTTTCCTGCGTTTTTCACGGGAGTCACGTCAGGAGCCATTGCTGCTGTAGCCACGGCCAGAGCCACCACTGCGTCCCGCCTGCCGTCCTCTGCTGTGACCCCTCGGGCCCTGCACCCCAGTCACACAAGCCAGCCTGTTGCCAAAACCACAGCAGCCCCCACCACACAGCGGCCCCCCACCACTGCCCCCAGCCGTGTTCCTGGACGTCGGCCCCCAGCCCCCCAGCAACCTCCAAAGCCCTGTGACTCTCAGCCCTGCTTCCACGGGGGGACCTGCCAGGACCAGGTCTCTGGTGGGGGCTTTACCTGCAGCTGCCCGGCAGGCAGGGGAGGCGCCATCTGTGAGAAGGGTAAGGATGTCCACTGCAGGGGAGGGCAGGGAGGCAGCAGGGTTGGGGCAAGGATTGAGGGTGGGGCTAAGCCAGCATCAGGCTTTCAGTTGGGGGCAGGAGCCTGGATTAAGCGGGGGTTCTGGCCAAGCGCAGTGGCTCACACCTCTGGCTCACCTGAGGTTGGGAGTTTGAGACCAGCCTGACCAACATGGAGAAACCTTGTCTCTACTAAAAATACAAAATTAGCCGGGCGTAGTGGCGGGCGCCTGTAATCCCAGCTACTCGTGAGGCTGAGGCAGGAGAGTCGCTTGAACCCGGGAGGCGGAGGTTGCGGTGAGCCAGGGTAGCACCATTGCACTCCAGCCGGGGGAAAAAATGCGAAACTCTGTCTCAAAAAACAAAAACAACAACAACAAATGCGGGGAGGTGGTTTCAGGGATAAAAGTGGGTAATCCTGAGAGCTTTTCCAGCTGGCCTTCCCGGTTGCCCTTTGCAGTGCTTGGTGCCCCTGTGCCGGCCTTCGAGGGCCGCTCCTTCCTGGCCTTCCCCACCCTCCGTGCCTACCACACTCTGCGCCTGGCGCTAGAATTCCGGGCACTGGAGCCTCAGGGGCTGCTGCTGTACAATGGCAACGCCCGGGGCAAGGACTTCCTGGCGTTGGCGCTGCTGGATGGCCGCGTGCAGCTCAGGTGGGCGGGGAGAGGGCGGGGCCGGGGTAGCTCGGGCGGGGTGGGGCGGGGGGCGGGACCGGCCGACGGTCCTGAGCACCTGCTTCGCCCTCAGGTTTGACACAGGTTCGGGGCCCGCAGTGCTGACCAGTGCGGTGCCGGTAGAGCCGGGCCGGTGGCACCGCCTGGAGCTGTCGCGGCATTGGCGCCGGGGCACCCTCTCGGTGGATGGTGAGACCCCCATTCTGGGCGAAAGCCCCAGTGGCACCGACGGCCTCAACCTGGACACAGACCTCTTTGTGGGCGGCGTACCCGAGGACCAGGCTGCCGTGTGAGTCCCCTGGAGGGTGGTGTGGCCCCGGCCCTCTGGGGTCCTGGTGTGCAAGGTGGCTTTGCCTGTGACCCCTGAGCCCTGACCTGGTGTCCCTCCTGGTGGCAGGACGCTGGAGCGGACCTTCGTGGGCACAGGCCTGAGGGGCTGCATCCGTTTGCTGGACGTCAACAACCAGCTCCTGGAGCTCGGCATTGGGCCGGGGGCTGCCACCCGAGGCTCCGGCGTGGGCGAGTGCGGGAGCCACCCCTGCCTGCCCAACCCCTGCCGTGGCGGGGCCCCGTGCCAGGCCCTGGAGGCTGGGAGGTTCCACTGCCAGTGCCCGCCAGGCCGCGTCGGTGAGAGTGGGGCTGGGGCGGGTGGGAGTGGGACCTCGGGGCCTGTGGGCGGCACCCAACCGACACCTCCTGGGACCTTGGTCCTGTCTTCCTCCATCCAGGACCAACCTGCGCCGATGAGAAGAGCCCCTGCCAGCCCAACCCCTGCCATGGGGCGGCGCCCTGCCGTGTGCTGCCCGAGGGTGGTGCCCAGTGCGAATGCCCCCTGGGGCGCGGGGGCACCCTCTGTCAGACAGGTCGGGGGCGTGGGGCTCTCAGGGCAGGGGGTAGGGGTGGGGTCAAACGTTTGGGTGGGTACGGGTTCCAGGTAGCATTGCAGTTAGGATGCGGCTCAGTCTAGTTTGGGTTTTGAGTTAGGCTCCGCATGTGGTTGGCATGGGGTGCAGGAGGCCCTGGGGGTCAGGACTGAAGCCTTGGTGACTCTCCCTACAGCCTCGGGGCAGGACGGCTCTGGGCCCTTCGTGGCTGACTTCAACGGCTTCTCCCACCTGGAGTTGAGAGGCCTGCACACGTTTGCACGGGACCTGGGGTCGGTGGGGCAGGAGCGGGGAAGGGCCGGCCTCCACCTCTGTCTATCCCGTGGGGAGAGGACAGCGAGACACCCCGACTCCCCATGACCCCAGGGAGAAGATGGCGCTGGAGGTCGTGTTCCTGGCACGAGGCCCCAGTGGCCTTCTGCTCTACAACGGGCAGAAGACAGACGGCAAGGGAGACTTCGTGTCGCTGGCACTGCAGGACCGCCGCCTGGAGTTCCGCTATGACCTGGGCAAGGGGGCGGCGGTCATCAGGTGGGCCGGCAAGGGTGGCTGTGGGAGGCCTGGGGCACTGGCCCGGGGCTGGGACACCAACAGGTCACTCGGGCCCTGGGGGGTCGGGCGGCCAGTGGCGGCCAGAGCCCGCTCACACTGCCCCCTCCTCACCAGGAGCAAGGAGCCAGTCACCCTGGGAGCCTGGACCAGGGTCTCACTGGAGCGAAACGGCCGCAAGGGTGCCATGCGTGTGGGCGACGGCCCCCGCGTGTTGGGGGAGTCCCCGGTGAGTGCTCTGGGCCGTGAGGGGACTCCCGCTGCTGCCTGCTCTTCCTCCTCGGGCGGCAGCCCCGCCCCTGCCGGCGCTCACGGAGCTATTTTTCTGTCCTGTTCTCTCGGCCGCCTGCCCTGTCCTCTGCCTCCTCTGCCTCCCTGCTCTCTGCTCTCGCTCTGCAACCCCACCCACTCTTCGGAGGCCAGAAGTCCCGCAAGGTACTGTCGGCCTCTCATCCGCTCACCGTCTCTGGCGCCTCCACCCCTAGCGTAGCTCCTCCCCACTAAGGACCCTGCCATTTCTGTGTGATTAACGCTGGCCCCTAGCTAGGCAGTGGGCGGCTGGGTGGGGGTGCGTGCAAGTGCCTGGGCCCTGGGTCTGCACCGTGGGTGGGCTCTGCACAGCCCCTCACCCGCTGTCCCCGCAGGTTCCACACACTGTCCTCAACCTGAAGGAGCCACTGTATGTAGGGGGAGCTCCCGACTTCAGCAAGCTGGCCCGTGCTGCTGCCGTCTCCTCTGGCTTCAACGGTGCCATCCAGCTGGTATGTGGGGTGGGACGTCCCACCGGCCTCCAGGGTGGGCGGGGTGGCAGGCGGGACAAGGCTCTCACTCTGCCCCTGCAGGTCTCCCTGGGAGGCCGCCAGCTGCTGACCCCGGAGCACGTACTGCGGCAGGTGGATGTCACATCCTTTGCAGATCACCCCTGCACCCGGGCCTCAGGCCACCCCTGCCTCAATGGGGGCTCCTGTGTCCCGAGGGAGGCTGCCTATGTGTGCCTGTGTCCCGGGGGATTCTCAGGGCCACACTGCGAGAACGGTGAGCCTGGCACAGGGCAGGGGGTAGAGGCTGGACGGGCCCAGAGCCCACGAGGCCCACCCTCACCTGCCTGTCTCACAGGGCTGGTGGAGAAGTCGGCAGGGGACGTGGATACCCTGGCCTTTGACGGGCGGACCTTCGTCGAGTACCTCAACGCTGTGACCGAGAGGTAATGTGCCATTCTCTGCTGGCTGCTGGTCCCGTCTGTGCCCGCAGGGCGGGACACCAGACCCCCACACACCTTCGTTCCGAGGCCAGGAGGGGACGGGCTGGTGCTGCCTCTGTCCTCCCACCTCTCACTGTCTCTCTTTGTTTCCAAGCGAACTGGCCAATGAGATCCCCGTGTGAGTAGAGCTCAGCCCCCACCTGCTCCCTTTCACTCCCACCCCTCCATCCTTCCTGGTGGGGAGCACAGTCCTGAGCCCCCCAGTCCGTCCCTCGTGGTGGAGGATGGGGGTCCGGCGCTGTTTTGTGGCAAGAGACTGTTTCCTGCCTCAGAAATGTAGTCGCCCCTCCCAGGGCACAGGCCAAGGGTCGCCCCACAGCCAACCCCCACCACTGAGGCTGTACACATGTGTGTGCACATGCATGCATGTCTGTATGTGTGTGTGTCCATGTGCACTTCTGTGTGTGTGAACATGCAGGTGTCTGTGCGTGTCTATATGTATGGGGTGGACGTGCAAGTGTACGTGTGTGAATATACAGCCGTGTGTGTGCATGGGCCCATGTATGTGTGTGTGTAGGGGAGACATGCAGGTATGTGTCCGTGTGTGTGTGTGCATGGGTCTGTGTATGCGTGTATATATGGGGGTATATGTAGATGTGTGTGTGTGAACAGGTGTAAGTGGGGAGCATTCAGGTGTGTCCATGTGTGTTCATGTACACGTGTGTGTGGACATGCAGGTGTGTGTGTCCGTGTGTAGATTTGCATGCATGCACATATGCATGTGTGTACTGCGGCATCTGAGCCCCTGGTCTCCATTCCATGCCACCCTACGCCTACCTCCTTGATCTCTGTGCCCAGCCTTGGCCGTGCTCCCCTGCTGTCTGCACGTGGGTGTCTGTGCCCTCACGTGTCCGCACATGCATGTTTAAGCGTCCTTGCTGGGGCTCTTTGGTGGGCAGGCCTATGATCCTCGAGGCCATGTGTGTCTTCTGTGGGTGCCTGCTCCTTGCAGCCCACGGTGTTGGGGAGGGTTTGCATTGGCCCGCCTGTCCCTGCTCACCTGCCTCCCTCTCTTCCTGCTTCTAAGCCCCGAAACTCTGGATTCCGGGCCCTTCACAGGTGAGCACGTGGCAGCAGTGCCTGCAGACGCCCGGCTGGCCCATCTGTCCTCCCACCCCTCTCTCGGATCTCTCTCTGCCAGGCTGCCCCTGTCTCCGTCCCTCTTTTCCCTCCCACTGTCGGTGTCTGCCCACCAGCCACCCCTGGGTCCCGTCACCAGCCCTTGTGGCCTCTGCCGCTGGGGCCCTTGTCCTCCCACCTCCCCCACCCTATCCTGTTGCCACCTTCCTAGAGGCCCTGACCTGCCCTCTGCCCTCCAGCGAGAAGGCACTGCAGAGCAACCATTTTGAACTGAGCTTGCGCACTGAGGCCACGCAGGGGCTGGTGCTCTGGAGTGGCAAGGCCACGGAGCGGGCGGACTACGTGGCACTGGCCATTGTGGACGGCCACCTGCAGCTGAGCTACAACCTGGGCTCCCAGCCCGTGGTGCTGCGTTCCACTGTGCCCGTCAACACCAACCGCTGGTTGCGGGTCGTGGCACATAGGTGAGTAGGGAACCCAGCGTGCTGAGAATAGTGGTGAGGGCTGCCCACACTTGCCCAGCTGGGCTGTGTCCAGCTACTTATGGCCAGGGGTCAGGGAGGACACGCCTTGCTGCCTGAGCCGAGGTCACTGCCAGTGGGAGGAGGAAGGGCCAAGAAGATGCAGGAGAAGCAGTGATGAGTTTCCAGGTCTGAAAGGCATCCCGGCCCTGCCCAGAGCCTGCTGGGGGTCGCTCTGATCCGAGCCTGGCCATCACCTCCAGCAAAGCTTGAGCTGCGGGAATGTCCCCCGCCTTGGCTCCCAGTGCCCTCCTTGGGGTCAAGGCCACCCCATCTTTGCCCCCAGGGGTGACACCTGGGGGTCCCCCAGGCTGAGGCACCTGCTGGGCATAGGAAGGATGCAGGGTTTACGGTCTAGAGGAGGCAGAGGGAGCTCTGGGCCCTGATGGTCTCCCCCTCCCTGTACCCCCAGGGAGCAGAGGGAAGGTTCCCTGCAGGTAGGCAATGAGGCCCCTGTGACCGGCTCCTCCCCGCTGGGCGCCACGCAGCTGGACACTGATGGAGCCCTGTGGCTTGGTGAGCATTTTGGGGAGACTAGGGAGGGATGCCCAAGGGTCTCATAATATCAAGGGACAGACTCCACCCCCCAGGGCCCACCTTGAGTCAGGGTGCATGTGAGCCGGCGGGCTGGGCTCTCAGGGCTGCATGTGAGCCGGCGGGCTGGGCTCTCTCTTCTCCCGCTGTAGCCCCTGCAGTTCCCAGTGCTGTGGGGCCAGGAGGTGGGGGCCCAGGTGTGGTCCCCCTGCTGGTCACCTGCTTGTCGGGGTGCCCGTGGGTCCCTCTGCCCATCAGCATCACTGAGTCACAGCTGGGTGACTCCCACTGTCTGTGCTGCAGGGGGCCTGCCAGAGCTGCCCGTGGGCGCAGCACTGCCCAAGGCCTACGGCACGGGCTTCGTGGGCTGCCTGCGGGACGTGGTGGTGGGCCAGCGCCCGCTGCACCTACTGGAGGACGCCATCACCAAACCAGAGCTGCGGCCCTGCCCCGCCTCATGAGCTGGCACCAGAGCCCCACGCCCGCTGTAATTATTTTCTATTTTTGTAAACTTGTCGCTTTTTGATATGATTTTCTTGCCTGAGTGTTGGCCGGAGGGACTGCTGGCCCAGCCTCCCTTCCGTCCAGGCAGCAGTGCTGCAGACAGACCTGGTGCCGAGGGACGGACAGGCGAGGTGGCAGCGTGGAGGGCTTGGCGTGGATGGCAGCCTCAGGACACACACCTCTGCCTCAGGGCGCTGAGCCCCCCCCTTGCACTGCGCCTCCCCCACGGTGTCCCCGCCGGAAAGCAGCCGCGGCCCCTGAATCACCCTCGCTGTCAGGTGGGGCTTGCCTCCCAGAGAGGAAGGGGCTGCTGAGGTCTGATGGGGCCCTTCCTCCGGGCGCCCCCACAGAGCCTTTCCAAGCCCTCATTTGAGCTGCTCCTTCCTGTGTGTGCTCTGGGCCATGGCTGGCCTCCTATGCCAATACTGTGACTTCGAAACAATGTTACTGCTGGGCAGCTCTGCGTCCCTCCCCGTGCTGCCTGAACCAGCCCCAGGCTGCTGAGAAGCAGAGGCCAGACCAGGGCCGGTCTAGGTGCCCTGACCCTCAGCTGGCTCTGCCCAGCCACCCTGGATGCGGCCGTGTCCCTCTGCCACACCCCAGGCCCTGTGAGGGGCTATCGAGGGGGGCTCACTGTGGGGTGCAGTTGACCTCTGCTGCCTGCCTGGGTATCTGGGTCTGGCCACCAGCTGTGTTCTTCGTGTATTGATTTTATTTGACCCCTGGAGTGGTGGGTCTCATCTTTCCCGTCTCGCCTGAGAGCAGCTGAGGGCTGCCTCACTGCAAACCCTCCCCACAGCGTCAGTGACGGTCATCCTTGTCTCAGAACGACCAGGGGCCAGCCAGTGTCTGACCAAGGTCAAGGGGCAGGTGCAGGGGTGGCAGGGATGGCTCCGAAGCCAGAAATGCCTTAAACTGCAACGTCCCGTCTCTTCCCCACCCCCAGCCCATCCCCACCCCCATCCCCACCCTCAGCCAGTCCTCCTAGGAGCAGGACTCGATGAAGCGGGCGGCGGGGAGGCTGGGCGCCCTGTTACTAACTCTAGTACATTTCTGTGTCGATCGCTGTGAAATAAAGTCTGAAAACTTTAAAAGCATTGCTTGTGTCCATCCTCACCAGCGCCCTGGCCTGGTGGCTTCTTGCTCAGCTTTGTGGTGGGAGCACAGACTTGGAGCTCCCTTGGGTGGCCCTGGATGGAGCCAGGCCCTGCACAGGGGCTCCTTGTGGCGGATGAGGCCCTGAGTGGGGAGCACACACCGCTGAGCACCGTGAGGGGCGGGGCCATGGAGGCAGGAGGCTCTCCAGCGTGCACGTGTGGGTGCGTGTGCCTGCACACGTAATTGGCCCACGTGTGTGTCAGAGCACAGGGTTGGGAGGAGGCTGCACCCAGGGCTGGAAGGGCCTGGGGGGAGCCAGGGTGTGTGGGGGCTACTGGGCAGCCTTTTCACTGGCCCAGGTGTGCAGGGCCAACCCTTGGCATTGCTGGAAGCCTGTAACTAGAAACCCCCAGCGTAGTTGGGCTCCTGGACTCCCTCTAACCTGCTTCTTAAATTAGTGTGTGGGTGAGAGTACTGCATAAGCTGAGCCTCAGTGAAGGGCGCCGTGGCTCACACCTGTAATCCTAGCACTTTGGGAGGCTGAGGCTGGAGGATCGCTTGAGGCCAAGAGTTTGAGACCAGCTTGGGCCACATAGTGAGACCACATCTCTGCAAAAAAATTTTCTTTACTTAGCCAGGCGTGGTGGTACACACCTATAGCTCCAGCTACTCGGGAGGCTGAGGCTGGAGGATCGCTTGAATCCAGGAGGTTGAGGCAGCAGTGAGCTGAGCTGTGATTGCACCACTGCACTCCAGCCTGGGTGACGGAGCAAGAACCTGTCTAAAAACCAAAGAGCTGGCATCCAGCACCGGCAGATGTGAGCCCTGGGGAGAAGCAGGGGAAGAAGGGGTGGGGTGTGTGGCTAGCTGGGTGGCCTTTGCAAAGTGCTGGCTCTTATGAAAAATAAATGTGCTTTTCTATTTTGTATTAATGATTATTAAAAAAAAAAAAAAAGGCCAGGTGCGCTGGCTCACACCTTGTAATCCCAGCACTTTGGGAGGCCAAGGCGGGTGGATCACCTGAGGTCAGGAGTTCAACACCAGCCTGGCCAACATGGTGAAACCCTGTCTCTACTAAAATACAAAAACTGGCTGGGCATGATGGCGGGTGCCTGTAGTCCCAGCTACTCAGGAGGCTGAGATGGGAGAATTGCTTGAACCCAGGAGACGGTGGTTGCAGTGAGCCAAGATCACGCCATTGCACTGCAGCCTGGGTGGCTGAGCAAGACTCCGTCTCAAAAAAAAAAAAAAAAAACCCACAAAAACATGAAAATAAGAAAGTAACATCAATGGCTGGGCACATTGGCTCATGCCTATAATTCCAGCATGTTGGGAGGCCGAGGTGGGCGGATCACCTGAGGTCAGGAGTTCAAGACCAGCCTGGCCAACATGGTGAAACCCCATCTCTACTAAAAACACAAAAATTAGCCGAGCGTGGTGGCGCATGCCTGTAATCCCAGCTACTTGGGAAGCTGAGGCAGGAGAATCGCTTGAACCCGAGAGGCGGAGGTTGCAGTGCACTGAGATCGCGCCACTACACTCTATCGTGGGCCACAGAGCGTGACTCCATTTCAAAAAAAAGAAAAAGAAGAAAATGCGCATAAGCTCCACACCCAGGTGGTCCCATGAGTCTGGGTGTTTGCTTTCTGAGCCTTTCCTCACTTGGTCCTCTGGGGACGCGTTGAACAACTCTGTGTGCCTGCAGGTGTCAGGCACTGGGGGTCAGGGAGGAGAGAGTCCAGGAGCGGTGGCCACACATAGGTCGCTGACGGTGGGACGCCAGGGTGGGGGCAGACTAACTTTGGGCTCCAGGAAAGGTCCAGGGAACACATGCCCAAACCCAGACCCAAAGCATGAGCGGGGAAGGGCAGGTGAGGAGGCCCGAGGTGGGGCATGTGGTGTGGGTCCACTGGATGGTGTGCAGGGCCCTGTGTCTTGACAAAGGGAGCTTTCAGCAGAAGCGGAGGCATAGCAGTGGCCAGAGGCCAGCGTGCAGGACAGAGGCCACAGATCAGAGCGGCAGGGGCTGGACGCAGATAAGCAGGGCAGGTCCAGCGAGGCTGCGTGGGCCTGGGGAAGAGGGCTGGGGGCGCTGCCTGATGAGATGTGGGAGGTTCCCAGAGGGCTCCAAGCAGGAGGACACCAGAATCCATGAGGACGCCGCTGGCTGGGACAGGGTGCTGGGCTGCAGGGGGAGCAGAGGGAGGGATTTGAGGGAGAATGGGTGGGTTGAGGGGGGTGAGAAGAGGCGCTCAGGGAGGTGGAGATGGAGCTGGAGGCACCGAAGCTTTGGTGGATTCGCCCTGATGCGTCTGGAGGGAGGGCCGGGCTGGGGAAGCTAGGGCCCCCTGAGTGGGGTCCAGGGGGCCGACGGGTGTCAGGCAGGGAGAGGCTGGGCTGAAGCCCTGGCGCAGGTGCCCCTGCTGGGTGTTGCCTAGCAGGGGAGAAAAAGCTCCGACGCCAGAAATGAAGGAGGGAGGAGGACCTCGGAGGGGAGGAAGAGGAGGCGCAGAACCAGGAGAGGGAGTTTGGGGGAACAACCGCTGCGGAGCGCGCAGGACCCAGAGGACTCAAAGGGGACCTGGAGGGTGACGAGGCCTTCCGTGGCCGGGGGTGAAGAGGCGGAAAGCCGCGCGGGCGGAGAGGCGCTGCTGGGTCCCAGGCTGGAGGCTGCGGGTCTGAGAGGCTTCGGAAGCCCAGGGGAGCCCGGGGCCACGCCTGGAAAGGAGGGCAGCTGAGCGCAGGCGAGGGAGAGGCGCCCACGTCCGGGACTGGCCGCGGTGGGAGCTAGACTCGTGAAACCGGCGGGCCTGAGGCTGGGACCTGCGCGGGGGCGAACGCGGCACAGCCAGGGGGGCCGGTCCCGCGGGCCCCGCCCCGCCCCCCAGCCTGGAGCCCCGCCCCGGTCCGCAGAAGAGGCGGCCCCGGAGAAGCCAGAGGGTCTTGGAAGGGAGCACGGGACGCAGCCGGCTGCAGCGTCCGCGACCCGCGACCCGGCTACCGGGGGACCCGGCTCTGAAGCACGGACGACCGAGGACCTTCCGCCTGCAGCCCAACCTCCCAGGCGCCCGGCAAGACTGGCTGGCGCCGACCCTTTAAGGAAGCCGGGGGCGTGGCGTCGGGGCGAGGCCCGGGGCGTGGCTTCAGGGGGCGGGGCCGGGGCGGGGCCTTCGCGAAGCTCCCAGAGGGTGCGGCTGCCCAGAGAGAACCCCGAGCGCCAGCGAGCGGCGCGGTGAGACGTGCCCTCGTGCAGGTGAGTCTGGCGCACCGCGGCCCAGAATCCTGGACCCCAGGAGAAGCGCCTATGGCCTCGACGGGTGGGCGTGGCAAAATGCCACCCGGGACCTCCTCGCGCTCCCGGCTGGGTCGCCCCTCAGACCTGGGGTTCCGGACTCCTGCCTTCCTCCACCCTCAGGCCCTGCCAGGACACTTTGGTCCCTGGCCCGCCAGGCCTGGCCTGCCTCAGGCGGGTGGAAAGGGCTGCAGAGGTTGGGCCTAGGTGAGGGTCAGCAGCACCCCTACCCGGGGGAAGGTGTCTTGCGGGTGGCGGGCACAGCCTCTCCCTCTGTCCTCTTACCCCGTGCCCTGCTCCAGACTCCCTTTTTGGCCACCCGGGATGCAGTCTGTTGGGGGGCACCCCGCTTTTCCTAGTCCTGAAACTGAGGCAGCAACACCAGGGAATCCTGGAGGTGAAGTCTTCTGCCCTCCCCACCCAGGCGTGGCCTGCCCACCTCCCAGGACCAAGTTCTCTCTGGAGGACTCATTTCCCTTCCAGACCCTCCGGGGGCCCGGTGTAGAGGGTGGGATCCCTGTCTGGTCGCTGGGCTCAGGGCCGGGGGCGTGTGGGAGCTGGGACGGGCCACAGGTGGGGCCTGCTTCTTGCCTCCAGGGAGAGGGGGTGGTACGTGTATGGCAGCCGGGTACTTCCTGCCCTTTCTGCTTGACCCCTGCACCCTCCGCGTGTGCCCACGCATGCAGGCTCACCCTGCAGCGTGCATTGGCGGTCAGCCGGGAGCTTCAGAGGTCACAGCCACTCGTCACCACTTCCCAGCTCCAGGCGCAGCCCCCAGGGCCCCTTCCTCTGGGGCTTGGGGCTCGGTGAACCTGGAGCTCACAGCAGTTGCTCTGTGACCAGATCCATGAAGGAACCAACAGGGCTCACAGGTCTTCTCCTGGCCTGAGTTCAAGGTCCATAACCCAAAGCAGAGACCCTTGACCCACCCTGCCCAGCAGTGCCTCAGCAGTCAGGGGCCGGGATCACTAGGGCAGAGGCCCAGGTGTGTGTGGGGAACCCAGGCAGCCTTCAGCAGGGTCTTGGGCTTCTCAGGCGTAGGAACAGTGGACTGAGTTGGATCACTAAGAATCTGTCGGCCCAAAGCCCTGTGCCTCTCATGTTTAGCGTCCAGCTGGAACCCAGGAAGGAGGAGGCTGCCTGTGTACTGTCCATTTCAGGTACTGGTTGGCAGGACCCCTGGGCAGAGTGCTGGTGACCAGGGAGAGCCATGTGCCTGTCATCGGCCTGTGACCCCCGGGGCCTGCCTGGGAAAGCCCGGGGCTGGACTCTGCTGCAACCTGCCACCCCTCCACGCCCCGCCCTGGGACGGCCATTTGGATTGTCACTCCTCTGGCCCCTGAGACCCTGCCCACAGCCGTATCAGGCCTGGGCAGTCCCAGCCAAATCCCAGGGTAGATCCACCACGCTGCCCCCAGTCCCCTCCTCCTGGTCTGCCACATCAACGTCACCTCTGTGAACACCACTCGGCCCTGGGGCTCCTATGCAGCGGGGCGGGGCTGGCGGGGTTGTGCCCGGTGCGTGTCTTGTAGCAATGATGGTGTCTGGGTCCTGGGTCCCTCAGGGGTGGACCCGCCGAGCTCCTGGGTTTCCTGTGCTTCGGGGGCTGGGGAGGGAAACGTGACTGTGGCTGGTGTCGGGGGCAGAGCCCACCCTGGTTGTGGTTCCTCTGGGTCCTGAGGGGTCAGCCCTAGGGGCTGCAGGAGAGACCTCCAGGTTCTGGGGAGGGAGGTGGAACGGGCACTTCCTGTGCTCTGAGACCCTCTCCCTGGTCTGCACACCTGCCACCATCAAGATGCAGGTGTGGCCAGGCCCCCGCGTGGGGGAAAGCAGCCCTCATATGGTGTGTGTGTGTGTGTGTGTGTATGCAGCCCCCATACCATGTGTGTGTGCATGTGTGTTTGTGTGTGTGTGTGTGTATGCGGCCCCCATACCGTGTGTGTGTATGTGTGTGTGTGTGTGTGTATGTGTGTGTGTGTGTGTGTGTGTATGTGTGTGTGTATGCCGCCCCCATACCGGGTGTGTGTGTGTGTGTTGTGTGTGTGTGTGTGTGTATGTGTGTGTGTATGCCGCCCCCATACCGGGTGTGTGTGTGTGTGTGTGTTTGTGTGTGTGTGTGTATATGTATATTGACAAGCCATTCACGAACCCTGCAACCCACACTTCTCCTCAGGGGGAGTCCCAGTGTCCCAGGGCTGGAGCCATCCCCACTACGGATCAGACATGAAGACTAGGGCCATACAGGGAGCTGCAGCAGCCGGTGGCCAGTCTGGGTCAGGCTGACCTCTTGGGTGACCGCATCTGTCTGGTGTCGTTAGACCTGTTAGGGGATCTTGGGGGTTTGAAACCCAGTATATCCCGCCCACAGCCAGTCCCCTCGCCCCTCCCACTGTGGGCCCTGTCACCAGGGTAGAGCTGAGCCACTGGCCCACCATGGAGCCAGGACCCCTTCGGCACAGAGGTGACCCTGGGCACTCTAGAGAGGGTCCAGGCCTTCCAAACCTCTCTCCTGCCTGAGCAGCACCACGAGAGGGAGGGATGGGAGCTGAGGACCTGGGCCGCCCCCTCCTCCCCCACGCCTGCTGGACACCCAGCTCCACCTCCAGGCCCAGGTGTGAGGCCCACGCTCAGCCTGGGATTGCATTGGGCTGGCCGGGAGCGGGAGTGGGGATGCAGTGATGCTGGGGGCGGTGGTGTGATCTGCTGCATCTCGGGGCCCCGCCCCTGGGGATTTGCACGCGACAGACTTGGTGGCAGCTTTCGGGCAGGAGAGGGCGTTGGAAAGTATGATAGAGGGTCACATAAGGTCTCTTCCCGGCTCTGTGTCTCCACCCCGTCCCTGCCTCCACACCCTGGGCGTCGCCCGTCTTGGGGTGGAGGCTGAGGCTATGGGGCTGGGGAGGGGCAGCAGGTGTGGGATGTGGTTCAGCAGAGTGGGCAGCCCAGGCCGGGGATGGAAGCTGCCTCCTGGGTTCCCGTCCCTTCCCCCGGTCCCACAGCATTTCAGTGCCGGCCCGCGCTGAAGCAGGGACAGGGATGGGGCTGCAGGGCCAGCCCGGGAGGGCCCCTCTGGAGGTGTGTGACGTACCTCATGGGGCAGGCCAAGCTGGCTGGCCAGGCCGGGGTGGACAGAACTTGGCGTTTCCCGAGAGCCATAGAGGCCGACACTGAGCCGTAAGCAGCTCTGACGTGCAAATCCTGAGAGTCCCCTGTCTGCCATGGCTCGGCTATAGGGTCAGAGTCAGGCAGAACGAAACCAATAGTCCCGGCAGGCTGAGGCGGTGGGGGGAGAAGTGGTCAGCTCTGGGCACCTTTTTTTTTTTTTTTTTTTTGAGACGGAGTCTCACTGTGTCGCCCAGGCTGGAGTACAGTGGCCGGATCTCAGCTCACTGCAAGCTCTGCCTCCTGGGTTTACGCCATTCTCCTGCCTCAGCCTCCCGAGTAGCTGGGACTACAGGCGCCCGCCACCTCGCCCGGCTAGTTTTTTGTATTTTTTAGTAGAGACGGGGTTTCACCGTGTTAGCCAGGATGGTCTCAATCTCCTGAACTTGTGATCCGCCCGTCTCGGCCTCCCAAAGTGCTGGGATTAAAGGCTTGAGCCACCGCGCCTGGCCTTTTTTTTTTTTTTTTTTTTGAGATGGAGTCTCGCTGTGTTGCCCAGGCTCTAGTGCAGTGGCGTGATCTCGGCTCACTGCAACCTCTGCCCCCGCCCGGGTTCATGCAATTCTCCTGCCTCAGCCTCTAGAGTAGCTGGGATTACAGGTGTGTACCACCATGCCTGGCTAATTTTTCTATTTTTAGTAGAGATGGAGTTTCACCATGTTGGCCAGACTGGTCTTGAACTCCTGACCTCGTGATCCACCCTGCTGGGATTACAGGCATGAGCCACTGCGTGTGGCCTCTGGGCACCATTTGAAGATAGGATGAGAGGAACTGATGGATCGGAGCCGGCGGGGAGTGCCAAGGGGGGCCGGAGGCAAGGCCACCACCCTTGCCCGCGTGGGGAAAATGAAGAACAGGGTGTAGGGGGCGGGGACAAGATCAGGAGCTTTGGGTTTTGAAGACGGTAGGAACGAGGTGCTGCTGGCTTTCCAAACGGAGCTGCTGAAACCAGGTGTCTGAGTTTGGAGCTCAGAGCAGAGGTGGCGCTGGACGGGCTGAGACTCTGCACAGAAGAGCCAGGGCCTGTGGGCTCCCATCGAGGAGGAGGAGGACAAAGGGCCCTGGCCTGGGCAAGGTGGGAAGCCGGGAAATGCAGCCTCCACGCAGCTACACAGAGCCGTTGGAAGGGGGTGGCACTGATGGCCTTGGAGGCTGCTGAGGACCTGCTGGGCCCCAAGGTCCATGGGGACCCTGAGAGCCAAGTCCTCCGTGGGCCTGGAGGGCGGGACACAGCTCTGGAGACACAGGAGAGGACTGGCCGTGCCAACCAGCACCACAGTGTTCCTGAGTGGCGGCAAAGTTGCTGTTGCTGAATTTTATTATTGTTAATTACTTTATTTATTTTTATTTTTTGAGATGGAGTTTCACTCTTGTTGCCCAGGCTGGAGTGCAATGGCGCGATCTCGGCTCACCGCAACCTCTGCCTCTCAGGTTCAAGTGATTCTCCTGTCTCAGCCTCCTGAGTAGCTGGGATTACAGGCACCACCACGCCCAGCTAATTTTGTGTTTTTAGTAGAGACAGGGTTTTACCATGTTGGCCAGGCTGGTCTCGAACTCCTGACCTCAGGTGATTTGCCTGCCTCGGCCTCCCGAAGTGCTGGGATTTCAGGCGTGAGCCATTGCGCCCAGCCATGAATTTAATTCATTCACATTTACAAATCACACAGCCATACATGCTTCTTCCGGGAGAAGTTGTGCTCTGCGGGGAGCAGAGGGACAGGAGCTGCAAGGAGTGGAGGCAGGACCCGAAGGAGGAGGAGGAGCTGGGGCCCCTGGAGAGGGACCTGGCCAGGGTGGGCTGAAGCCGGGGATGGGGTCCCTCCTATCCCCTTCCCCCGTTCCTCACCCCCCTTCCCTGCTTCCCTTGCCCCCCTTCCCTCCGTTCCCCACTTCTGTCCCTCTCTCCCTCCCCTTCCCTCCCTCCCTCCCCGCTTCCCTCCATCCCTTCCTTCCCTCCACCCCTTCCCTCCCTCCCTCCGTCAGTCACTCACTCTTTTTTGCTGACATTCTGGTCTCTGGGGCTGCCACCTGAGTACAATGTAGTCCTGAGCTCTGGAGTCCTGTGCCTCGAAAGTAAGGAGCAGTTGTGATCTCGGACGTGGGCTCCAGGGTAGCCCTGACCTCGTGGGAGGCTGTGGACGAGGAGGGTCCTGGGAACAGGGTGGCTGTTCACCAGGAACGGGCAGAGCTGCAGCCTCAACCTCCCCTCCAGGTGCTGGCAGCACCAGCCTCTGCCTGCGTGGGGCCCCGAGGTTTGCAGAGCCAAGGTCCAGCTCCTCAGTGACACCCCCCAAGCTTCCTGACCTGCCCTGCCTGAGACACAGAGTGAGGCTCCCTGGGGCCGCACAGGCATCCGCCGGCCTCTCGCCCCCCTCCCTGTGCACCCACCCCGTCCCTCTACTGAGTGTCTCAGTTCCAGTGTTACGGACCCGGGACGCTGCAGTGCGGGGAACAGCTTCTGCCCTCTGGGAGATGAGAACCTGTCGTCAGGCAGCTGGGTTGCTGAAACAGTGACCATAAGCTGGGCGGGCAGGCAGCTCCTTCCCTCAGCTCTGGAGGCTGGAAGTCCGAGATCCTGGCCGTGGAGGTTGCGGGGGTGGAGTGGACGGAGCTGCTGAGAGCCTCGGGGGCGTGTGGAGAAGGAGGGAGCCCCAGTGGCCCCAGGCCTTGCCACTTGGGGGAGAATTCCAGCCCGTCCATGTCCCTGGGACCCCACAGCCCCTGGCCAGTGACCATTCCTGGCTTTGAGCACAGTGGCCTCAAGCCACCATCGTGGGCGTTACCATGGAAACAATGAGGGAGGTTTGTGTGGGGCCAGACTCCTCCTCTGGGCACTGACCTGCTCTCCCCACTCCAGGTGGTTCCACCCTGAGGTCAGCGGGGTGGAGGCGGAGCAGCTGTTCCTATCCAGGGGTCAGTGTGGGAACTTCCTTGCCAGGCCCAGCGAGAGCAGCCCCGGGGCTTCATGGTGTCCATCAGGGCATGGACAGGCTCTGGTTGAAGGCCTCGTGGAGTCTGGACGTCCTCAGCTGGAGGCCTGGGGCAATTCACACCTGGGTCCTCCTGCAGGGCCGGTGGGCAGCTTCCTGGACACAAGGCCTTGGTGCAGGGGGCCGATGCGCTGGGAAGGTTGTGAGAGTTGGACAGGGTGCTGGGCGGCCTCTGGGCAGGAAGGAACTATTTAGTGAGGACTTTGGGGAGGCCTCATTGAGTCAGGGGCTCAGCAGGACCCTTTCCTGCCCTGTGTGGGGCCAGGGGACAGGCAGGGCTTCCGGGGCTGTGACTGTGTTGCCAGATCCTGGGGGTGCAGCTCCGGTGCCTGCTGGGCTGCCAGCACCCTACGTTGGAGTGGTGAGCCCTGGCCCAGCATCCATGTGTCTGTCAGCACGCATGTGTGTGTTCGTGTGTTCATGTTTGTGTGTTCATATGTGTGTGTATGTTCGGATGCACACGCGTGCGCGCATGTGCACGTGTGCATGTTCATGTGTGTGTCATGTGTGTTCGTGTGTGGTCGTGTGTTCATATGTGTGCGCATGTTTGGGTGCATACACGTGTGTGTTCATATTCATGTGTGTTCATATGTGTGCGTGTTTGGGTACGCATGTGTTTGTGTGTGTTGTGTTCATGTGTGTGCGTGTTGTGTGTGTTCTTATGTGGTTCATGTGTTCGTGTGTTCATGTGTGTGCGTGTGTGTTTAGGTACGTGTGTGTTTATTTGTGTGTGTGAGTGTGCATGTGTGTGTGTGCGCATGTGTGTGTGTGCATGTGCCTGCATCCTGAGGGACGGCGTCTGCTAAGCACTGGTTCAGTGCACGGCTGCAGCAAAGCAGAGGGTGCAGGGTCCTGCACCTGCCTCCCCCAGGCCTCCTTCCTTCAGGTCTCAGGCACTGGAGTCCAGGGTGACTCAGGGGAGCCAGTGCCTGCCCTGGCCCCATCCCTGCCCTCCTGGCTGTTGCCCTGGGCTGAGCCGGTTCCTCCAGCCTTGGTTTCCCCACTGCAGGGGCCTGTATCCATAGGGAAGGAGGCCTGGTCTGGGGAGGCCGCCTGGCCCCTCCTTGCTGAGGACCAGGCTGCCACCTGGTGGCCGCCCACCCCTGCAGCGCCCGCCTGCCTTCTGCAGGCTCCTGGGTGGGCAAGGGCCAGAAAGGTGGGCAGAGCAGCTCTGGGGCCTGGGTGGGGGTGCTGCCTGGACCTCCGAGGTCTGCGTATGTCTCACTGAGCCTTCTGCCCCATCTTTGTGGGTCTCTCCCCCTCACCTGGCCAGGCCATGGCCTCCAGCCTCACTTGTGCTCCCCTGTGCCTGGGCCAGGTAGTACCACGGGAGCTTGTCTGGCAAGGAGGCTGAGAAATTGCTGCTGCAGAAGGGACGTCCGGGCAGCTTCCTGGTGCACGAGAATCACAGCAATCCTGGGGACTTCCTGCTGTCAGCGCTGACGCAGGGGTGGGACAAGGTGCAGGGCGTGGGCTGCCAGCCACGGGTCACCCACATCTTGATTCGCTTCCAGGTGGGAGGTGGCGGTGGGCTGGGGCGGCCTCTGGGAAGGGCGGGCGGCCTTGGCCAGGCCCCTCACCGCCGCCCCCACAGCCAGATGAGAAGTAGCACGTGGGAGACAGGGAGCACTTTGGTATCCTCGGAGACCCGGTGGAGCCCGGCGATGGAGAAGGCAGGGGCTGTCATGCACCTCAAGCAGGTAGGCCCCTCCACAGGCACCAGAGCCGAGGGCACAGCCTCACCCAGGAAGGCAGCTGGGGGTCCACTGGGGTCAGGGACGACCCCCGACCAGGGGAGCCCGCAGGCACCTGAATGGCCACGGGAAGGAGAACCTGCAAACCCCTCTGTGTGTCCTCCTGGCACATGGCGACCTCCATGACCCGATGAGGGTGCAGGACCTGGCGAGGATGGCTACGTGCAGGGGCACGGGGCCTGGGGCAGGGTGACCAGATGCAGGGGTGTGGGGCTGGGCCAGGGTGGCCAGGTGCAGGGGCGCGGGGCCCGGGGCAGGGTGGCCAGGTTGGGGGTGGGCCTGGGGCAGCTGCCCTCGGTGGGGGGGGTGTGGTGGGGTCTGCAGGGCCTTGGGGGGCTATGGTGGGGTCTGCAGGGCCCTGGGGGGCTGTGGTGGGGTCTGTAGGACCCTTGGCGGTTGTGGTGGGGTCTGCAGGACCCCGGGGGGCTGTGGTGGAGTCTGTGGGGCCCTGGAGTGTTGTGGTGGGGTCTGCGGGGCCCTGGGTCCCCCTGATCTTAGTAGACACAGGCCTCTCCCTGGCAGCCCCTCAAGGCCACAAGGATCAGTGCTCGGAGCCTGGAGGGCTGTGTGCAGGAGCTTAGCAGGGCCACCGATGCCAGCAGGAAGGCGACGCAGGGCTTCTGGGTGGAGTTTGAGGTGCGTCCTGACCTCTGCGACCCTCAGACTTTGTCCCCTGGGGCTGGGGCAAGAGCCCGATGGGAGCACAGGGTCCGGGACTGTAGGGTCCAGCCCTACAGGGCTTAGCGGGTGTTCTCCCCATGTGCGGAGACGAGAAATTGTAATAAATAAAGACACAAGACAGCAATAAAGAGAAAGCAGCTGGGCCCAGGGGACCACTACCACCAAGACACGGAGACCGGTAGTGGCCCCGAACTGCTGGGGGCACTGATATTTAATGGATGCAAGACAAGGGGGCAGGGTAAGGAGGGTGAATCGTCTAAGTGATTGACAAGGTGAAGCAAGTCATGTGATCACAGGACAGGGGGCCCTTCCCTTTTAGGTATCAGAAGCAGAGAGAGCGAGCGAAGACAGCATACGTCAGCGTTTTCTTCTCTGCACTTACAAGAAAGATCGAAGACTTTAAGACTCTTCCACTATGTCTTCTACCCGCCATCTACTACGAACTTCAAAGAGGAACCAGGAGTACGGGAGGAGCATGAACGTGGACAAGGAGTGTGACCGTTGAAGCACAGCACCACAGGGAGGGGTTTAGGCCTCCGGATGACTGCGGGCAGGCCTGGATCATATCCAGCCTCCCACAAGAAGCTGGTGGAGCAGAGCGTTCCCTGACTCCTCCAAGCAAAGGAGACTCCCTTTCGCGGTCTGCTAATAGGTGCCTTCCCAGACACTGGCGTTACCACTTGACCAAGGAGCCCTCAAGCGGCCCTTATGCGGGCGTGACGGAGGCTCATCTCTTGCCTTCTAGGTCACTTCTCACAATGTCCCTTCAGCACCTGACCCTACACCCACCGGTTATTCCTCGGTTGTATTAGTAATGCAACAAGGAGTAATATTAAAAGCTAACAATTAATAATGTTTATAATAATGATTGATAATTGCCCATGATCATCTCTATATCTAATTTGTATTATGACTATTCTAACTATTTTCTTTATTATACTGAAACAGTTTGTGCCTTCAGTCTCTTGCCTCCGCACCTGGGTGCTCTTCTGTCCACACGGGACAAGGTGGGGTTGGCCATCTAGGGCTCCGGGAAGAAGCCAGGGCTGTGAACTGAAGGCTCCATCACCTCCAGATGCTGCAGCAGCAGGAATGCTGGTTCCTGTACCCTGGAAAGGAGGGGCAGAGGGTAGAGAACAAGCCCAAGAATCGCTGTGAGGGCGGAGGCCAGGGCGTCACCCGTCGGGCCTGGGGATGGTGGGGGGCCAGGCCAAGCATCTGCCACCACTGACCTGAGGCTTCCCCCGCCACACCCTGGACCCTCCATCTCTGCTCACCACCAGGTCTGCAGGCAAAGAGGCAGGGTTGGGCCCACGGCTCTGCCCTGGAGAACTGAGCGGCACCTCCCTTCCCAGTTGACACCACCTGAGTCATCCTGCTCGACGACGAGGATGACAGTGGGCCTGGAGCCGACTACATCAGGGTGGGTGTGTGCGGGAGGTGGGGCCTGGGCCCATTGCTCCTGGGGGGCCCAGGAAGAACCAGGGTTCCCAGGGGAGGGGTGGGCAGCAGTCCCCAAGGGGTCCTCAGAGAGGCTGGATGCGCATAGGTCCTCAGCCCCTTGCTGGCCTGGAGTGAGGAGTGTGTTTGAGCCACCAGAGCTCCTTTGCTTAGTATTTGCATAGCATTTGCATGGACTTGTTTGTCCTCTGGAAACAGCAGCAGTTGGCCTCATCCCCTTTCAGACTGACCCTGAGGAGGAGCCAGGCCATGGTGGGGGCAGGGTGTACATCGCCACGCAGGGCTGTCTGCAGACCATGGTGGCTGCTTTCTGGGACATGGTGACACCAGGAGAACACGCGTGTCATTGTCACCACCAGCAGGGAGGTGGAGCGAGGCCGGGTAGGGGCGCGGTGCCAGCACTCCCAGTGCCCATCCCACCCTGTGCATCTTCAGCTGCCCAAGGCCCTTCCCGACCAGGCCAAGGAGCCTGTGGGACGCTGTGGGAGTGGGGAGGCTCCCACAGAGCCCCGTGGCTGCACGTACAGGCCTGCATCTCTGCAGGGCGCAGGGGCGGGGTGCTGGGGGGCTGCCGGCAAGGCTGATGCGAACCACTCCCCCCCCAGAACAAGTGTTTCCGGGACTGGCCAGAGCTGCCCACAGCCCGGAGTTCGGCTGTGTGCATGTGGGCATCCTGGGTGAGGGCCAGGCCCAGGGCTACTATGTGCAGGAGCTGCAGGTGTGGCGGCCGGGCCAGGTGAGCCTGGCAGCAGGGGAGCGTGCCTACCATGGACCTGCACTGGGAGACCCCCCACACCTGCCTGCATCCAACCCCACCGCCTTTGGGGGCTTCCACGCCCCTCAACCCAGGAGGTGCAGTCTAAGCCTGGGCAGGGGTCACTGAGGTGGCCACATTCTCAGCCCCAGGCTGGCGGCCGCTCCTCCCACACACCTCTCAAAACTGCAGCTTTGGTCTCCGTTGCATACCAGCGGCACCCATTTCTGTCCCGGGCAGATTACCTCCCGCTCCCCCCAGCCCCCGCCCAGTGTGTGTGAGGGGCCTCCAGGCCGCCATGGAGCCTTCGCATTTGGTTTTTCCTTATAGACTCACTGTCCTCAGCCTGCTGCTCCTCCCCCAGCTTCCTCTTGCCTTCCCCAGGCACCTGAGCCACCTGCGGCCATCTCGGCGCCCCCTTCCCGTTTCCTCCCTCCTCCTGCTCGCCGTGGCCCCCGCAGTCCCTCCACCTGGGCACTCCCGGCAAACCCAGCTGTGCCTCAGCCTTGTCCTCCCCCCGCCCCTCCCACCCGGGGGTTCGCACTCATCGCCTGCTCCTGCCGGAGGAGCCACCGCACCGGGCGCGGCACTTCCAGTACTTCGGCTGGCCGGACGACGGCGTCCTCGGCTTCCGGGACGAGATGAACCGGGCCAAGAGCAGCGAGCCGGGGGCCGGGCCCATGGTGGTGCCCTTCAGGTGCGGCGGGGCGGGGCCCCGCGGGACGATGCGGGCGGAGCCATCGGGTGGCGCTGGGCGCCCCCGCCCCCCACTCTCATCGAAGGCCGCCTGGTTTGTCCTCAGCGCGGGCAACGGACGCACCGGCACCATCATCGTGATTGACATTCTGGCGGACGTCATCCGCAGGCGGGGTGAGCCCCTCCTCCCTGGATGCCTCCGCCCTGCCCGCCTATAGCCCCACCCCTCAGGACGACCCCACCCCTGCCGGCAAGCCCCGCCCCTCATCCGTAGCCCCTCCCTAAGCGCGCGTGTTCCCGGGGCTGAACTGCGAGATCGATGTCCCTATCCAGCTGGTTCCGCGGCAGCGCTCGGGGATGGTGCAGAGGGAGGCTCAGTACAAGTTCGTGCACCTGGCGCTGCAGCGGTACATCCAGGGCGGGCGACTGCGCCTGCGCGAGCCGGCGGGGGCGGGGCCTTGCGGGGCGGGGCCGTGCGGGCGTCGCCATGGTGACCGGGGGCCCCTCCCCACAGCTCGGGCCGCCCCAGGAGCGCGAGAACCAAAAAGTGAGCACCGCCCCCCGCGAATCGGGTTGCAGCCCCCGGCCCGCGTCTCCCCCGGCGCCCGCAGTGTGAGTGGAGAGCCAGGGCCGGGCCGGGGTCCTCCGGGAGGGACTGGGACGTGCGGGGCGCCGGGCTGAGCCGCTGCTCCGCGCGCAGGGCCCCGCAGCCCTGGACGCGAACCTGCAGAGCCGCGGGTATTTGAGGAGCCCGCGTGGGGCCGGAGCCGCGGGCCGGGACTGTGTCCGGGACGGAGCCACAAGCTGTCCTCAACTCAGGGAGGCCCAGGGGCGGCAGAGGGAGCGGCAGGCGGCGAAGCCCACCCGTGACCACGTGTGCGCCACCAGCTCAGCCACTCAGTGCGGGTCTGAGCGGCCAGGACACCAGGCTGCCCTCACCGCAGCTCCGGTCTGCCGGCCCTGCCTGCTCCCGTGGTCTGGGATGTGGCCCCATCAGTCACAAGGTGGATGTTTGTGGAGTGAGGTGGGTGTGACATATTCATGTGACCACCCGTGCAGCGTCACGCGCCTGGCCCTCCCGATGACAAGGCTGTGGGCCTGCGTGGGCATGACTGCGTGTGTGACACAGAGTGATGTCGCTGTGACCCGTGGCTGCACTCCCCACATCACCGGCTTTGCGGCCTTCCCGTGCTGTGTTCTCCCTCCTGTGTCTTTGTCGGGACCTGGGGCAAGGGTGGGTGTGGTGCCCACAGCCGGAGTCAGCTTCTGTGGGGCCTTCCTGAACCCTCCCCATCCTGGATCAGAGGCCCAGCTGGTTGGAGCAGGAAGTACCTGGGCTCTGGGGTCAGGGATGAGAAGGCTGAGGAGGCCTGCATGAGCTGGAACTGGCCTGGGCCCTCCTGGCCGTGCCTGCCTGGTGGTGCAGGATTCCTGGGGCTGATGACAGACGGGGTAGGGCTGGGGTTGGCAAGCCTCCTGCCCAGCCTTCACGAAGCTGCACTCTGCCTCTGCCCCAGCCAGGCTGGCTCTGGAGTTGCCGGAGGGTTTGTGGATCTGCTGGCTGCACTCTGGCTGTTACCTTTGCTTCTGGGTTCCCACAGGGATCATGGGTTCTGTGGCTCTCCAGTCAGGGACCCTAGCAGGGCCATGGGGCACGAATTCCTGGAGGTGTGGCCTAGTATGGCCACAGTGGGGGATGGGGGAAGAGAAAGGCCCCCTTTGTCAGCCACTGGGCTCTGAGCCAAGCTGAAGCCCTCCCCCTGGTCAGGCCCCAAGCGTCCCGGGGGAGCCTCACATGGGTGAGTCTCCAGCCAACTCCAGAAACCCCCAGCCTGTCCGCAGCCAGAGGGACTGGGAGTTGGGCCCCCGGAACCTTGGGCCCACCTGTCCCAGTGTCTGCTGGGAGTCTAATCCTGTCAGGGTATCATGTGGGTTGAGGCTGCAGCAGGGGAACCCAAGGTGAGGCTCTCTTACCAAAGATGGATACAAACAATTTATTTTAAAATGTACAAGGGCAGCTGGAAGTTTCTGTGGTCACCTCGCACTGGGGGGCTGCCCTGCCTCCACTCTCTCCCCACAGTCAGAGGGCAAGACTAGCACCCCCACCCAACGGTGGGGCCAGCCCTGAGGGGGACACGTCGGCATGAGTCGAAGCATGGCAAGGCCCCTTCCTTCTTGGCAAGGGGCTTCCCTGGCAGGCAATTCACACTGTGTGAGTGGCAGGAGTGCTGACCAGCTTCTCTCCTGGGCGATTCCTGTAGGAGCCTGGTTTTTTGTTTTGGTTTTTGTTTTTTTCAATTTGAGACAGGGTCCCGCTGTTTCACCCAGGCTGGATGCAGTGGTGCAATCTTGGCTCACTACAACCTCCACCTCCTGGGTTCAAGCAATTCTCCTGCCTCAGCCTCCCGAGTAGCTAAGAGACGCCCGCCACAAAGCCCAGCTAATTTTTGTATTTTTAGTAGAGTCGGGGTTTCACCACGTTGGCCAGGCTGGTGTCGAACTCCCGACCTCAAGTGATCCTCCCGCCTCAGCCTCCCAAAGTGCTGGGATGACAGGCATGAGCCTCCGCACCCGGTGAGCCTGTGGTTCCCGGAGGCTTTGGGGACCCTCTTGTCCACCCCATCAGCATCCAGCCTGGAGAGTGGGGGTGGACAAGCTAAATGGAGCCTGGGCTTGGCGGGGCCCAGAAAGAGTCTTCAGAGATGCCAGGCTCCTTTTGCATCCTCGGGGATCGACTTCCAGTGGCTGCTTTGCCCTTGAGCCCCCCCGTGGGGGACCCACCCATGGAGCTGGGTGAGGGCGGCTGACCTGTGCAAAGGCTGGTGGCCCTAGTTGTCAGTCAGAGGCCCGAGGGGGGAGGTGACTGTGGTGGTGGCCAGGGGCCGGGGGGGCAGCGGCAGGCAGCGCAGGTTCCCAGTCTTGAGCGCGCACTGCACCGGCCAGAGTGCCACGCAGAAGAGCACCAGCAGCAGGGCAGAGACCAGTGCCATGCGCCTCCAGTCCCTGCAGCGCATCCAGCAGCGGGCCAGGCAGCCCCGGCGGGGGGCAGGGTCCTGGGCGGGTGCGGGTGGCTCGGCAGGCTTGCTCAAACCCACGTCCACACATACAAAGCTGGGCTTGTGGCCAGGTGTGGTGGGCAGTGGTTGGCAGCACAGCTTGGTGCCCTCCAGCCACACGGGTTCCTCGCGCCGCAAATGCGCTGGCATCCGGGCCTGCAACTGGCGGCTGGTGCGCAGTGCGGGGGCTCCGGCAGGTGGCACGGTCGTGGGCTGCCTGCAGAAGGGGCAAGGTACAGCCTCACCGCCGGGGCGGCCCACAGGCTGAGCAGCCGCCAGCCGGGCCAGGCACTCCAGGCAGAAGACGTGGGTGCAGGAGAGCTCCTTGGGCATCTTGAAGATGTTGTCATAGCCTGAGAAGCAGATGGAGCACTCCAGGGGGGAGGCCACCTTCTCCGAGCCAGGGGTGCCAGGGGACCTGGGGCTGCCAGCTGAGCTGGGGGACCTGGGCATCGAGGCTGTGGAGCTGCTCCGGCGATGGGGGGGCATGGCCGAGTGCCACACCTGCTGGCCTGATGACATGTCTCGGAGCTGTGGGACAGGGACCGTGCTGAGCAACCACAGGCTGTCCCTTTCTGGTGGTCTTTTACCTCCCCCTCCCCTCTCTTGCCCCGGAGATCCCAGGGAAGGGCTCTGTTCCCCGTGCGCCACTCCAGAAAGTTCCTCCGGTGCCCCTGGAGGTCATTCTGCCCCACGTGCAATCCTGCCCTCTCCGCCCCATCACACTGCTGCACCGGGGGGAGCCTCCCACAGGACCCCAGGCCTGCTCCAGGGACGCAGGCCGTGTGCACGGGGGTCTCGCGGACCGCTCGGTGGACACCTCCTGTCGGCCCTGCCTCACCTGGCTGGCTGACAGTATTCTGCCTGGGCAGAAATAATGGTGAGGATGACAATAGCCACAGTGGTCACTGTTTATGTCAGGGCTCTGCAAGGCTGGGCCCATGTCAGGGGACTCACACAACGCCACAGTGTGGAAAAGGCTGCCCAGAGCATGGGTGACTCAGCCAGGGCCACCCCAAGGGAGCCAGCAGGCCCTGGACCCTGGAGGATACGGCTCTCAGGCAGGCCAGGGGCTCTAAGTCAAGTGAAGTGAGTTTGAATTCGGATCCCAGGATGGGTGCCTGGCTTGGGCGGTGCAGGCCCGATTTGCAGGCAGCTATGTGAGGGTGGGGTGTGGGGGTCTCTGGGTCTGGGGACCGGGCTGAGCCCCGGGGGCTTTGGGACGACAGGGAGGGCCCAGGCAGGGGCAGGGGTCACTGCCCGAGGAAGGTGAGTGTCAGGCACAAGCTGGGGCCTGCAGGGCCAGCTTGTCTGGCTGCCGAGGGTCTGATGTGCACCGCGGAGGACTGGGACTTGGATAAGCCCAGCCATTCCCTCTGGGCCCACTGCCTGATGGTCAGGTGATGGTCAGGGCACCCTCAGCCGCCCACTGAGTGGCTGTTTCTTCTCCCTGACCCACTCCCACTTCATGGCAGGGGCCCTGGGGGACGCTGCTCTGCCCCTGGGCGTGGCTCCGGTGGGCATCTCAGCTGACCTGGGACCCTGCTCCACCTCCCACCCCTCCCCTGCACCCAGGATCCCCTGCAGGGGTCCCAGCTGGAGGGAAGTGGGCAAGGGTGAGAGTGAGCCTCAAGGGCCTGGTTGTGCGTCCCCTTGGGGCCCAGGAGGATGCCCCAGAAGTGACTCCTGGCACTGCCCTGGCCCGCCCCTGACTTGCCAGTGAGTCCCAGACAGGCTGGCGGGATGACACAGGTCACCGTGACCACCTGAGTCACCCACCGTCACGGTGAGGCCGTGAGTGCCCCAGGCACTGGGACCTGGGGACTGTGCTCTGTGGCCTGTGCACCCCACAGAACCGGTTCCTTAGCACCAGGCCCCACCCCTCCACGATGGTGCCCCACCCTGAGCCTGTGCAGGTGAGGGGTGAACACAGGCTGAGCTGGCCTTACCTGGTGGCCGGGGGTCAGCGGGTCCTGGGCATGGTCCTCCTCGCTGGCCACAGTTGGGCTCCAAGGCCCTGGGCTGCCCTGCCCTGGCAGAGTTTGCTTCCTCTTCTCCGGGCCCGGCCCGGCCTGTGCTTCACCTGGCAGGTGTCCCTCCCGGGGCCAGCCACCAGTAGCTGTCCCGGTGGCACTGGTCTGGCAGGTGTGGCTTCTGCTCCGTCCAAGACAGGTGGGGACACAGGGACTGTGGCGCCCTCGCCCGCGCAGAGCTCTGGTCTGAGGCAGGTGTGAGTTGCCAGGTGTGGGCGCCCGAGCAGGTCTATTTATACCCTATGGGTCGTGCTGGCCCAGGGTGTGGCCCCAAGCCTCAGGGATTGGCTGGCTTCATCCTCTCCTTGGCAGGCCAGGCAGCTGGAGGGCAGGGAGTGGGGTGAGGGTCGGAGCCAGGTGGGGGTCAGCACATTTGCTGCTGTCTGGTGGGTCTGGGCTGGGGTGTGTCCTTGGACAAAGCCCTGTCTCCCTATAGCCCCAGGAGGCTGGAGCAACCGGGAAGCTGCTCCGCCGGGTTCCAGGTCCCTGTGGCCCCTGAGCTCCTGGGTGGGCTCCCAGCAAGGGCCCTCCCCTGAGCCCCCCACAACCTATGCCCAGCCTGCCCCTGCCCTTTGCTCATGGCTGCCTGACTTCACAGCCCATTCCTGCCACTTCACACATACGTGGCTGTTCTCACACGGGCTATGTGTCCACACGCTGTCACACACATAGCCCTCATGTCCACACAACTCATCCCGTGTCCACATGCTCACACATGCCGTGTCCACACGCTCTCACAGTGTCCACTTACACTTACATATGCCACGTCCACACGCTCCCCATGTGCCGTGTCCACATGCTCTCACGCATCTACACGCTCTCACAGTTGCCGTGTCCACACTATGTGCCATGTCCAGACCCTCACACATGCTGTGTCCACACGCTCACACATGTCCACACGCTATCACACGTGCCGTGTCCACATGCTCTCACATACGTGCCATGTCCACTCACACGCCATGTCCACACGCTGTCACACTTGTGCCGTGCCCAGACGCTTACATGCTGTGTCCACACGTTCTCACACATGTGCTGTCCACACTCACATGCCATGTCCACACACTCTCACATGCCGTGTCCACACATTCACACACACATGCCGTGTCCACATGCCCCAGCAGACTACAGAACTGGTCTGTGCAAAGACCAGGGCTGGAGCTGATGAGAGCCTGGGGGCTGGGATGGAGGGTGTGAGAGGCCCAGAGGAGCAGCCAGTGGCACGGGCTGCCCCCACCCCCCCTGCACACTCTGCTGCTTGCCCAAGGGCCTGGTATAGAGCTGCACCCCCAGGCTGTCCAGCTGCTGGCTCCCCACCTCACTGAGGCGTCTCTCCCCCAGCCCAGTGGACCTCATGACCTCATGCAAGGGCAGGTCTGACTGGGTGCCACAGCCCCATCCCCGCCGTGAGGCCTGGGCTGGACCTGAGCTGGGACCCCACACATCAGCCTGGGGGGTGTCACACTGGGTGGGGCAAGGAGTGAGGTGCCCACCCTAGTGGGAGAGCTGGCCAGGCCACCCCACAGGCTGCCCTCAGGCAACTCCCCTGCAGGCGCCCGCTGACCCCTCAGTGGGGACCCAGAGGCTCCCCCAGTGCTGCCATGAGCATCCTGGAGCCCAAGGGATGCTGGGAAGCGGGAATCAGGACTGCAGAGGCCAGGCAATGCCCCATGGAGGACGGCGGCGCTTGGGCTCAGGGAAGGGCAGGACCCCTGCCAGTTCCATGAGGACTCTCAGTGGGGGGCTGGGGGGCTCAGCAGGGGGTTGGAGCTTAGACAGGGAGGGGTGGATGCTCGGAGTTGGGGAGGGATGGGAGCTCTGTGAGGGGGTCCAGGGTGGCGGAGGCTATGGGGACTCCGTGTGGGGAGCCACTGCGAGGCCCAGCCCAGAAAGCGCTCGCTGGAGGCTCCTGCTTCCTGAGGGCCGTGACTCGGGTCACATGCCGCCTCCAGGAAGTGCCCAGCCCCCTGCAGCTCTGGGAACGTCCTCCCGACAGCTCCTGGGAATATCTGGGCACTGAGGTCACTCTGGGCTCCCGGCTGACACTCGTGCTGGTGGCGAAGGTGAGGGAAGGCCAGAGGAATGTGTGGTCTCGGGGCCAGGCCAGGCCTCCCTGTGTAGGAGAGGAGCCAGCAGCTCCACTTCTCCCAGCTCAGACCAGGCCGGGGTCGGGGTGCTGGGCTCTCGGGGGGCTCGGGATGGCCGCAGAGCAGCTTGGCTGGCCATAGGGTGGTCCAGGGCATAGGGTGGGCCCGCCTGGTCCCCTCCATTGCAGCCGGTGGGCAGGCAGCTGGGTGAGCCTGTGGGCGTGTGTGTGATCACACATGCGCATGCTTGAGACGTGCATGCTGGCGTGAGCGCCTGACCCCTTACCTCCTTCACTTTCCATCTCCTCAACGCCCTGGCAGGGACTCCTTCCCCTCCAGGCCCCTGGATTACAGGTCAGACCCAGCACTGCCAGGCCTTGCGATGCAGCATGGCCGGTGTGGCGAGGGGCCTTCCGGGCATGGGCTGCTCTGGGGCCCCCCCAGCCTCGCCCCACACTGGACCGTTGGCTCAAATGCAGCAGCTCTGTTGGTTCTGGGGCTGGACTTCTTTCCCAGGGGCCCAGATGTGCAGAGGGGAGGCCGGTGTCGGGAGTAGGGCCCTGGGACGTGCTGGGGCCAAGCCTAGGCCCAGCCAGTACGTCCCTCCCATACCTAGTGAGGAGGGTGCGTCCCTCGCTGCGACAGGTCCTGGCTGCCTGCGTGCTGCCCACCAGGGGCCAATCACAAGTGCGCAGGTGGGGGACGCGGGGAGCCAGCTGAGGGGGATATATGGAGGTGGCAGGAGGACCCTGGGTTTTTGGTTTGGGCCACTGGGTGGGAGAGAGGAAGGGGACCCAGAATTGAGAGATGGGGCCTGGGGGGCTACTCAGAGGGTGGGCTGGGACGGTGCCTGTGTCTGGCCCGGCCTCCAGAGCCTACCTGGCTGAACCTGCTGTCCTGTTTCCGATGTTATCCTCCAAACCAGACGCCCAGCCTGGTGCAAATGCAGGAGTGGAGTTTCCAGTGGGGCGTGGACTCCTTCCCTCCACCCCCACCTCCGTCCCTGTCTCCTTCCCTCCACCCCACTCCTCTCGGTCCCGTTCCTTCCCTTCACCCCGCCCTCGGTCAGGTGGGGCTGCCAGTGCTGGGCTCAGAGTAGCCTTGGGCTGTCCAGTCCCTCCCTTTCTCCCCAGGACCAGGTGACCCTCCCAGCCCCAGGACACTTCCTGGGCCAGGGCCCAGGGCAGAGCTGATGCTCCCCCAGGCGCTCCCTGGCTGCAAACCTCAGGCTGGGGGTTTTCAGGGACGGGGAGGCAGGTGTCTAAAGACACAGCCCTCCAGTCAGTGGACGTTTCTGCCTGGGTGGAGGGCACGGTTACGAGCAGGGGCAGCGCTCCGGCATCCTGATGCCCAGGCCCTCTGCCCCTCAAGGCCTATCCTGCCCCAGCTCAGCCCTCTCTGGCCAGGCCCATCACTGTCAGCAAACATGCCCCCACTGCTGGCCCCTCCAAGGAGCCACCCACTGTTGCCCCCCTAATGGCCCATGGCAGCCCTCCTGGGGCCCGTGTCTACAGCCCCATACAGCCCGGCCGGCCAATGGAAACGCACACCCACACTCTGTCCCACCTCAGGTCCCACCTGCACAGGTTGTATTCAGGGAATGGGCCTGTGGCAGAACATGTGCGGGGTGGGGGGTGGGGGCACCCTGTGCACGTAGCTCTCAGGGCCCCAACCAGGCAGCAGGTGGGGGCTCAACTCTCCTCCGCCCCCGTCCCGCCTCCTTGCCCCCAGCACACGGTGGTGGAGTGCGTGGGGCCAGCCTGGGGGGGCTTTGCTTCCTGACTTGCACTTAGAGAACAGAGGCTCCTACGGGGAAAGGGCAGCTCGGAATGCTGACTTTATAGCAGCACCCAGTGCCCCCACGTTCCTACTGGCCCAGGTCCCGGGGACCATGGCGACACCCAAAGGGGACTTCACAGAGGAGCGTGGGGGCCCCGAAGGCCAGGCCACCCCTCAGATGGGGACCCGACGCTAGAGCAGACAGTGCCGGTCACCGCAGGGCATCTGAGACCCACAGTGGAGCCCGCAGCCTGGCATGCGGGAAGCGGCCACAAAGGTGCCTTTCTCCCAGGAACCCCGGGAGGGACCCCGGGAGGGACCCCGGGACTCAGTGCCAGGGCAGCCTGGCAGGTCCAGCGAGGCAGTGACTTGGGGTTAGATGTGGGCTGCCCCGCGTGGGCAGGGATCAGCCAGGCCCGGGGCCCCAGGCACGGGGTCCAGGCACGGGGGCCCCAGGGATCCGAGCGGGGCTGCAGAGCTGTGGAGGACTTTCCTGCACAATGAATTTCTGCTTCAGTACAGAAAGAGATCAAGAGGGAGCGATCCTGCAGCCCCGGAAATGGGAGGCTGTGTGCTTGGGGTCTCTGCCACACGGGAGGACAGCCCAGAGGCGCCCCGGTCTCAGGCAGCTGGTTCCCAGGCTGCGTCCTCCCCACTGGCCCGGCATCGGCTGCAAGGGCACGAGGACAAGCCTCACTGTTCTCAGGGGTCTTGGTGCGGTGGTGCTGGAGGAGTCCTGTCCATTGTGGGCTCCGGAGGGCATCGCAGCAGAGCCCCTGGCTTTTCTAGGCAGAGCGGCCCCTGCCCCGTAGATCACACCAACTTTGGCTGCCAGAGCCAGGCCTGCATCTCGGCTGCAGGCGCTGGGGTCTCACCGTGTTTCCTGGGGGGCCCGGACCCCGCACGGCCTCGATCTGATGCTCTGAGGTCTCACAGACGCCTGCTCCTGGTCCCATAAAGCCGACGGCTGTGGTGGGAAGGAGCCTCAGGCGGCCCGGGACCCCTCGGTGTCTGTCGCCGGGAGACAGAGGGACTCAGAGCCAGGGCTGTGCCCAGGCCTGTCCCAGGCGCTGGGCGATGCCAACCCTTTGTGCCGGGCTCCCGCCAAGGGGTCAGCCTCCGGGTCCCAGCTGCCAAGCTCATGGCGTGGTCTCGGCCTCCAGGTCAGACATTGCTGATACGGGCCTCCACCGAGGAGAAGGCAGCGGGGTCCATGGCCCTGTCCAGGGGCCGCTCCCGCCTGACGTAGCGTGGCTTCCGTACTGAAATGGGTCAGAGACAGGCAGGGTCAGAGTGGGACCTGGACAGCAGGGACAGTGCAGGCCTCAGCCCCTACCGGAGGCTCTCGGGAGCAGGCATGGCACAGGCGCCCGGGGCTGTTTACTCTGACCAGATGGGAACCCAGATGCCCCCTGCCCCTCAGGTGCCCTCAGAGCTCCGGCTCGGGAAAGGGACAGCTTGCTCCTGCCCTGCTGCACCCTCTCATTCACACCCTGGACCCCGGGGCCTGGACGAGGGCCAGGCTATCCCTGAAGACAAAGATGTGAGTCATCGAGCATCATGTACCTCAGGGCGACAAGCAGGCCCTGGCCCCGAGACCTCAAATGTGACCTTATTTAGAAGAGGTTTTGCAAGGGGTTAACGTCAGGGTCTCAGGCGTGATCGCCTAAGGTTCCTGGGGCAGGCCCTGAATCAATGGCCAGTGCCCACCTGAGAGGGAGGCGGAGAGAGAAGACGCAGAGGCGGGGCAGACACCGTGGGACCAGGGGGCAGAGACGGCCAACGCAGCCACAGATACCTGAGCCAGCAGGGGCTGGGGAGGCAGACAGGGTCCTCCCCGGGGGCCTCGGGAAGCATGTGGCCTTGCCTGCCCCTTGGTTTTGGACTTCTGAACTCTAGGACAGTCAGATTAAAGGTCTGCTGTTGAAGCTGGCAGGCCCGGGGCACTTGGGCACCGTGTGGTCTGCTGGGCCCTTGCAGACACAGCTGCTTTAGGGACGGGGGCAGGTCCAGCCTTGATGGAGAACTGTCTGTCCCCTAAGGCACTGTCACCTGCCCCCATGAGAGACCTCTGCACAGGGGGACGGAGGCTGGGTGAGCCCTGCTCATGGCCTTGGAGCTGTGTGGCTGTGGGCCAGTCACTCAGCCTCTCTGTGTCTGTGGCCCCGCCTATAAAATGGGTCCTAACCAGGCTGACCCTTGGGTCCGCCTGACCCAGCGCCACTGAAGCGATGGCTGCTCAGGAGGGCCTGGCGGAGGCCGGCTACGTCCGTCCTCAGGCAGAGCTGGACTTGAAGGAGGGGCAGGAATTGGGGGTCTGCCCTGTGGTGGGTCCTCCTTTCCTGCAGACCCCACGTCTCAGGAACAGGAAAGGGCATGCAAGTCCTGGGGATCAAAGGGGGCGGACAGGGTGTGTTGGCCAAATCTGGCTGAGATCCGGAGCAGGGGGTGCCAGCCAAATCCGGCCCTGGCCCAGCCTCGTGGGTCTCCTGGGGACCTGGGCAGGGGTGGCTGAGATCCAGAGCCAGGCAAACCCGTTTGTTTGGGGACACACCCACGAGCACCCTGGGTCTGGCCCAGAGATGCGAAACCCCACAGGAGGATGCAACGGCTGCTGTTACCTGAGGACTGTGGCGGGGGGATCATTGCAGCCTTGAAAAGGAGAGAAAGGCAGAGTGAGGACTTGGGATGGCCCGGCACAGGCACACGCGGCCGGGGACGCTCAGCCCGGACGACACGGGTTACTTACGGCTTCGCCAGGCTGCAGGGCCGGGGCTGTGGGGAAGAAAGCGGACAGTCATCCTGGAGCCGAGGAGCTGCCTCAGCATCAGCCCAATGCGGAGTCCGCGGAGCAGCAGAGGCCCCGGGGCTGTGGGGTCGGCTGGTCTCACCCCACCTCTCCCTGCGGTACTGTCAGCCTGGCCCTCGGCCCTGCCACATTCCTCCAGGGAACTCAGGGGTGCGGGGGCCTCCCTAGCACCCCAGGCGAGTCCCCTCTCCCCAGATCCACTTCCCGCCTCAGCAGAGGGGACAAGGCACCCTCATGAGAAGCGCTTCCCTAGGCTCCAGGGTCCCAGGGGAAGGGCTGCGCTCCCACCCTCCCAGGAGGAGCCGCAGGCACGAGGTGGCTTTGAGCCCCAGGGCCGTGGGCTTCTGCCACCATGGGGGTGCCATGGCATCGTGGTCAACCTGGCTTCTCCTTGTCCCGTGGCCACCAGGGCTGACCAAGCCCTGAGCCCTGCCCTGCTCCGAGGGTGCCTGTAGGCAGAGATGCTGAGCAGGCCAGGGCCTCTCAGTGCCTGGCTATGCAGCAGCCCCTGGCAGCGCGCTACTGACTGGAGGCTGAGCCCTGGGACCCCAAGGGAGGTTGAGAGGGGTGGACAGGGGTCTCACAGCAGCCAGGTGGGGCTGCCCAGAGACTTGGGAGGAGGCCCCAGCTCGGCTATGACAGTCTGGCCAAGTGCCCACCTCGGGGTCCGATCTGCCGGCTGGACCATCTGCCTGGCAGGGACCCCGCAAGGGCTGGCCTGGGACAATGAGGGCAGATACCATGGACCCTGCTCAGAACTCGCCCCCACCTGAAGGCGCCACAGTCACCACAAGGTCTCTCGGTGGGAGGGTCAGTGCCCAGGCCTGGGGTGACCATGTGTACAGCATGGTGTAGGCTGGGGTGTGGGCCCTGCACCAGCCTGGCCGGCCCTGACCCCAGGAGAGGGGAGGGAGGGGCCGTGGCTGCCAGAGGAGTCCGGGCAAGTCCAAGCTGCCAAGAGCCACCTGGCCCCGCTCCCCTCGCCCCTCGTCATGCCCTGAGGGCCCTGGGGAGACGCCTCTGCCGGAAGAGGGCTCCAGCGGAGGCTCTGGGCCCGAGGAAGGCCCCTTGGTGCTTCGACCTTCAAATCTACACACAGCCATTTCCGGGAAGTGACGGCTCTTCTCACAACGGGACCCAAAAGCCACGTGGCAGACCCTGGGGCACCCCATCCCCACAGCTGGGTCCCGCCTGCCTGTGTCCTCCCGTGGGGCCCGCGCTGGTCCAGGAGATACCTTTGCTTCTTCTGTAGAAGACCCTGGGGAGTTGACTGGAGCGCTTGAGGTAGAAGAACCCAGCTACGGAGAGGATGAGTCCGGAGCTGATGAAGAAGGTGCCCAGGAAGAGGGAGGCGGCCACGCGCGGAGCCCCTGCAGACAGACACCGCTGAGCAGGCGGGAGGGACGGCGGCCCTGGCTCCTTGCTCCTCGCCTGGCCCCGGAGCCACCAGCGCACGGCAGACCCGCTGCTCCCTGAACACGCCTGAGTCTCACAGACCGGCTGTGGGTGCCGAGGGCTCTGCACTTGGCCTTGGGTCATCCCTGCAGGCTCAGCCATGCCTGGACATCTGGCTGCAGGGTCTGGGAAAGTTACCACCTGCCTCGGCCTCAGCTTCTCGTGGGAGCTCGGATGTTGGGAGCGTTACAGGATCTGGCCCTGGCCAGGCTCTGCAGAAACGCCTCTCCGATTCCAGGGGCCCCTGAAAGCCAGGGGATTCTCAGCCTTGTTCCTTCCTCGGGAATCAGCACAGGCCCTGGGGCCCCCACACAGGGCAGAGGCTCAAGCTGGCAGCAGGTGCTCCTGCTCCCCACTCACCTCCACCTGCCTGGGCCAGGACCTCCCACTCACCTCCACCTGCCTGGGCCAGGACCTCCCCCACTCACCTCCACCTGCCTGGGCCAGGACCGCCCCACTCACCTCCACCTGCCTGGGCCAGGACCTCCCCACTCACCTCCACCTGCCTGGGCCAGGACCTCCCCACTCACCTCCACCTGCCTGGGCCAGGACAGGCCAGGGCTGCTGGCCTGGGGCTCAGGGAAGTTGGCGATGGCTGCTGGGTGTGCTCTGAGATGCTGGGGAGGGGACTTCCCAACCCGGAGACACAGGCGTGTTTGCCAGGCTTGGAGGCCTTGCTCCTTCCAACCCCAGCACAGAGCCACAGGAGGCCAGGAGCCCATCTAGGCCAACCCTACCCTAAAACACGCCACTCAGGTCAGCAATGGACCCAGGCTAGCTCAGGGCCCGGGTCCATGCTCTAAAGACATGAGGGTTTTGCCATCTCAGAACACAGCCCTCAGCCCCGGCCCCAGGGCCAGCGTGTCCTCCTCTGCTGAAGGATGAGGGTCTGCAAGCCACGCCCACATCTCAGGTGGGTTCAGAGGCCCAGGAGACGAGTCCGTCTGGGAGACGGGCCCTGTGTCCTCTGAGGATCAGGTGCTGATGGCCCCAGGCCCAGGCAGTGTGGCAGGTACTCCTGTCCAGCCTGCGGGTCTGCCGCCTCCCGGGGCCATACACCCTGGAAGAGCTGCTGGGCATGGTTAGCACAGACCTCAGAGCACCTGCTCCTCCTGGTTCCTGGGACTGTGACCGCAGGCTGGGGTGGGTTTGGGGCGAGGCAGAGGCAGGACCAAGCTGTGAGCGTGCCCCTGAGCGTGTGCGGTGTGGCCGTGTGAACCTGAGAGCGTGCGGTGTGGCCGTGTGAACCTGAGAGCGTGTGGTGTGGCCGTGAGCCGTGAGTGTGAACCTGAGAGCGTGCGGTGTGGCCGTGTGAACCTGAGAGCGTGTGGTGTGGCCGTGAGCTGTGAGTGTGAACCTGAGCGTGTGTGGTGTGGCCGTGTGAACCTGAGAGCGTGTGGTATGGCCGTGAGCGGGGACCTGAGAGCATGCGGTGTGGCCGTGAGCCGTGTGTGTGAACCTGAGAGCGTGTGGCTGTGAGCGGCGTGACCCTGAGCCTGTGCGATGTGGCCGTGAGGGCCTCTCCTAACTACGGCCCTTTGGAGATGTGGTAGAGCCCTGGTGACGCCCCCACATCCCCACCCATGTCAGCTGACCCCAAGTTGCAGGGGCTGCCGCACTCTCCTCTGGCCCTGTTTTGCGGACCCTGAGCCTGCTATGGCCGCGTCAGTGGTCAGGGTCTGCACTGGCTCTGACAGCCCCCAGCCCCCAGGACACCAGCAGAGGTGGCCATGGCCTGCTGAGACTTACCGGGATGTGGCCGCCCGGGGGTCCCTGAGCTTCTGTTCATGGGGAATGGCGCACCCCGGCCAGCAACTGTAGGAGAGCAGAGCCGTGGGAAGCCTGTGTGCATGGAGTCCACAGGGACACCCACGAGCACCCTGAAGGGATCTCAGGCCGGAAATACGAAAGCAAGGGGCTGAGGGGGTGGAGCAGCCCTCACCACAGAGCTGTCCCGAATGGGCCAGAGGACTCAAGAAGAGGGGGCTCCCAGGACTGTTCCCCCAGTGGACAGTGGCTCTGGGGCAAGGTGGGGACACAGACAGCAACTCCCACAGTTTCTCCCACAGCTGGAGCTGTGAGAAGGGAGCCAGGGCAGCCGGGCAGACCTACAGCTTCTACACTCGGAGCCATTGTAGGCTGGGAGGGTTGCGTTCCCACAGCGGACACAGCTGGCGCTCCCGTCCGCGTTCCAGTGCCTGTAGCAGCCTGCGTGGGGCAGAGAACAGGCGTGTCAGCCAAAGCAACATCCACACCGGCCCGGTCTCCTGCGAATGACTCTGAGTCGGTGAGGTAACCTTCACTCCGGACACGAACACGAACATGCTCTGGAGGGTGGGCGGGCAGTAGACAAGGACACCCCCAGGGAGCGTGGCGGGGCCCTGAGCACTCCACACTGCACGCTCCAGAAAGTGGTAGGCGGCAGCATCCAGAATGAACAGGTCTGTGCGGGGGGGGCTTGTGCTCTGCAGGACTGGAGGCTGGGCCCAGCTTCCACCACCCAGCCCTCGCCCCACAGACTCTTCAAGAACCCCCACTGCAACGCCTGCCCCACGGCCTCCCCCAGGACCCCCCTATGGCCTCCCCAGGACCCCCCACAGCCTCCCCAGGACCCCCCCACGGCCTCCCCAGGACCCCCCCCACGGCCTCCCCCAGGACCCCCCCCACGGCCTCCCCAGGACCCCCCCCGCGGCCTCCCCAGGACCCCCCCCGCGGCCTCCCCAGGACCCCCCCCGCGGCCTCCCCAGGACCCCCCCCACGGCCTCCCCAGGATCCCCCCCACGGCCTCCCCAGGACTCCCCCCACGGCCTCCCCCAGGACCCCCCCACGGCCTCCCCAGGACCCCCCCACGGCCTCCCCAGGACTCCCCCCACGGCCTCCCCCAGGACCCCCCGCGGCCTCCCCCAGGACTCCCCCCACGGCCTCCCCAGGACCCCCCCCACGGCCTCCCCAGGACCCCCCCCCGGCCTCCCCAGGACCCCCCACAGCCTCCCCAGGACCCCCCACAGCCTCCCCAGGACCCCCCCCACGGCCTCCCCAGGACCCCCCCCACGGCCTCCCCAGGACCCCCCCCACGGCCTCCCCAGGACCCCCCACCTGCAATGCCTGGAGCCGCTGCCTCGCATGCCGTGTTCCCTCTAGCGGCCCAGGCAGGACAGGCCCACCCTCAGCAGCACAGCCTCCTGCCCCACGCGGATCCTGACCCTTGGTCCATCTGTCACCTCCACACCCTGGAGCCCTCCCCGGGGTCCCTCTTGGGGGATCCTGCAAAACCAAGCCTCATTCCCACCCCAGGCCGATGCTGCCCCTGAAGCCTCCTTTCTGCCACCAGCCAGGGCGCCTTTAAGGACAGGACTTGACTCTTAGCCCTCGACTTTTTTTTTTTTTTTTGAGGCGGAGTCTCGCTCTGTCGCCCGGACTGGAGTGCAGTGGCCGGATCTCAGCTCACTGCAAGCTCCGCCTCCCGGGTTTTCGCCATTCTCCTGCCTCAGCCTCCGGAGTAGCTGGGACTACAGGCGCCCGCCACCTCGCCCGGCTAGTTTTTGTATTTTTAGTAGAGACGGGGTTTCACCGTGTTAGCCAGGATGGTCTCGATCTCCTGACCTCGTGATCCGCCCGTCTCGGCCTCCCAAAGTGCTGGGATTACAGGCTTGAGCCACCGCGCCCGGCCAGCCCTCGACTTTCTAAGCATCTCCAACACTTAGCCCAGAGCTGAGCAGACACACGCTTGATGCCGACTGCAGTGCTGATGCTGCTGTGGGCCACGGGTGGACCACACGCCTCGACCCTTCCTCACGGACCGACCTGAATACAAACGGCGACACGGGGACCCCACGGTGGAGAGTGGGCCTGGGACCCCGGCACGGTTGTGACAGGGGTCACTCTGCGGATGCATCTCTTGGGAGAATGGAAGCCCACCCACTCAGTCCTACCGGGGCGGAGCCGCGTTCTCCCAGCACTGGGGGCAGCCTCTGTCTCCTGGCGTCTGCTGGCACAGGGCTCAGGCGGACCTCAGTGAGGCTCACTCTGATCTGAGAGTCTCTTGCCCCGGAGGCCGAGGAATGGAGTCCACGGCAGGGAGCCCAACACCAGCTCTGCGCTGTCCCCAGAAGTGCCCACCGCCTCCCCGAGCGGAGACGTGACCGGACTTCTCTAAGAGCTGCCAATGGCAGGGCTGTACGCAGGGAGAAGTGCATCCAACACCGCAGGCCTGGCCCCTCTCCACATGCGCCTGACGGTTCCCACCCTGTGCCTGTGCATGGGGCCACCTCGACCCTTGGACCTCACGACCCGCTGGCCTGGCCCCTCCATGGGCACCGTGACTGCTGCATAGCTGCCTGCGCCCACAGTGCCTGGGGTACACGATCCCTCACAGCAGACGCCACGCCCCCAGCACTCTTGCTGCCATGGGGGTGTGAGTGGGGTGGTTTTCACCTGGCCACCAGGGCTTCAGCATCAGAGCATGAGGGGCCCCAAGGTGCTCAGTTTCCTCCCAGTCCCTCTGTTCTCCCTCAGAGCAGTGCCCCCCTCCTCCTCCTACCCCGCTTGCACCTCAGCTGTCACCACTGCCCTCCTGCGGCCTCCCCAACTCCCACACCCAGCCTCGGACCCCCACGCCCAGCCTCACTGGCTGCCGCAGCCTCTGTCTTGGCCATGCCCTCCTCACAAGGCCCCTGGGTCCCCAGGAGCAGCCCCTCTGGGTTTTTCCATCATGGGAGGGCTGGATCCCCAGGATGAGTGCCAAGGCCCTTGGAGGGACAGCCTGGGCATCTCAGCCCCAAGTCCACCATGGCCCCACTGGAGACCACCCCAAGGGCTGCCAAGGAAAGGCCCTTGCACCTTCTCACTCTGTCCTTCCCTCCCCTGGCTGCTCCCACTGGCTGCCCCCACCAGCCTCGACCTCCCGACATCCAGCTGCCCCCAGGCAGTCCCTTCTGCAGCCTCCGAGAACCTCCGATGAACAGGGCCTGCCTGTGACGCACTGACACATGAATCCTCTGGCAGCATCCCACTCCACACACCAGGGCCCAGCAGCACCTCTGCCCGAGCATGGACAGGCAAAAAAGGCCCCTAGAGCCAGGACTGCCCCGTGAGAATGGCTGAGCTCATGGGCCACTCCCCCAGACCCTTCCCCCAGCACCTTTCTGTTCTCAGCTCCTGCCTCTGCTCCCAGCCCACTGCCGGGCCAGTCTCCTCACCGGGCCAATGCTCAAGGCCACCCGCCAGGAAGGAGGTTCAGCTGTCCTTCCCCAAGCTCCGCAGTCCTCACCGTCCCGTCCACGCCCCCTGGCCCCGCAGCGCAGATGAGCACTGTCCTTGTCACCGAGGGGAGGGACCTCGGCACATGCCAGTGGCTCAGTGGCTGGTCTGGATTCTGCTTGGGACAAAGTAGCTTACCTGGGCCACACAGGCTTGCACCCGGGCAGCTGGCGTTGACGCCCACCACATCCACACAGCACTCGGGCAGCTGGGCCTGGAGGGGACACAGCAGTGAAACTCCAGGACGCACCTGCCAGGCAGGCTCATGCCCAGAGCAGCAGTGGCTGAGGGGTGCCGTGTGAGCACATCTCAACACCCACAGCTCCAGCTTCTTCTGGAGTCAGCATCGGTGGCCCTCTGTCCCTGTGGGCCTGGGAGCAAGAGGACTCATGGCCACAGTGCACATCCCTGTGGGACCCTGGGTGGGCGGTTTCCAAGGAAAAGCTGGGCCTGGAACAGAGTAAACCACCCCCACGAGGTGGCACCCGCAGGCCGTGGCAGTGCCACCGACATTCTCTGCAATTCTCTGGACACCCCTCCATCACAGGTTTCCAGCTTGACCCCACAGAGGAAGTGCCTGGGCCTGGCTAGCATTTCAGGGGACGAATTCACGCCTGGGTGCCCAGGTGCTGCACAGGTGCACTGGGTGCTGGCATTTACGGTGTGTGTGAGGGCCCATTCCTTGACCACAGGCAGGCTGGACAGGCCTGGGGGGCTCAGGGTGCCCTCAGCTTGTGTGTTGATCACAGCTGTGCTGTTGCTCGTGACCTGAATGCAGTGAATGGTGAGGGTGTCCAGGGGTGACGGTGGAGTACGGGAGAGAATCCACACCGCCAGGGAGAGGTCCAGGTCCAGTCCCTCAAATGCCCCAACCAGGTTGGCAAGGGGTCCCCACCCCCCACCCACTCCAACTGGGAGTCTGGAACCACTGCATCTACACTCCCCGATAGCAACGTGCGGCGGGCTGTGCCGTCACTGCTGGCAGAGCTGCTCCCAGTGCGGGTCAGGATGCCTCACCATGGGGGCTCGGCCGGACCCAGTCATTCCTGAGCAGGTGCTCACCAAGCAGGCAGCGCAGGGCTCCCCTCTGCGAGGCACAGGCCCCTCTGACCCCAGCAGTGGACCCGGTCAGCACCTCTGGGGCTGGGACATCAGTGTCCTAAAGGTTGAAGGGTTAGACCCCTAGGGGAAGGGCCCACCGCCCTCCTCAGAGGCCCTGGCTTAGGCCGCATGGACACGTGATGGGGGCACCTACCATGTTCTCCATGGACTTGCTTGCAACTCCCACCAGAAGGCCAGCCAGGAAGACGAGGTGCCGCAGCGCCATGCCAGGAGCAGATGCGCAAGGCCTGCAACAGTGAGGAGCGCACAGAGCCAAAGAGATGGGGTGGAGCCGAGGCAGCGGGGGTTAGGGCCAAATAGAGATGTTGGTGGGGCGGGCTGAGGCAAGGAGGGCACAGCCAAATGGATGAGTGGGGCTGTGGTGGGGAGGGCGGGGCCAAATGGAAGTGGGTGGGGCTGTGGCACGGAGGGTGGTGCTAAGTGGAGATGGGCTGAGGCAAGGAGGGCACAGCCAAATGGATGGGCGGGGCTGTGGTGGGGAGGGCGGGGCCAAATGGAAGTGGGTGGTGCTGTGGCACGGAGGGTGGTGCTAAGTGGAGATGGGCTGGGGCAGGGAGGGTGGGGCCAAATGGAGATGGGCGGGGCTGTGGTGGGGAGGGCGGGGCCAAATGGAAGTGGGTGGTGCTGTGGCACGGAGGGTGGTGCTAAGTGGAGATGGGCTGGGGCAGGGAGGGTGGGGCCAAATGGAGATGGGCGGGGCTGTGGGGAGGGAGGGCGGGGCCAAATGAAAGTGGGTGGTGCTGTGGCACGGAGGGTGGTGCTAAGTGGAGATGGGCTGGGGCAGGGAGGGTGGGGCCAAATGGAGATGGGCGGGGCTGTGGTGGGGAGGGCGGGGCCAAATGGAAGTGGGTGGTGCTGTGGCACGGAGGGTGGTGCTAAGTGGAGATGGGCTGGGGCAGGGAGGGGGGGGCCAAATGGAGATGGGCGGGGCTGTGGTGAGGGCGGGGCAAATGGAAGTGGGTGGTGCTGTGGCACGGAGGGTGGTGCTAAGTGGAGATGGCTGGGGCAGGGAGGGTGGGGCCAAATGGAGATGGGCGGGGCTGGTGTGGTGAGGGCGGGGCAAATGGAAGTGGGTGGTGCTGTGGCACGGAGGGTGGTGCTAAGTGGAGATGGGCTGGGGCAGGGAGGGTGGGGCCAATGGAGATGGGCGGGGCTGTGGTGGGGAGGGCGGGGCCAAATGGAAGTGGGTGGTGCTGTGGCACGGAGGGTGGTGCTAAGTGGAGATGGGCTGGGGCAGGGAGGGTGGGGCAAATGGAGATGGGCGGGGCTGTGGTGAGGGCGGGGCCAAATGGAAGTGGGTGGTGCTGTGGCACGGAGGGTGGTGCTAAGTGGAGATGGGCTGGGGCAGGGAGGGTGGGGCCAAATGGAGATGGGCGGGGCTGTGGTGAGGGCGGGGCCAAATGGAAGTGGGTGGTGCTGTGGCACGGAGGGTGGTGCTAAGTGGAGATGGGCTGGGGCAGGGAGGGTGGGGCCAAATGGAGATGGGCGGGGCTGTGGTGGGGAGGGCGGGGCCAAATGGAAGTGGGTGGTGCTGTGGCACGGAGGTGGTGCTAAGTGGAGATGGGCTGGGGCAGGGAGGGTGGGGCCAAATGGAGATGGGCGGGGCTGTGGTGAGGGCGGGGCCAAATGGAAGTGGGTGGTGCTGTGGCACGGAGGGTGGTGCTAAGTGGAGATGGGCTGGGGCAGGGAGGGTGGGGCCAAATGGAGATGGGCGGGGCTGTGGTGAGGGCGGGGCCAAATGGAAGTGGGTGGGGCTGTGGCAGGGAGGGTGGGGCCAAATGGAGGTGGGATGGGGCGCGGCAGAGGCTGAGTCAAATGGAGACGGGGCAGGGCCATGGCAGGGGTCCAGCGTCATGACGGAGAGGGCGGGGCCAAATGGAGGTGGGGCGAAAGAGTGAGGGCTTAGGGCCTTTGGAGGCACGGGTGGGGCGAGGTGTAGGCGGGGCCTTACCTGCCCCTCCAGGATGGGAGATACCGACATCAGCCCTTTGCCCGCCCTGGTGGTCAGGGGTTAGCTCTGGGAGTTCATGGGTTCAGCTGAGCCCTGCAGATCCCGGCCCAGTCCTGCAGATGAAGGCAGCAGGTGAGACCGTGGTCACTCGAGGGCAACTCATGTGGGTTGCGGCCTACAGTGCGGGGTCTGGGTCCACTCTGGGCCCTCTGTCCACACCCTTGCTGGTCCCTGGCTGTCGAGCAGAGCGTCCTGGAGGGGCCGTCCTTGGGCTGTGGGGGCCTTGGCAGGGCTGTCTCCACGAGCATTTCCCCCGAGCTGGCCTCCTGGCCTCCTGCGGGTGAGAGGGCCTGGGATACAGGCCCTTGGCCTGGCCTTTGCTCAGGGAGCAAGCACGGAACTCAGTGGCCCAGGCTGCACGCAGTGGGCACCGGTCTTCCCGCACAAACCCCTCTCTCCTGCACTTGCCAGCCACAGGACCTGGCACCATGGCCCTGCCTTCCTAGGTAAAGGGAGGAGACACCTGCCAGGCGCACAAACCCTCAAGTGGTATCACTGCACTGGCTCAGGGGCCTCCCTGGCAAGTCACCCTGAGAGGGGCTGAGGCCGAGCCAGGCCTGTGGAGCTCCTCTTGATGGCCTAGGCCAGGGGTCCTTGGACAAGGGCTGTGAACAGCGGGAGATGGAGGCCCTGGAGGACACAGATCCCGTCCCTGCCACAGGGAGACGGAGGCCCTGGAGGACACAGATCCCGTCCCTGCCACAGGGAGACGGAGGCCCTGGAGGACACAGATCCCGTCCCTGCCACAGGGAGACGGAGGCCCTGGAGGACACAGATCCCGTCCCTGCCACAGGGAGACGGAGGCCCTGGAGGACACAGATCCCGTCCCTGCCACAGGGAGACGGAGGCCCTGGAGGACACAGATCCCGTCCCTGCCACAGGGGTGTTCCACTCTGTCACCCACTCCATGCTGGATTCAGGTCATGGCCTCACAAACTGACCAGGCTGCCGAGATGTGAGCCTGCTGGAGGACCCTGGGAGGTGGGGGTGGTCGGAATTCTTGAACTCAGGAGTTGCAGACCAGCCTGGGCAACACGGCCAGACCCTGTTAAAACTTTACAAAAAGTTTAAAATTAGTTGGGCCTGGTAGCGGGAGCCTGAGGTCCCAGCTACTCAGGAGGCTGAGGTGGAACCTGAGCCCAGAAGGTGGAGGCTGCAGTGAACCGAGACTGCACCACTGCACTCCAGCCCATGCAAGGCGAACTCCATCTCAAAAAAAAAAAAAAAGCATGCTCTCCTCTAATTCAGCTCCTCCTCTCTCTGATGTGAAATCCTTTAGATGGAACGTGTTAAAGTCACAGACATGCTGCTCGCACCACCCACAGAGTGTGATCAAGTCTTAGTTTTTCCTTTTGTCCCTTTAACATTTGCCCAGCAGAGTCCGTCTTCCTCTGCTTGGTGGAAAACTCCAGACATCACAGACCCTTCTGCTCCCTCTCTGGTTAAAGAGCGTCCTGAGTGCCACATTAAGTCACAAAACATCATTTTGATTCAGCAACCAGAAGACCAAGATTTCAACCTACACTTCCATCTGCTATTGAGTCAACTCTACAGAGGTGTACTTTACATACAATAAACCACATCCATGTCAGTACACAGGCGGGTGAGTCTGACCACCCCCTTGAAGCTGCCACCACAGCCGGGATGGCGCCTGGTCCCATGCAGCTGCCAGCGCTCGCTGCAGCCCCCAAAAGCCTGGGCTCCCAGCACCCAGGAGTTGACGGGACTGCAGCTGTATCTTTTAGGATCTTATACAAAGGGGTTGCACACACTGACACTGACCTTCAGATCCTTCCATGTTGTTTTATCTGCACTTTCTTCCTTTCCACAGCCAAAGGATTTTTCCACCGTGTGGCCAAACATCGCCACCATTACCCATCGCCTGCCGGTGGGTGCCTGGGCTGCTCCCAGTTCCTGGTGACTGGATGAAGCTGCAGCAGAGGCCCTGGCACATGCCCTCATGTGGACATCTGTCTTCATTTCTCTTGGGAGCAGAGTGGCTGGCCCACAGGGAGGTGCATGTTTAACTTTCTGAGAAACTGCAGCCATCTTCCACAGGGCTGTGCTGTTTGCCCTCCCACTGGTAGTGCGGGTGCACGCAGGGTGCCGTGCACGTGCAGGCATCTGTGTTGTTTGCATTTCCCTGAAGACTAACGATGGCATCTTTCCATGTGCTTATTAGCCACTTACGTATCTTTTCTGAAGTGTCTGCTCATATCTTCTGCCCATTTTGTTTAATCGGGTGGAGTTGTAACATACACCTTTTTTGGTGGGGTGGGGTGGGGTGGCGGATAGGGCCTCACTCTGTCACCCAGGCTGGAGTGCAGTGGCGCCATCGTGGCTCACTGCAGCCTGGATCTCCGGGGCTCAGGCGATGCTCCCACCTCAGCCTCCCAAGCAGCTGAGACTACAGGTGCGTGTCACCACTGCGCTTAGCTAAAACACATATTCTTCATCAGATTTATGTATTGCAAATATTTTCTTCCATCCTGTGGTTTGTCTTACCATTTTTTTTTCTTTTTTGAGATGGAGTCTCATTCTGTCGCCCAGGCTGGAGTGCAGTGGAGCGATCTCAGCTCACTGCAAGCTCCGCCTCCCGGGTTCACACCATTCTGCCTCAGCCTCCCGAGTAGCTGGGACTACAGGTGCCGCCGCTACGCCTGGCTAATTTTTTGTATTTTTAGTAGAGACGGGGTTTCCCCGTGTTAGCCAGGATGGTCTCGATCTCCTGACCTCGTGATCCGCCCGCCTCGGCCTCCCAAAGTGCTGGGATTACAGGCATGAGCCACTGCATCCGGCCCCTGTCTTATCATTTTCTTATGGACATCTTCTGAAGAGCAAATGTTTTTAATTTTAATGAAAGTTTTAATAAAATTGAATGCATCCATTTTTCCTTTTGTGGTTCTTGTTTTTTGTGTCCTAAGAAATCTCTGCCTTGACCTCACGGTCACTAAGATTTACTGCTTTCTTCCAGAAGTGTTACGGCTTTAGTTTTTGCATTTCAAGTCACCTTTGTGTGTGGTGAAATGCAGGTCAAACGTCATTTCTTCCCTTATATATAAACAGTTGCTAAAAATACTTCTTTCCATGTGGAATTACGTTGATATCTTTATTGAAAATCAATGGACTATAGATGTGAGGTCTATTTCTGGGCTTTCTATTCTGTTCCACCCACCTGTGTGTCTCTTCTTCAGGGATACCATGGCTGACTGGATTACTGACGCAGTCATTAGAATAGAAACTTTGAAATCAGCTCTGCTTTCCTTAATTGCTCTGGCAGTTCTAGGTCACATGTGTTTCCTATTTTAGATTCATTGTTTCAATTCCTACAAAGCCTACTGTGATTTTGACTGGGAGAGCTGACATTTGAACAGAATTGAGTCTTTTCATCACAGACGTGCTGTCTCTCTTCATCCCTCCACGTCTTCTTCAATGTATCTCAGCAGTGTTTATAGTTTTCAGTGAACAGGTCTTGTATATCTTTTATCAAAGTAATTACCAAGTATTTTACTTTTTGTTATTACAAATAGAATGGAATTTCTGATTTCATTTTCCAATAGTTTGCTGCTACTATATAATGATAAAATTTTGCACATTAACCTTGATTTCTGGAATCTTGCTAAATTCACTTAATAGTTCTAGCAATTCTCTGTAGCTTTCTTAGGGTCCTCTACATAAATAATCATGTCATCTACAAATAAATACAGTTTTACTTCTTCCTTTCTAATCCTTGTGACTTCAGTTTGCCTTTTTTCTTACCTTATCGCAGTGGCTGGGACTTTGAGTATAATGTTGGACAGAAGAGTGAGAATGGGTGTCATCCTTGTTCTTGATTTTAGGGATAAACTGCTCAATGTTTTGGCATTAAAAGTACAATGTCTAGTGTAGGTTTTTCATAATGTCTGTGTATCAGACTCAGGGAGTTTCCTTCTAAGTTTGCTGAGGTTTATTTTTAAAAATCATAAAACAGATATAAATGTTTCCAAATGTCTTTTCTGCACCTATTTCACTGTTCGTCCTTCCCTTCTTTATTCTAGTGACATGGTGGCGACAAAGATTGATTTATGAATCAAAACCACCTTGTATCGCTGGGATAAACCATGCTTAGCCAAGGTGTGCTGCCCTCCCAGGCTACTGTTGGATTTCACCTGCCAATACCTTCCTAAGGATTTCTGCCTGTGTTCATGAAGGATAGTGGTCTATTTTTTTTTTTAGATGTCTTTGTCAGGTTTTGGTATTGGGTTATATTGCCTCATAAAACCAGCTGGGAAATATGCCCTCCTTTTTTTTTTTTTTTTTTTGAGACGGAGTCTCGCTCTGTCGCCCAGGCTGGAGTGCAGTGGTGCGATCTCAGCTCACTGCAAGCTCCGCCTCCCGGGCCCACGCCATTCTCCTGCCTCAGCCTCCCGAGTAGCTGGGACCACAGGTGCCCGCCACCACGCCCAGCTAATTTTTTGTATTTTTAGTAGAGACGGGGCTTCCCCGTGTTAGCCAGGATGGTCTCGATCTCCTGACCTTGTGATCCGCCCGCCTCAGCCTCTCAAAGTGCTGGGATTACAGGCGTGAGCCACCGCGCCCGGCCATGCCCTCCTTTTTTTATTTTTTTTTTATTTTTTTATTTTTTTATTTTTTTTTTTTTGAGACGGAGTCTCGCTGTGTCGCCCAGGCTGGAGTGCAGTGGCGCGATCTCGGCTCACTGCAAGCTCCGCCTCCCGGGTTCCCGCCATTCTCCCGCCTCAGCCTCCGAGTAGCTGGGACTACAGGCGCCAGCCACCTCGCCCGGCTAGTTTTTTTTTTTTGTATTTTTAGTAGAGACGGGGTTTCACCGTGTTAGCCAGGAGGGTCTCGATCTCCTGACCGCGTGATCCGCCCACCTCGGCCTCCCAAAGTGCTGGGATTACAGGCTTGAGCCACCGCGCCCGGCCATCCCTCCTTTTTTTAAAGAGAGACAGGCTCTCACTCTGTTGCCAGGCTGGAGTGTAGTGGTGCTATCATAGCTCACTGCAGCCTTGAACTCCTGTGATCAAGGGATGCTCCCACCTCAGCCTCCCAAAGTGCTGGGGTTATAGGGAGGAGTCACAGCACCCGTTCCCCCTCCTATTTTATTTCCTGAAAGACTGTGTAAGAATATTGTGATTTCGGCCGGGCGCGGTGGCTCAAGCCTGTAATCCCAGCACTTTGGGAGGCCGAGGCGGGCGGATCACGAGGTCAGGAGATCGAGACCATCCTGGCTAACACGGTGAAACCCCGTCTCTACTAAAAAATACAAAAAACTAGCCGGGCGAGGTGGCGGGCGCCTGTAGTCCCAGCTGCTCGGGAGGCTGAGGCAGGAGAATGGCGTAAACCCAGGAGGCGGAGCTTGCAGTGAGCTGAGATCCAGCCACTGCACTCCAGCCTGGGCGACAGAGCGAGACTCCGTCTCAAAAAAAAAAAAAAAAAAAAATATTGTGATTTCTTCTTTGAATATTGGCTAGAATTCACCAGGAAACCATGTATGTATGCCAGGAGTTTTCTTGGTAGGTAGGTTCTCTGGTAATGAATTCAATTTCCTGAACAGAAAGAGGGCCATGCAGATTTCCATCACTTTTGACCAGTTACATTCTTCCAAGAGTTTATCCACTGCATTGAAATTGCTACATTTACTGGCCTAAAATTGGTCATAACAGTCACCTAGTATTTTGAAACATGGTCTCGCTCTGTCACCCAGGCTGGAGCACAGCGGTGTGACCTCAGCTCACCACGGCCTCAGTCTCCCAGGCCCAGGTCATCCTCCCACCTCGGCCTCCCAAGTAGCTGGGAACACAGGCAAGTGCTGCCACACCTGGCTAATTTTTTGATTTTTTTTTGTAGGGACAGGGTCTCACTATGAAACAAAACTGAAGTACGATGGTGCCAGGGCTGGTCTTGAACTCCTGGGCTCAAACAGTCCTCCTGCCTCGGTCTCCCAAAGTGCTGGGATTACAGGCGTGAGCCACCACGGCTGGCAATAGTCTATTACTGTGTCTATAGGATCCTTAGAAATAGTGCCTCTTTTGTTCTTGATATTGGCGATTTGTGCTGTCTATTTTTTTCTTTTGAGACCGAGTCTCACTCTGTCACCGAGGCTGGAGTGCAGTGGCATGATCTTGGCTCACTGCAACCTCTGCCTCCCAGGTTCCAGCGATTCTTGTGCCTCAGCCTCCCGAATAGCTGGGACTATAGGTGCACGCCACCATGCCTGGCTAATTTTTGTATTTTTAGTAGAAACAGGGTTTCACCATGTTGGCCAGGCTGGTCTTCAACTCCTGACCTCAAGTGATCCGCCCACCTTGGCCTCCCAAAGTGCTGGGATTACAGGCATGAGCCACTGCGCCCGGCCTATCTTTCTATTTGTTTGTTTGCTTTTCAGACAGGTCTCTCTCTGTCGCCCGGGCTGGAGTGCAGTGGTGCGATCACAGCTCACTGCAGCCTCAACCTCCTGGGCTCAAGTGATCCTCCCACCTTAGCCTTCTGAGTAGCTGGGACTACAGGCTCGAGCCACCACGCCCAGCTTATTAAATTCTTTTTTTTTTTTTTTTTGTAGAGATGGGGTCTCCTTACGATTCCCAGGCTGGTCTCAAACTCCTGGGTTCAAGCAGTCCTCCCGCCTATGCCTCCCAAAGTGCTGGGATTACAGGTGTGACCCACCTCACCTGGCTCTCATTTCTTAAAATTGACCATTCTTGGTAGAGTCGAGGTTTGTCAATCTTTCCAATCTTTTAGGGAAAAAATCAGCTTTTCATATTGTTACGTTTCTCCATTTTTTCTTTTTTTTTTTTTTTTTTTTTTTTTTTTGAGGCGGAGTCTCGCTCTGTCGCCCGGACTGGAGTGCAGTGGCCAGATCTCAGCTCACTGCAAGCTCCGCCTCCTGGGTTTCCGCCATTCTCCTGCCTCAGCCTCCCAAGTAGCTGGGACTACAGGCGCCCGCCACCTCGCCCGGCTAGTTTTTGTATTTTTAGTAGAGACGGGGTTTCACCGTATTAGCCAGGATGGTCTCGATCTCCTGACCTCGTGATCCGCCCGTCTCGGCCTCCCAAAGTGCTGGGATTACAGGCTTGAGCCACCGCGCCCGGCCTCCATTTTTTCTTTCATGCTTTTGATGCCATTGATTTCTGTATTTTCCTTTATTTCCCTTTTTTGGCTTTGGGTTTCTTTGTTCTTTCTTCCCTAGCTTCTGGAAGTGAATCTCAGGTCTCTGCTTTCATGCCTTTACATGCACTTACAGCTACAGAGTTCTAAGTACTGCTGCAGCTACACCAACAATTCTGATGTTATATTTTCATTATCATTCAGTTGGAAATATATTTTCTTCTTCTGTTTTTTCCCACCCGAGTTGGAAATTTTTTTTTTTTTTTGAAACAGAGTCTCGCTCTGTCACCCAGGCTGGAGTGCAGTGGCCGGATCTCAGCTCACTGCAAGCTCCGCCTCCCGGGTTCACGCCATTCTCCTGCCGCAGCCTCCCGGGTAGCTGGGACTACAGGCGCCCGCCACCTCGCCCGGCTAGTTTTTTGTAGTTTTTAGTAGAGACGGGGTTTCATCGTGTTAGCCAGGATGGTCTCGATCTCCTGACCTCGTGATCCGCCCGCCTCGGCCTCCCAAAGTGCTGGGATTACAGGCTTGAGCCACCGCGCCCAGTCGTGGGATTCTTAAAACTGTAAATTTATGTCTTTCACCAAATTTGAAAGTTTCTGGTTACTGTTTCTTCAAGTATTTCTTCTGTCAGCTATGCCTCTCCTCTCCTGGACCTCTGTAATTACCTGCGTGTTAGACATGTCCGTATCTCCCTACAGGTCCCTGAAGCGTTAGACATTTCATCGATATTGCCCTACAGGTCCCTGAGGCTCTGTTCATGGTTTTGTTTTGTTTTTTTCCTCCAATCACTTCCACCCTTTTTTTTTCACAGATTGGACAATTTCTATTCTTCTGTCTTTGAGGACTCTGCCTATTTTCTCTGTTATTTTCCTTCTGTTATATTCATTTGGTGAATTTTAAAATTTCAGATCTTGGCTGGGTGCAGTGGCTCACACCTGTAATCCCAGCACTTTGGGGAGGCTGAGGCAGGTGGATCACCTGATGTCAGGAGTTTGAGACAAGCCTGGCCAATATAGTGAAACCGTCTGTCTACTAAAAAAAAAAAAAACATTGCTGGCCGTGGTGGCAAGTGCCTGTAATCCCAGCTACTCAGGAAGCTGAGGCAGGAGAATCACTTGAACCCGGGAGGCGGAAGTTGCAGTGAGCCGAGATCACAACACTGCACTCCAGCCTGGGTGACAGAGTAAGACCCTGTCTCAAAAAAATAAATAAATAAATAAATAAAATAAAATAAACAAAACAAAATTTCCGATCTTGGTTTTTTTGTTTGTTTTTGTCTTTGAGACAATTTCGCTCTTGTCGCCAGGCTGGAGTGCAATGGCACAATCTCAGCTCACTGCGACCTCCGCCTCCTGGGCTCAAGCGATTCTTTGCCTCGGCCTCCCAAAGTGCTGGGATTACAGGTGTGAGCTACCACACCCAGCCAGATCTTGTATTCGTTTGACCTAAAATTCCCATTTGGCTCATTTAAACATGTTTCCTCTGCTGAGATTTCCGGCACTTTGTTCATTCTGCATGCATTTCCCTTTTCTTCACTGAGCACAGTCACTAAGCCTGCTCCAAACTGCTTTTCTGATGACCCCAGCAGTTAGGTCAGATTCATGTCTGTCATCTTTCCCTTTGAGAAGGGCTCACATTTTCCCGGCTCTTCATATGTTAGTTTGAACTGCATCCCACACATTGCAAACGTCACATTGTGGAGACACTGTTTTCTGAGATATTCCTCTGAAGAGAATCCATGTTTCTACTTAGCAGGCAATTAATTTCATTAGATTCAAACTGCAAACACTGTCACACCTGCTGTGAGCGGTGGCTCAGGTCGCTGCATGGCACGGGGTGCACGCAGGGGTCAGGGGTTTGCCAGAAATGAGTGGCATCTACACACAGGACTCCTCCTCTGATTCTTTCTGGGGCTTCTACTCTCATTTTCGAGTGGCTATGCGTGGCTTGCTCCTTCCCCTGTCTGCTCCTGGAACGAGGAAGGTAGTGTACTTTCTTTATTGTTTGCTTGTTTTTTGGAGACACATTCTGCCTGGTCGCCCAGGCAGGAATGCAGTGGCTGCGATCCTCTCACCCCGGCCTCCTGAATAGTTGGGAACCAGGTAATGTTCTATTCTTTTGTAGAGACTATGTTGCCCAGGCTGGTCCTGAACACCTGGCCTCAAGTAATTCTCCCGTCTCAGCCTCCCAAAATCCTGGGATTACAGGAGTGAGCTGCCCTGCCAGATAGTAGACTTTTTACTTTTTTTTTTTTTTTTTTTTTTTGAGACAGTGTCTCGCTCTGTCACCCAGGCTGGAGTGCAGTGGCTGGATCTCAGCTCACTGAAGCCTCCGCCTCCCAGGCTCACGCGATTCTCCGGCCTCAGCCTCACGAGTAGCTGGGATTACAGGAGCCGCCACCACACCTGCCTAATTTTTTGTGTTTTTAGTAGAGACGGGGTTTCACCATGTTGGCCAGGCTGGTCTCCAACTCCTGAACTCATGATCCGCCTGCCTCAGTCTCCTGAAGTGTTGGGATTACAAGCATGAGCCACTGCGCCAGGCCGAGAGAGCAGACTTTCTGTCAGTGCCTTAGTCACCTCACACTATCATGTGGGGATTGTGGCTGCCCTCAGGGCAAAGATGCAGAAACAGGAAACTGTGCTGGCTGCTTCCTTCAAGTCTAAACTTGCCTCCAAAATTTGCCCCTCTCCACGGCCCTCAGGGAGCTGTTTCTCATACTCTGTCCAGGGTTATAGTTGCGCCATGGCAGGGTCACTCTGTTAGAAGTTTATTCTTTCGCACTGGAAGAAGAACCCCATCGTATGGCTTTCTGTATCCAGAAACCAAGGTGATTTTAGTTTCCAGACGGTGGGCACCAGTGTTGCTTCCTAGGGGCTCAGCTCTGGGCAGCAACAAGCCTGCGGTCTGGACATGGTGGCTCACACCTAGGCTATCAGCTGCCTGGGAGGCTGATGCGAGGGGACTGCTTCAGGCCAGGAGTTCGAAGCCATAGTGCAGGTGCATTCAAGCTGGTCAAGCCAGGAACGCACCTGCACTCCATCCTGGGCAACAGAGCGAGGCCCTGTCTCAAAGGAAAAAAAAAAGCTTTGGCAGCACAGAACTTGGAGAGCATGGGCTGAAAGGACAAGTCTCTTTGTGCTACAGATCCTGGGTCTCCAAGGGATGTAAACCTGTTCACTGTCCGACAACAGCAGCAATCAACACTTACAGAGCACTGGCCACGTGCCAGGCCCCACGTGAAGGGATTTATACACACAAACCGTCTTCACTAATTTCAACGATGCTTCTTATCGCCCCACTTTAAAGATAAGGAAAAGACTTGAACAAGACCACACGGTGAGTGGGCAGCACGGACAGGCCCAGGCCAGGCCCTCTGACTCCCGAGTAAACTGGTGTCTGACGGTTTTCAACTCCAACATTCAACAAATATGTTCAGCATGTCTGGCCAACTACCGTAAAACTATATAGAAATTCTCAATTTAAGAAGTAAAGGCCAGGAGCAGTGGCTCACACTTGTAATTCCAGCACTTTGGAAGGCTGAGGCTGGAGGATCACTCAAAGGCAGGAGTTGTGGGACCAGCCTGGGCAACACGGCAAAACCCTTACAGAAATCAGCCAGGCGCAGTGGCACGTGCCTGTGATCCCAGCTACTCGGGAGGGAGGTGGGAGGATCGCTTGAGTCCAGGAGGTTGAGGCTGTAGTGAGCCATGATCGTGCCACCACACCCCAGCCTGGATGACAGAGCAAGACCCCATCTCAAAAAAAAAAAAAGTAAACGCATTGGATTTAAAAAATAAATAAACTCTTAATATTAGACTAGTAACTAAAGTAAAAATAGTAAGTGTGGGCCGGGCACGGTGGCTCATGCCTGTAATCCCAGCATTTTGGGAGGCTGAGGTGGGCGGATCACGAGGTAGGGAGATCAAGACCATCCTGGCTAACACAGTGAAACCCCGTCTCTACTAAAAATACAAAAAAAAAAAAAAAATTAGCCAGGCGTGGTGGTGGGTGCCTGTACTCCCAGTTACTTGGGAGGCTGAGGCAGGACAATGGCATGAACCCGGGAAGGTGGAGATTGCAGTGAGCCGAGATTGCACCACTGCACTCCACTGCTGGGCAACACAGCAAGACTCCATCTCAAAATAAACAAATAAAATAAGATAAATAATAATAATAATAGTAAGTGTGTTGTAGAATTTTCCAGCATACCTAGAAGTGAAATGTATGCCGACGAGAGCACGGAGTGTAACTGGAGTCTGTTCGCTAAGGTTCTGTGAAGTACAGGAATATTTTTAAAGATGGATTACAGTAAGCTAAACGTGCATATTTAATTTCCAGAGGAACCACTTAAAAAACAACACAAAGAGGCAGAACTAAAAAGTCAGCAGGAGATAGAATTGAATTAAAAAACACAACTCAATTCACCTACAAAAAAGGAAGGAACAAGGAGGAGCAGGGAAAAGTAGGTGGAAAAATAAAATCGAACATAAAGATGGGGGACTCCAACCCAAACAGTCTAATATCGGCATTAAATACAAATGGCTAAATACTTCAATTAAAAAGGATCGATTAACGTCACTAACTATCAGGGAAATGCAAACCAAAACCAGAATGAAACACTACTCCACACCTATGAGAATGGCTATTACCAAAAAAACAGAAATAAACGTTGGCGAAAGCATGTGAAGAGAATGGAACCCTTGTGCATGCTGCTGAGAATATAAAATGGTGTGAAAAACGGTATGTCAGTTTCTCAAAAACTAAACATACACACAGAATTAAACACAGAATTACTCTATGACCCAGGAACTTTACTTGTGGGTCTACACCTCAAAGAACTGAAAACCAGGACTCCAAGAGATGTTTGTACAACCATGTCTTAGCAGCACTGTTCACCACGGCCACCACGTCTGCAACATGGTCCACCACGGCCACCACGTCTGCAACACGGTCCACCACGGCCACCACGTCTGCAACATGGTCCACCACGGCCACCACGTCTGCAGCACGGTCCACCACGGCCACCACGTCTGCAGCACGGTCCACCACGGCCACCACGTCTGCAGCACGGTCCACCACGGCCACCACGTCTGCAGCACGGTCCACCACGGCCACCACGTCTGCAGCACGGTCCACCACGGCCACCACGTCTGCAGCATGGTCCACCACGGCCACCACGTCTGCAGCAGCATTGTTCACCACGGCCACCACGTCTGCAACATGGTCCACCACGGCCATCACGTCTGCAGCATGGTCCACCACGGCCACCACGTCTGCAACATGGTCCACCACGGCCATCACGTCTGCAACATGGTCCACCACGGCCACCACGTCTGCAGCAGCATTGTTCACCACGGCCAAAAGGTGGGAGCAAGTGTCCACCCACAGACGAATGGATAAACCAAACGTGTCTATACACATAGTGGAACATTCTACAGTCCTGAAAAGAAACTTTGGATGCATGCTACAACAGGGATGAACCTTGAAAACACTATGCTAAGTGAAACCAGCTCATCACAATAGGAGAAATACCGTATGGTTCTACTCATGAGGTTCCCAGGGTCGTCAAATTCATAGAGACAGAAAAGACAATGGTGGTTGCCAGGGGCTGGGAGGAAATGGGGAGTTAGTGTTTAATGGGAACAGTTTCCTTTCCTTTCCTCTTTTTTTAAAATTTCTTTCTTTCTTTCTTTTAGAGACAGGGGTTTGCTGTTGCCCAGGCTGGAGTGCAGTGGTGCGACAGCAGCTCACTGCCATCTTGAACTCCTGGGCTCAAGCAACTCTCCCGCCTCAGCCTCCCAAGTAGCTAGGACTACATGCCTGCCACCACATCTAGCTAATTTTATTTTTATTTTTTGGTAAAAAGGGTGCCTTGCTGTTTCCCAGGCTGGTCTTGAACTCCTGGGCCCAAGCGCTCCTCTCTCCTGCGTGTCTTAATGCATGTGCACTGGATAAACATGTGTGTAACGTAGGACCCATGTCCATGAGATGAGACATTTACATGTAAGACAGTGAGGCCCCGTATGGCCAAAGGTGAGGCGGGGCCTGGAAGTCACGCCAGTCACGTCCTCCATGGACCTTCAGAACCAGTCCGTGGTCGGCGGTGTCTTACCAGGAGGAAGTTACGGACAGTGATGCTGTAGTTGTGGCCGGGAAACAGGGAGTCAGTTAGCGCCTGGCAGCGAGCCATCACTGTTTTCATTCTGCTCACCTCAGGCCAGTGCCTGCTTAACTGCTAGAGAAAAGGAACTGGAGCCTCATTCTTTCAGTGTGTGTGTCGGGGGGTGTGTGTGTTATTTAACCCTTGCCTGGCAGAGCCTTGGGTCCTGTTATAACTTGACGTCTCATTGCCACAGTCTGTCAGTCTTGTGATCACCACTTTAACATTAATGCTGTCAGCTGTGTCCAAACCGAGTATAACCAGGTGTGTCCAACTTCCCATCCTTTTATGGCCGGAAATTCAATTTTGAAGGTTTCTCTGGGGTCCCCTTGGCCAAGAGGGAGCTCGTTCAGTTGGCTGGGACTTAGGATTTTATTCTTAGTTTACAACATCAGTAATACAATGAACAGGCAAATCAAACAATGGGAGATATTCACAGTACACGTACCAGACAAAAGCCCTGCATATGGAATATAAAAAGGACTTTCACAATCTGGTCATCAAAAATTGGGCAAAAGACGTCCTCGGACACTCAGAAAACGTGTGCAAATGGCAACAGGTGGGTGGAGTGCCCGACACGGATGAGCGTCGGGGAAATGCAAACTAAAGCCCCTACCACCAAACGGCACTCAGCCCCTCGACTGTGGGGACACACGGAACCGCTGGGACTTTCACACCTGGGATGCCGCCTCCCCTGGGCACGTTCCCAAGAAAAACACCACCTGCCCACCAAACATGTGCACAAAAATAGGCCCAAGGTCTTCAGACACTGGAAACCCACCCGAGCGCCCTCAGAGACCACGAGCCTGCAACAGCGCGTCCCACAGCAACTCCTCGTGCAGCGCCTCAGAGGAAACTCCCAAACAGTTCTCTGTGTGAACCGTGGCAGACGCAAAACCGCCCGCACATGTGACTCCTAACACTCAGAGTCAGCGCTCGGGTCCTGAATGGCAGGCAGGCACTGGAACAGCCTGGGAGGCGACCTCCGCGGGTCTCAGGCAGATTCTCCATCAGGACAGGAGTCTGGGTTATGCAGGTGAATCCTCTGTCAAAACAACTGAACTGGACACAAGCTCTGTTTCACTGTATGAAAATTATGCCTCAGTAACTAAATAAATGCATTTTCTATTTTGAAAATCTCATTGGAGCCACAAAGCTACATAATGGGGTGAAAATTTCTATAAGTCAATGAAAAAATCAGTGAGAATTTAAATTGTGCTATACACTGTTTCACCACTCTTATTTTCCCTTAGAAGAACTGGTTTCAGGGCAGGTGTGGTGACTCCGGCCTGTAATCCCAGCATTTTGGGAGGCCAAGGTGGGAGGATCGCTTGGGCCCAGGAGTTCAAGACCAGCCTGGACAACAGAGTGAGATCTCATCTCTACCAAAAAAAAAAAAAAAATAGCTGGGCTTGGTGGCACATACCCGTGGCCCCAGCTATTTGGGAGGCTGAGGTGAAGGACTCTCTTGAGCCCCGGAGGTCAAGGCTACAGTGAGCCATGGTGGCGCCACTGCACTCTACCTGGGCGACAGAGCCAGACCCCGTCTCAACAACAACAAAAAAGAATTGGTAGGCCGGGCGCGGTGGCTCAAGCCTGTAATCCCAGCACTTTGGGAGGCTGAGACGGGCAGATCACGAGGTCAGGAGATTGAGACCATCCTGGTGAACACGGTGAAACCCCGTCTCTACTACAAAAATACAAAATAAAAAAGAAACTAGCCGGGCAAGGTGGCGGGCGCCTGTAGTCCCAGCTACTCGGGAGGCTGAGGCAGAATGGCGTGAACCCGGGAGGCGGAGCTTGCAGTGAGCCGAGATTGCGCCACTGCACTCCAGCCTGGGCGACAGAGCGAGACTCCGTTTCAAAAAAAAAAAAAAAAAAAAAGAATTGGTTTCAATGAAAAAATGATGCCTCAGGTCACTGTGATTTTAAATAAGTATCATCTTGCAAAACAACCCTGTAAAAGCAACCACCGGCTGGGGCAGTGGGTAGACCACACCCACGCTCACCATAACTCCAGCCTCCAGGCAGCAGTAACTGAATAGGGGAGGCGGGAGGGCCCACTGGCGGGTTTCTCACGCTGCCGAACCTCGGTAAACACAGCACCAAGGGCCTGGAGCTTCCGCTGCATCCGTGTAGCTACTGCTGGTCATCTTCATAGCAAGCAAAGGAAGCCAACGTGAAACGTAGCTTTAAAGGCCCAGTGAGAACTGTCTGGGAGCCTTAAACGCAGGCCTCTCTATCTAAAGATCCCCTCTCCTGCTTTGATAGAAAACAAAATACGGCAAACCCCTTGATGGGGTGTGAAGGAGACATGCCTCTTTGTTGACGTGCACGGTAGACGCTGCCCACCTACCCGTGGGCTCAGCACAACTGAGTCGGGCTGTTGCCGTAGGTAGAGCAGGGCAGGATCGGGCCCACCCCCCACCAGGAAAGTCAGGCCACCATCAGGTGATGGTCAGGTGGCTGTTAACTGTCTCTCTAAAAGAACTGATCGCAGCCAGCGCCAGGGAAAGGCAGCTCCCAATAGCTAGAAAACACCCGAAACCGGTGATTGGCAGCTTCCCGATACGATCTCAGGAACTGGGCAAGTTGGCTCAGGCGTGTGCACTGAGAGGCAAAATGGCGGCGTGTAACTGGTCTATGACCTTCCAGGGACGTTTGACAGGCAAGGGAAGAACACCTCAGGTGAGCATGAGCACTACTCCAGTGAACACAGGGCGCACGCTCCCTCCCTCCAGGGACCACACGGGGCATGATCCCGCCCTCCAGTGACCACATGGCACATGATCCCGCCCTCCAGCGACCACAAGGCACATGATCCCACCCTCCAGTGACCACACAGGGCATGCGTCCTCCCTCCAGTGACCACAGGGCGCATGCTCCCTCCCTCCAGTGACCCCCCCACGGCGCATGCTCCCTCCCTCCAGTGACCCCCCCACGGCGCATGCTCCCTCCCTCCAGTGACCCCCCATGGCGCATGCTCCCTCCCTCCAGTGACCACACCACGCATGCTCCCTCCCTCCAGTGACCACACCGCGCATGCTCCCTCCCTCCAGGGACCACACCGCGCATGCTCCCTCCCTCCAGGGACCACACCGCGCATGCTCCCTCCCTCCAGGCACCACACCGCGCATGCTCCCTCCCTCCAGGCACCACACCGCGCATGCTCCCTCCCTCCAGGGAAGGCACAGCACATGCTCCCTCCCACGTGCAGCAGGCTGCTGCGTGGGTGGACAGCCCACCCTGAGGAAGGATCAGGGAAGAAGGGGCACAAGACCCCAGACGCCTGCCAGCGTATAAAACCCCAAGTCAAAAGGTGAAGCCGCTCACCTGATCTCTCACAGCGCCAGCCTGGCCCTCTTCCAAGGGTACTTCCTTTCATTCCTGCTCTAAAGCTTCAACTTTCACTCCTGCTCTAAAACTTGCCTCAGTCTCTCCTTCTGCCTCATGTCCTTCCACCTTATTTTTTCTTCTGAAGCGGCGAGATTTGAGGCCGCCGCTGACATACTTTGGTGCCAAGACTCAGATACATTCTGCAGGTAACAGAGCTCACCTGAGCTCCACACTCCATCTCAGCACACGCAATCCTCAGCCAGAGTGGTGAGAAGAGGTGGCTCTTTCTTTTCTTTGTGAAACAGGCTGGAGTGCATCATTGTGATCTCGGCTCACTGCAGCCTCCACCTCCGGGGCTCAAGTGATCCTCCTGCCTCAGTCCCTAAAGTAGCTGGGACTGTTAGTGGCAGAACATATCCCACTGCTGACACCAAAGCACGTTAGCAGCAGTGAACCTCAGTTCTTCCCTCCTCTGAAGAAAGAATTTGAGCGGCAGGAGGCAGAAGAGACCCAGGCAGTTCTACAACAGGAGCAACAGTTTATGAAGAAGCTTTAGAGCAGGAATGAAAGGAAGTAAAGCACTCTTGGAAGAGGGCCAGGCGGGAGACCTGAGAGATCAAGTGCGTGGTTTGACCTTTGACTTAGGGTCTTCTACTGGCAGGCTTCCGGGGTGTGTTACTTCTCCCGGTTCTTCCCTCGGGGTAGGCCATCCACACGCACAGCTGCCGGCGCTTGGGAGGAAGTATGCTTAGAGTTTACTGGAGTTGTGCCCACGCTCCCTCTAGGCCTTCTTTTGTTGTTGTTGTTGTTGTTGAGACGGAGTCTCGCTCTGTCACCCAGACTGCAGTGCAATGGCGTGATCTTGGCTCACTGCAACCTCCCCCTCCAGGGTTCAAGCAATTCCCTCCTGCCTTAGTCTCCCGAGTAGCAGGGACTATAGGCGCAGGCCACCACGCCCAGCTAATTTTTGTATTTTATTAGAGACGGGGTTTCACCATATTGGCCAGACTGGTCTCGAACTCCTGGCCTCGTGACCTGCCCACCCACCCCCTCCACCCCCTCCCCGGCCTCCCAAAGTGCTGAGATTACAGGCGTGAGCCACCACGCCCGGCCAAGGCTGCCCTCACTTACCAGCCAAATGTCCCTGGTAGAGGGGGGCCCCTCTTCTGCCCTGCTCATGTCTGACTAGCAACCTACTTTAACGGCCACAGGCGCTTGCCACCATGCCTGGATAATATTTTGTATTTTTTATAGAGACGGGGTCTTCCTATGTTGCCCAGGCTGGTCTCAAGCGATCTCACACCCCAGCATCCACAGCTGTTCTTTAAATGAGCTACCCAGTAAGTCAAAGCTAAGGTGGAGAGCAGCGGCAAGGCAGGGAGGGGCTGGGAGGTATCTCGGGGGTTCCCGGGATGCTGCCTGTGGACCCTAGCGCTGAGGTGACTGCGCGTGGAGACGCCTGCCTGACCGGCTTTTAAGAGGAGTACTGGGGGCGGGATGTGTGTGTGTAAGGAAAAGAACGTTTCTGTATAATCCATAAACATGTATGTTAAAAACAACGTGGCCGTGACGGATCCTGGCTGAACGCAAACGGGGAACGGAAACCTGAGTAACTGGGCGCATCACTGAACATCCCGGGCGGCCGCCCCTACTCCAGGGCTCGGAACCGGCGCCCTCTGCGAGGGCAAGGGTTTCCCAGGTGAAGCCATCAGGAAACAGGAAGACGCCTAAGAATGATACAATGGACTCGAGGAAAGGGTGGGAGGGGGCGAAGAATAAAAAACTACAAATAGGTTGCAGTTTGTACTGCTCGGGTGATGGGTTCACCAAAATCTCTCACAAATCACCACTAAAAAGCTTACCCATGTAACCAAACACCACCTGTGCAGTAACCTACGGAAAAATAAAAGAGGAAGACGCAGCTCTGCCTTTTCTGCACACTGTGGTAATACTAAGAAAAACGAAAACCAAAAACAGGGTGCCAAGTTTGACATCCTGAAATTTAACAGGACGAGGCGGGTAAGAATTCAATCACAAAGTAGTTTCCCAGGGAAGAAGCCGCGTTTGCTTTGAAACGCGGTAAGAAATGCACCCGAACACCTGGGCTTAAATTACACCCAGACTCAAACATCGACTCGCTGCCACCGCAACAATGCGCTCCTGAAAAACTGCACCCCCACTAGCCCTCGGCTACTGCAGGTGACAAACGGACAAAAAATAAATCCTAAAGCCTCGCGGGAAAAAGACCCGAATCGTGGCCGACTTCTAGGACACCGGGGACCGCCGGGGCCCCCACTCCCGGCTGTGGTGAAGGAGAGGCGAGCGCGCCCCCTTTCTTCTCCCGGGGGTCCGTCCCGTCCCCTCCCCAGGGACCCCCTCCCCTGTCCCGGGAACCCCTCCCCTCCCCAGGGACTCCCTCTCCGCCCCTCCCCGGGCTCCCCCTTCCCTCCTCAGACGCCCCTTCCCTTCCCCAGGCGTCCCGCTCGGCCTGGGCGCCTCTCCCCAACAGGACGCGGCCAGGCTTGCTGGGAGGCGGCGACGAGGACGCGGGCCCAGGCGCGGACGGCTTCTCCGCGCGCTGAACGATGGGGGACGCGCAGGGGGCGTCCCTCGGGCTGGGCCGGGGCCGCCGACCTTTGTCTGCCTCTCGCACTCCCTACGCCGACCCAGCCGCCGAGACGGACCCCGACGCCCCCATCCGCTGCATTCACGCTCGCCCCCAGCCCCTCACTCACCCGGGCGGCCTCCGAGTTTCTCTTTCGTACACCCCGCCCTCGGGCGGCGGCGCCGCGCCCCCTGGGACTTGTAGTCTTTCTTCCGCCCCGGCCCCGGCGCGAGGCCCCGCAGCTCCCACAGAAAACTACAACTCCCGGAGGCCCGCGCGAGAGCCGCCCTCGCCCGGTGGTACCGTCGCGCGAGGTCGTGGGTGGGGTGCCGGGGCGGGGCGCGGAGCGCCCTGGGAAATGTAGTCCTGGAAGACCCGGCGTAGGTTTCGGGAGCCCCCCCATAGGGAGGGACTACATTCCCCAGGATTCCTCGCGCGCCGGCTGCTTGGCGTTGCCGGGAGACGGGGCGGGGCGTCGTCGGGGTCTCCCGGGCGACCGCCCAAGAGTCGGCGTCCTTCGCGTTCCGCAGGTTTAGGCGGAGGCGGAGCGTTTGGGGGCGGCCGGGCTGGCTGCTTCGGCTTCATCTGCCCCAGGTTTGGCCGCGGGCGCGCGGAGCCAGCGCCCTCCAGACCCATGGAGCGCCCCGAGCGCCTCGCGAGCCGCCGCCAAATGCGCCCGAGGTCCGCGGCCGGCGCCTCTGCTGGGACCTCGGCTGCCGGGGTCGGAGCGCGGCGGGAGAGACCCCGGCTCGGGTGCGGGGCTAGGACGTCTGGGACCCGGAGGGCTGCCGGGGCTCCGCATCTCGGGCGGGTCAGGGCCCTGCGGCCTCAGGACGCTACCCCGTGAGTGTCGGCTGTCCCGGGGTCCGGGTGGCGTCGCTGCGCCACAGGCCGGGCGCGTGGGTTTCTCCGGGACTCTGCCTCTGAGCCACCCTCGGAGGAAAAGGACCGCTCTGTGCGTCCCGCGGCTCTCGCAGCTTTCGGCGAACACCTTTAAAGGAACTCCCCGAAGGAACTGGGGGCGTCTGTCCGCTCGTCAAAGGCTTGGGTCCTGTCGGCGTCCCCGGGCCCTCTCCTGGCTGGGCCAGCGCGCAGGGTGGGGGGCCGCTGCAGGTGTCCCGGGGCCCCCCAACCTCCCCAGACCCCCAACCCCCTAGGACCCCCCAGACCCCCCAAACCCCAGACCCTCCAGCTCCCTTGGCTCCTGGGAGCTCCTAGGCCCGTCCTGCGTGCTCTTTGGGGTTGTTCCCCCTTGGTGGACGCCGCCTCCGGATTCTCTCCCAAGTTTAAATGCCAGAGATTTCAATGGAAATAAAGCTGCCATCTTAAGAGCGTGAGGATGTTTTCTAAACAGGAGTACTGGGGACAGGTGGGGAAGCCACGTTTGTGTCTTCTCTTTAGAAGGGCAGTGTTCACCTGAGGGTCCATCCCAGGGTTCCCTCGGGGCCTCTGTGGAGGAGTTGATGCCACCAGTGCCTCTGGCCGTGGGACGCCTGGGCGGGGACGCCCAGCACTAGGGGTTCGCTGACAGCTGCAGGGTTTCCGGCCATGCGCCTGCGGACGTGCAGCTTCTGTGTGTCGGCCCCATTAAGAGGAACCTGTCCTGCCTGGGCGACGTTTGAGGACCACGGGGAGGACACAGTCGCGGTCACCTTCTCGGAGTCGAGTCTGTGCCACGGGCTCTTGTTGTCTGCGGCAACTCATCGTGGAGCTGAGCCAGTGTTTCCACTTCCTTTTTGTTTTTGTGTTTGAGACAGGATGTCACGCTGTCGCCCAGGCTGGATGCAGTGGTGTGATCGAGGCTCACTGCAGCCTGGACCTCCTGGGCTCAAGCGATCCTCCACCTCAGCCTCCAGAGTAGTTGGGACCACGGGTGTTTGCCACCATGCCTGGCACATATTTCTTTATTTTTTGTAGAGACAGGGGTCTGTTTTGCCCAGGCTGGTCTCAAACTCTTGGGCTCAAGCTGTCCTCCCGCCTGGCCCTCCCAAAGTGTTGAGATTACAGGCGTGAGCCACCGTGCCTGGCATCCACTTTCTTGACTATTTCCTGAAGACCAGCGTTTCCCAGCTCATTTCACAGGTGCAGAAGCTGCTATGTCAGTTTCAAGTCCCTACCCCTTGGCTTGGCCTGGGACTGTGACCCTGGGTGATTGTGTCCTTATGCTGGAGCTTGGTGCATGAGCATCCCCGCCCCTTGTTCCATCACTCACGGTGGTCTGCACCTCTCTACGCGTTGGCCCCTGTCCGAGGGAAGAGGGCAAAGCCCTGGGGCTACGGGAAGCTGTGCAGTGCACGTGCGTGTGTGCCTCGGGCCCGGGCTGCAGGCCCCAACAGGGCCCGCCCCGCACCTGCTGAACTGTGCTCTCAGACCAGCACCCACCCGACCTCTGGGAGCAGAGCCCCTGTCGGCCTGGGCCAACCTGACAGCAGCTGCCTGGGCACTGGGCATTCACTCGTCTGCCAGGCGGGCAGTGGATAGCTAGTCCTCTCCCTGTGGAAGGGAGATGAGGCCACATGAGATGTCCCTGGAGTCTCCTGAGGAATCCCACAGGGTGCACGTTCTCAAGAACATGAAAGGGTGCAGGATTCCAGTAGGCCAGGTGGAAACGTAAGGACATCTTAAGGTCGTATCAAATTGAACGACAATCTCTAGACTAAAACAGAAACGACATTTACTACCCTAAGGGCCGCTTGGGCTGAATCCCATACTCAGGTTATAGGGGGATGCTAGGTCTGAAGGCCACAGGGAAGCTTCATGAGTCGCAGGTGCCTGCAGATCACATCAGAGACCCCACAGACGTCTTGGGGCTGAGGGCACCCACCTCTGCCGACTGGGCTGTTTGTGTCCCTGTACAGGATTTTCCTCCCCAGAGATTTCAAATTCGGTATGGGAAGGTTGGGGAACTAAGTTGTGCACTAACATTTTTTGTATTAAAATATAACCTATTTTATGTTTGTAATGTGCGGGGTTTGGTAGGGGCGGGTGTTTTTTTGAGACGAGGACTTGCTCTGTCGTCCAGGCAGGAGCGTGGTGGTGCTACCGTAGCTCACTGCAGCCTCGACCTCCCGGGCTCAAGGATCCTCCTCCTGCCTTGGGACCACAGGGGTGAGCTGCCGTGCCCAGCCCGGCATTCATAATGCTGAAGAGAACTTGTCCTGAGAGAGAGGTGGCTTTGCTGCTGAATCATCGTTCAAATGAAATTATTTTTTTTTTTTTTTTTTTTTTTTTTTTGAGGCGGAGTCTTGCTCTGTCGCCCAGGCTGGAGTTCAGTGGCCAGATCTCAGCTCACTGCAAGCTCCGCCTCCCAGGTTTACGCCATTCTCCTGCCTCAGCCTCCCGAGTAGCTGGGACTACAGGCGCCCGCCACGTCGCCCGGCTAGTTTTTGTATTTTTAGTAGAGACGGGGTTTCACCGTGTTAGCCAGGATGGTCTCGATCTCCTGACCTCGTGATCCGCCCGTCTCGGCCTCCCAAAGTGCTGGGATTACAGGCTTGAGCCACCGCGCCCGGCCTCAAATGAAATTATTTAGGCTCTGTAGTTGAAATGGAATCTTACTACATTATGTAGGGTCTTGAAAAACTTAAGAGATTTCAGGAATAAACTATACTTTTAATGAGTCTGGAGGTATATCAGTGATTTAGTGGGGAAGATTTTGTTAATTCAAAGTGTTTGCAAATGAGTTAGAACATACGCATTTGTAAATACAGTGTGCAATGTTGGCTAGTGGGCTGTGAATTCAGAGCACCAGGAGATGCCACCGTCTGTCCAGATGACTAGGATTTAACAGCCACAGCTGGTCCCTCATGCACTGCTGGGGGTGTGGAGCGATGCGGCCCCCTAGAGAGCCCTTGGCAGTTCCTTAAAAATTGGAACATGCAGGTGCTGTGGAAGGCAGCAGTGGTATTCTGGGGCGTTCATCGCAGAGAAATGAAAACTTCACACACTCGCCAGCAGCTTCATTTTAGTAGTTCTCCACTCGAAACAACACTCTCCCCCCAGGTGGGTGGTGAGCCCACCCCGTGCAGACAGCCTGAGGAGCGAGCACCATGAAGATGCCAGGATCCGGCTGGGCGCGGTGGCTCGCGCCTGGAATCCCAGCACTGGGAGGGCCGAAGCGGGCAGATCACTTGAAGTCAGGAGTTTGAGACAGGCCTGGCGAACATGGTGAAACCACGTCTCCATTAAAAATACAAAAATTAGCCGGGTGTGGTGACACACTCCTGTAATTCCAGTTACTCAGGAGGCTGAGGCATGAGAATCACTTGAACCCAGGAGACAGAGGTTGCAGTGAACCGAGATCACGCCACTGCACTCCAGCTTGGGCCACAGAACGAGGCTCCATCTCCAAAAAAAAAAAAAAAAAATTGGGAGGCCGAGGCGGGCGAATCACAAGGTCAGGAGATCGAGACCACAGTGAAACCCCGTCTCTATTAAAAATACAAAAAATTAGCCAGGCATGGTGGCGGGCGCCTGTAGTCCCAGCTACTCAGGAGGCTGAGGCAGGAGAATGGCGTGAACCCGGGAGGTGGAGCTTGCAGTGAGCCGAGATTGCGTCACTGCACTCCAGCCTGGGCGACAGAGCAAGACTCCGCCTCAAAAAAAAAAAAAAAAAAAAAAGAAGGGTGCATGCTCGGTGATTCCATGGTCTACCATTCCCTCTTAAAAATTTTTTTAAGCAGAGACAGTCTTGCTGTGTTGACCGGGCTGGTCTGGAACTCCCTGGCTCGACCTGCCTGCCTCTCGCTGTGCCTGGTTCTACAGCTGTTAAAGGGTAAAACGGTGGAGCTGGGTCACAGATCACGGCGGTGAGCAGGGGTGGGGTGGGCGCCCCAGGGGTCCGGAAGGTTGGACCACTCACGTGGGCCCGGATGCCTCCTGGTCGTGACACTGCTTTCCTGTTCTGCCATTCTGCTGGGGGAAGCAGGGTTGGGGGCTGGGGGATCCCTGAGCTCCGCTGGGGGAAGTTGGGGTCGGGGGTCCCTGAGCTCCTCAGTCCTGACCGGGCTTGACGGTCTTTTAGCCTTGACTTTGTCCTTTACTCTAGAACATGGCTGTTTGGACAAAGAGTTCAAAACCCCTAGAAGATGCTGGGCACGGGGGCTCACGCCTGTCATCCCAGCACTTTGGGAGGCAGAGCAGGCGGATCACCTGAGGTCAGGAGTTCAAAACCAGCCTGGCCAACATGGTGAAACCCCATCCCTACTAAAAAATACAAAAACTAGCCGGGCGTGGTGGCACATGCCTGTAATCCCAGCTACTCGGGAGGCTGAGGCAGAAGAATCTCTTGAACCTGGGAGGTGAAGGTTGCAGCGAGCCGAGATCACACCACTGTACTCCAGCCTGGGTGACAGAGCAAGACTCTGTCTCAAAAACAAACAAAACAACCCCTAAGAGATGACTTCGGAAAGAGGGGAAACTGAGGCAGAGCTCCCAGCCATGCCAAACAGCAGCTCCTCCTGAGGGCTCCCAGGGACCTCAGCGAGGCTCGGTTTTGGGGGCCTCTGTGGGGCTCGGTTTTGGGGGCCTCGGTGGGGTGCGGTTTCTGTTGTGTCACCTCTCTGCGGTCCTTGGGGTCCGTGGGGCTCGGTTTTGGGGGACTCGGTGGGGTGCGGTTTCTGTTGTGTCACCTCTCTGCGGTCCCTGGGGTCCGTGGGGCTCGGTTTTGGGGGCCTCGGTGGGGTGCGGTTTCTGTTGTGTCACCTCTCTGCGGTCCCTGGGGCTGGCGTGCCAAAGCCTGCTGGCTTCCCGCTGCACTGGGACCCCAATTATCCACAGGCCATTCCCAGAAGGGCTGCTCTTCCCAGCAGGCTGGGCTGTGCCTCCCTGATGGGGGGTGCTCTTCAGCTCACAGGGAAGGGGCTACACCAGGAAGTGCGCGGACGAGGGAGGCTCAGAACTGCAGCTGGGTGCCCCATATCCCTGGCAGTGCAGAGTCTTGGCACCTTGTCCACCCCCCCACACACACCGACATGGAGGGCCCAGAGGCCTCCCTGCCCAAGGGAGGAGCAGGTGGAGGTGTCAGCACTCCCAAACAGCAGGTGCTGGGGGAGGCGCAATTATCAGCACACAGTTAATCCCCTAATTAGAGGAGGCAAGTGCTGTTCCCGGCCCTACCTCCTCCCCAGCCAGACTGCTGTCCTGCAAGGAGGCCGAAGCCTTCTGGTCTGTGGTAGACCCTGTGTTCTGCGCGGAACAGGGCTGTGGCGACCCCCAGCCCCTCCTGGTGCCCACGCTACCCCTCCCCCTGTTGTCCCCTGGAATTCCTCCCCTGCCCCGTCTGGGACTCCTGCCCCTACAGCAGCCACAGCAGGCCCAGGGGTGAGGCCAGCCCCATGTGGCGCCCGCTCTGTGGGTGGGGAGGGGCCTTCCTTGCTCTGGGCAGGGGGTGCCGGCCCTGAGGTCCTGGAGCCTCCCAGGCTGAGCCGCTGGCCCTGATGCTCGCTGGGCTCTCGGCTGATGGATGACCAGGAGACGTGGAGACCAGCGGGCTGGGCTGTGGCTGTTCCCTCCTCAGAGCTTCAGGAACCCTCCGTGTGGGGGGCATCTCCTCCCCAGAAACTGTCCTGCACTCGCTAAAGCGCCTCCAGCAGCTGTGGGACAGCCTCGCCGTTGCCAGGGCTGAGATGACCATGGTTGCAGCTGCCTTTGGAGCTCGGCTGCCCGGCTGAGCAGGTGGCTGGGGGGCCTCTGTCCGGCCATGGCCTCCATGGGACCCTGCCCTCCGCCCTCCCCTGTGGCCTCAGTGGGCCTGGCACCCAGGCAGAGACTCTCGGGTTGGGTCATGGGGCCCTGGGAACACAGGCTGGGGCGTCCGCGGACCCTGGTCTCCCCAGTGCCAGGTCCCTGAACCCGCCTGCAGGTGGCGTCCCTCCCCTGCGGGCGCCGGGCTGGGACCTGGACACTGCAATGGCGTTGCGGTCCCAGCCGCTCCGACTCCTGTCTGGGAAGTCAGGCAGCGTGGCTGGGACCTTCCTCAGGAGACCCTGAGCGGGGGTTCTCAGGATCTGGGGGATCCCCGGAGCTGAGGCGAGGCAGCCCCGCCGGGCCGCGTGGGTGGCAGAGGGTCCCCGCCTCGGCCTGTGAGGCCAGCTCCCTTGGAAGTGAAGCTAAGGCACCTCGAAGCTCAGACCCCAGCCGTGCTCCTCACACCCCCAACGGACCCCCGTGCCTCACGGCCCCTCCTTCCTATCTGCCGGCCACTCAGCGAGGTGGGGACGTCTTCCCGTGCCCATGGCGCCTCTCTCTGGTGCCAAATTCTACCTCCTGAATCAAAGGGGGACCCTCACCTGCGGGGAGGTGGGGCTTGTGACCAACACCCTAGAAGCCATCGTGGGGCAGTCACCCCGGCCTCGAACCCCAGACGCCCACCTGGGGCCCCATCCACCAGCCCCTCTGCCCCACGGGGGTCTCTATGCACCAAAGTCCTGCATCCACACAGGAAACCCTGGTTCACGGTAGGGACGCCAGTCACTCAGACTCGGGCCAGAGCTTTGGTTGTGCAAGGATGCAGTTTAAATATGATATAAACGATGAAATAACTGCCAAACACGGAGCGAAGAGGAACGCTTTGAGGAGCGGCGTGAGGACAAGCCCCACACTTCTGGGGTTGCTGTTGGCTTCAGCTCTGCAGCCTCGGCACAGCCTTCTCCGCAATTGCTCTCCTGGCCCCCGCAGGGCTGTGTGCGCCCGCGCGTGCCTGCGTGAAGCTAAAACAAAATGCAGATCTTCTCAAGACTGCTCTGCTTCATTCCATTAACCAGCCAGCCACCAGTGCCAGCAAACCCGCAGATGGGACGCAGCGGCTTCCAGGAAAACAGCAACACCAAACCCACCAGGCAGGGGTCCTGGCTGCAGGCCCCTCTACATCCAGGGCCTCTGGCAGGCAGCGCTTGCAGTTCCCCTGCGCAAGCACCTCTCCTGTGGACAAAGGCAGAAGTGAGGATGGTGCTTTCCAGATAAGGCTGAAAATGCTGCATCCTGTGTGCTCCGCCTGGGATGGCTTGCCCTGGATGCCAGCCTTAGCCAGTGAGAAGCACAGGAGCAAGTACGGAAGCTCATGCCACACACACCTGAGCACACACCTGTGCACACACCTGAGCACACTCCTGCAAACACACCTGAGCACACACCTGCACACACCTGAGCACACACCTGAGCACACTCCTGCAAACACACCTGTGCACACACCTGAGCACACACCTGCACACATCTGAGCACACACCTGAGCACACACCTGTGCACACACCTGAGCACACACCTGAGCACACTCCTGCAAACACACCTGAGCACACACCTGAGCACACAACTGAGCACACTCCTGCGCACACACCTGAGCACACTCCTGCAAACACACCTGAGCACACACCTGTGCACACACCTGTGCACACACCTGAGCACACCTGAGCACACACCTGAGCACACTCCTGCAAACACACCTGTGCACACACCTGAGCACACACCTGCACACATCTGAGCACACACCTGAGCACACACCTGTGCACACACCTGAGCACACTCCTGCAAACACACCTGAGCACACACCTGTGCACACACCTGCACACACTCCTGCGCACACACCTGAGCACACTCCTGCAAACACACCTGTGCACACACCTGAGCACACACCTGCACACATCTGAGCACACACCTGAGCACACACCTGTGCACACACCTGAGCACACACCTGTGCACACACCTGCACACACTCCTGCGCACACACCTGAGCACACACCTATGCATACACACACCCTGCTGTTGAGCTCTGACAAACCACAGCCCTGTCCACATCGTAATTGTGCCTCCTGCTATGTCCACAGGTCTGAGTTCCTGAGTCCCAGAAGCAAACGTGATAAACATCTATGTTCCAGCCACTGCGTGTGGGGTCACTCGTTACAAGGCAGCACCTAACTCATGCAGGAAACCACGTGAATTCCAGGCGTTGTTGGGGCCTCCTCCTGCACGGAGTCTGCTCGCTGCTTGGGGCTGCCACAGGCGTGGGGTTGCTGCCTCTGAGACCTCACATTCCCGGGTTCCCTCGGCCTCTGCACTGTTGGAAACTGCAGCCCCGTGGGCACTGGCAGGGCAGGCACTGCAGGTTCTCTTTGGAAGGAGCCTTACAGGCTGAGGGTGCGGCCCTTCACCACCCACTGCCCCACCCAGGGGGTGACTGCCTCGCATCAGCTCCGGGGTCTCCATGTTCTCCAAACCCCAAGAGCCCCTTGGCCTTGCAGAGTTTATGTGAGTCAGGAGCTCAGTGTTGGAAGACGCGTCCAGGTCAGGCAGAGACCCCTGGTCCAGCCTCCCCCTCGCTTGCTGTCAGCCTGGGCCACAGTGCTGCTGCAGGCTCTTCGGACTTTAGGCTCATTTAATGCCTGACCCTGAGCAGCAAGCCCCACCCTGCGCAAATATTTATTTGACAAATAAGAGCTCACCAGGACGAAGGCCATGGAAGGCTTTCCCCAGGGCGGCCCCTGACGGCCATGGAGGCCGAGGAGTCTGTCCGCCTGGCGGAGGCAGGAGGGATGTGGGGAAAGGGCGGCCTCCGACTGTGGGTCCCCAGCTCAGTTTGGGAACGGTGAGAGCCCCGGCTGCTGGAGCCTGGCCTGTGTAGCACAGGACAGTCCCCGTGCCTGCTCTCTCTGTTCTGATGAGACGATAGGGAAGGCCATGGTGCTGGAGGAGCTCCCGGTCCCAGGGCTGTGGCACAGAAAGACGCCCCAGGGTGGCACTCAGACAGCGAGGTGGTCTTTTGACCCCACAGGGAAGTGCTTGATTTCAGGGCCCAGCACAGTTGCCCGCCCCCATCACAGGAGTGGGTCCCGGAGCTCAGGGGACCGGGACTGGGACAGGGGAGGGTGTGTCTGCCTCAAGGCCTGGGAGCCAGAGGAGCTCAGAGGACCGTGGTGGGGAAGGAGCTCAGAGGACCCTGGCGGAGACAGGAGCTCAGAGGACTGGGGCGGGAACAGGAGAGGGTGTGTGTCTGCCTCGAGGCGTCTCCTCCAGGCCTTCTTCTCCTTCAAAGGGACTGCAGCAACCAAGGTGTGGCCTGCAGGGGTGGACTCTGAGGCCAGCAGGGGCGGACTCTGAGGCCAGCAGGGGCCCGCCCCACACCTCGCCTGAGCTCCACTCTTCCCTGACCACAGTGGCCGGTGGGACCGGCTGAGCTGTGCAGAGATGGACACCCTTGGGGTCAGCCTCAGGGGTTAACCCTCAGTATCCTCTCAGGCCAGGACTCCAGTAAAGATGCTTCCTCCCCAGGCCCTCAAGTTGCCCCAGGGCAAGGAGCTGGTGGCCCAGGCTCCGTGCAGGAAGACTCCTGGGTCCTCCGTCCTCCTCCAACACACCCCGGGAGTCCCAGGCAAGCACAGTTTCCCAGGCCAGGGCACCCCATCCAGACCTCTGCCCTCTGTGCCCTTCGTGCTGGGCTTGGGGTGGAGTGCACCTGGAGGGGACCCATCCCCAGTCCCCCAGTCCACCTTGTTCCAGAAACCTGAGCCCTCAGGAAGCCCAGGAGAGCAGCCCCGGAGAGCAGCCCGGGAGAGCGGACCCTGCTCCCAGCCCTGGGCCATTTGCCTGCTGGAAAAAAAATCCCGAAAATTTGCTGATAAATATGAGAGTCACAACAGCCTTCAAATAAGCAGAAGCCCTAGACAGACTCCAGAACTGCTCCCCAGGCACAGGCAGCACCAAATACACTGCTGTCCGTCATAGTCAGGCACTCCCTGGGAAGGACGGGAGATGGGGAAGGGCAGGGACCACGGGGTGGCGACCGGTGGGCAGCCCCTCAGCAGCCTGGAGTGCTGGCCTGCCAGCCGGTCTGGCTCTCTCCCGCACCACGGCCTCCCTGTGTGTCTGCGAAGTCAGCGTGAGCTGCTCCCTGGGCGGCACCGGCGTGGTGGCCTCTTCCCTGGAATTCTTTTTCTTTTTCTTTTTCTTTTCTTTTTTCAGATGGAGTTTTGTTCTTGTCGTCCAGGCTGGAGTGCAATGGCGCCATCTCAGCTCACTGCAACCTCCACCTCTCGGGTTCAAGAGATTCTCCTGTCTCAGCCTCCTGAGTAGCTGGGATTACAGATGCATGTCACCACTCCCGGCTGATTTTTGTAGTTTTAGTAGAGACAGGGTTTCACCATGTTGGCCAGGCTGGTCTTGAACTCCTGACCTCAGGTGATCCACCCGCCTTGAGGGAGGCGGGTCTTTCTCATGCGGGAGGTGGGTCTTTCTCTGTCATGGGGGAGGCGGGTCTTTGTCATGGGGGAGGAGGGGTCTTTGTTATGGGGAAGCCGGGGTCTTTCTCTGCCATCGAGCAGGCGGGGTCTTTCTCTGCCATGGAGGGTCTCGCTCAGGTCGCTGTGGCTTCAGTGGCCCTCCCCGAGCAGTGGGTGTGAGGTTTGCTGGTTTGGATGTGGAAAAGCCAGCCCACCCGAGGTCCGGCCAGTGCAACCATGGGGTTTGCACTTTGACTTGTGGATGAGCGGTGCATGCGCCAGGCCCTCGCTGCAGTTTTTTGTTGCTGCTGTTGTTATTGTTTTTATTTTATGTATTTGTTTTTTGAGATGGAGTCTCACTCTGTCACCCAGGCTGGAGTGCAGTGGTGCAGTCTCTGCTCACTGCAACCTCTGCCTCCCGGGTTCAAGCAGTTCCCCTGCCTCAGCCTCCTGAGTAGCTGGGATTAGAGGCACGTGCCACCACGCCTGGCTAATTTGTTGTATTTTAGTAGAGACTGGGTTTCACCGTGTTGGACCTCGTGATCCATCTGCATTGGCCTCCCAAAGTCCTAGGATTACAGGCGTGAGCCACCGCACACGGCCCGCTGCAGCTTTATTGGTCTGAATACATTTTCCCCGTGGATGCTTTATGCTTGTGTTTCTTTAGTGCTTGGTGGAATATTCTCCCAAATGCAGCTCCCTGGAGGCACTTCCCGCGTGAGGAGCAGGAGTGTGAGGGTCTGCAAAACCCAGCCTGTGCTTCTCGCCGTCCCCTGGAAAAGACGAGGTGTGTCTCGCCCTGGCACATGATGCTCTGTTTTCTGAAATGACACCCCTGGATCTCTGGACAAGAGCCCTCCCCATCTTGGCCCTCCAGCATGCAGGGCGCCCTCCACAGCCACTCCCAGGGGGCTGGACAGAGTGGGGCTGAGCAGTGGCCACGGGAAGTCACTGGCCACCCAGATCCCGGTCCTCCATGGGTGCTGCCCTGGGCCGAGGTGGCTGGGTCTAGGGGGCCGACACTGCGGGCAATGCCCAGCCCCCACCCGGCTCCTGTGTGGTGTTGGGGCTCCGGCACCCCGGTAGGTCAGCACTTTTGTGAGAGGTGGGTCCCCAAGCTGGCCCCAGCGAAACTCAATTAAAGGACAAGTCTGCTTTGGGGCCTTGTGGTTCCCAACTCCACGGGCAGAGCCACAGGGCCGCTGCCTCCCCTACCGTGGCCGGAGACAAGGTGGCCCCGGGTCTCTGTGTAGCCCTGGCCACGTTCAACCGCAGGGCCCTGGGTGTCATCACCACCGCCCTGCTGTGGGCCCAGGACTGGGGCTTTGGTGGTCCCTGCTGTGGGGTTGGGGGCAGCCTGCAGCCAGGGTCACAGACCTGAGCCTCAGACAAGCACAGACTGAACCCCAAGTCTGGCGCTCGTGCTGGCTGCCAAAGGTAGCGACTGCAAGACGGGGGTGAAGGTTTCGGGGGTGGCACGGGCTCCCTCAGGTTCTGGCATTCAAAGAGGTTGTGCGGGACCAGGCCCAGGGTTACAGGCAGGGTGGACGCACAGGAGAGGGGAGCCGTCCCGGAGCCGCTTTGCACCCAGAGAGGTGTGAGGTGCAGCCTTTCTGCCCTGCCAGGAAGTGTAAACCCTGCTTTGGATCCCAGGGAGTTGGTGCCCCCCCAGATGCCCGATGGGGAGCTGTCCATCTGTGAGGTCAGACCTGGGCTGCGGGCTTGGCCACTGCTGGACGCCAGCGAGGTCTGCCAGCCCCTCCAACTTTTCTTGCTCTTTTCTCTCTGCTTTTCTGAGGCTGGCTTTCCACGAGGCACTTACTTGAAAATGGAGCCCCGGCATTTCTGTGTGCCTGGACACTAAACCCAAGGCCAGCTCCTCTCTCAGAGCAGAAGTTAAAAAATATTCAATGCAAAATTCCTGGGCTGTGGAGCAGCAGTGGTTGTACCAGGCAAAGGTTTCCGCCGCCTTCCGCCGTGCGGGCCAAGATAAGACCATGAGAGCACCCGGGGGAGTCCGCGCCTGGCCCACACTGCCCTCCGCTGTCCTGGGACCAGGCCCACACCATCCTCCGCCCTCCCAGGACCAGGTAGGACTGAGGCTCTGTGGGTCTGACCCGCAGCATCTGGGAGGTTTTGTCTCAAGGGCTGGTGGCTTCTGATGAGCCAAAGCTCCCCCACCCACGACCCCACAAAGCTTTTCTTCCGGAACCAGCCCCTCCCCAGTCGCCTGGCCGAGGCCCAGCCCTCAGGGGCCTCCATGGTGTGCTGGGGAGGACCTGGGGGTCCCGCTGGTGAGCCCAGGGCTCGGTAGTGGCAGGCGGAGCCTGCAGGGAGAGCAAGGCCTCAGAAGAGGAAGGTTTCAGCCAGGAGCGCCTTCCCCAGGGCTGGCAGCCTCTGCTATTGGCTGGGGTGTGGTGAGGGTCGGCTGGGGCCTGCGGGGCTCTGCTGGCCAGGTGGGCCGGGCCTGGTGTCCCATAGCCTGACCATAGCTGCCTGGAGGGGGCCACAGTGTGACCACGTGTCCCCTGGGACACATGGGTCCCCGTGATGATTATGGGTGTTTGGGGTTCCTGTAGGAAAAGATGGCTGCGAAGGCCCTGGAGTTCCCGGGGGGCCTGTGAATGACCCAGCCAGGGGGCCCTTGGAGGGGGAGAGAGACTGAGAAGATTTACATTTCCTGGCAGAGAGCTCTTGCAGGGAAACCGGATTTATTCCAGTTGACAGGGTGAGGTACATGGGCACTGGGAACAACTGGGTGGGGGCACAGCCTCCTCTGTCCCGGCCGAAATCCAGTCCTGCAGAGATTTGGAGCTCAGAGCGTTGGGGTGGCCTGTGAGGCACACACTGAGTGAGGCACCGACTTGCCTTTGACCTCAGACACGGAAAGGCTCCCACGGTGCTGGGCCACGTGCGGCCATGTGACACAGGGACGGAATGCTGTGGCCATGGTGGGGGAGCTGCAGACCGCATGGCCCTGGGCTGGGAAAATCCAGGGAAACAGGCACTGTTATGGATGAGCATCGGCCGCCAGAACGAGAGGAAGTGGAAGAGGTGAAAAGGCCGATTATCATAGAAGAGTTAGGAAAATCGATCAAAGATAGCCCCTTGAGAACAGATAAGTTCACAGCTGAGAGTTTTGGAAACCTTTATATTTTAAAAACGATTCCCAGGCCTCAGAGGATAGAGCTCACACCAACTTAATTTGTTATTGTCTTTTCTATCAAAGTTATGCTTGTGGTTGGGTGCGGTGGCTCACACCTGTCACCCAGCACGTGGGAGGCCAAGGCGGGCAGACCATTTGAGGTCAAGAGTTCAAGACAAGCCTGGTCCACACGATGAAACCCCGTCTCTACTAAAAATACAAAAAAATTAGCTGGATGTGGTGGCGGGCACCTATAATCCCAGCTACTCCGGAGGCTGAGGCAGGAGAATCGCTTGCACCTGGAAGGCAGAGATTGCAGTGAGCTCAGACCGCACCATTGCCCTCCAGCCTGGGCAACAGAGCAAGACTCTGTCTTAAAAAAAAAAAAAAAAAAGGAAACCCTAAAGGTTGCTTGAGAGTCAAACACTTCTGCAAGGCTTGGGCACACGTGACCTGGCCGCGCCGAGGCCACCAGCTCTGTGTGCTGGGAGGCTCCTGTGTTTACCTCCAGTGCCGCCGTCAAACGGCAGCTTCTCAGCACTGTTTGGAAGGGGTTGTTGGCCACCCTTCCGCCTCTCACTCCGCCGTCACGCACTGCGACTGGGGTCTGGTCTCCACAGTCGCTCCGCTGGGCGCCGGGGACTGGCTTGGTGCCAGGTCCCCATGGCCGCCTGTTCTCACCCGAACTCTGAGCTGTTTCCCTGAAGTTAATAATCGCCTTCGCTTTTCTTCTTGCTTAGCTTTCTCTGAACTCATTACTAAGACAGCCTCAGACTCTCCCCCATGACTTAAATTCCAGCACGCCAGGTATTTCTGAGGGGCCTCCTGGAGCCTCCTGCCCTGCCCGGTGCTGGTCAGCTCTCTCGGGCCTGGGGCAGGGCTGGTGTCTTGCGAGCTTCGTGGTCCACGTCCCAAAGTCACATTGCTTCTCCCTGGGTGGGGTTTTCCTGGGCCCCACGCCTCCCCTTTCTTGTCTACTCAGTGTTTTGGTGGAACAAGCTCCTCGTAACTCCCTGTGAGGGGGCACAGGGCGGGCCCCCACCAAGGCCTTCGCTTCCCTGCGAGTTAAGAAAACCTCCCCGCAGGCTCCCTGGCTCCCGAGGCTGCTGTGGGTCTGGTGGTGGTATCCCAACCCCGGGTCCTTGGTATGGAACCTATTTCTGCGGGTTTTTTGCTGAAAGTTTTTGGGGCCTTCTTTTTGTCTCCGTTCTCTGCTGTCCCGTGAAGGTGGATCTTTGTGTGGGTCTGTTTTCATCTCTTTCGCCGGGTCCTCAGCGGCTCTTTCCGTCTGGAAATGCCTGACCTTCGGCTCCAGGAAATGTTCTTGAATTACAATTTTTTTTTTTTTTTTTTTTTTGAGACGGAGTCTGGCTCTGTCGCCCGGGCTGGAGTGCAGTGGCCGGATCTCAGCTCACTGCAAGCTCCGCCTCCCGGGTTCACGTCATTCTCCTGCCTCAGCCTCCGGAATAGCTGGGACTACAGGCGCCCGCCACCTCGCCCGGCTAGTTTTTTGTATTTTTAGTAGAGACGGGGTTTCACCGTGTTAGCCAAGATGGTCTCGATCTCCTGACCTCGTGATCCACCCGTCTCGGCCTCCCAAAGTGCTGAGATTACAGGCTTGAGCCACCGCGCCTGGCCGAATTACAATTTTTAAACGATTTTGTTCTTTCTCTTTTCTTTTTGTCGTTGCTTTCTCTTTCTCTGGTGAATATCGTTGCGATTTGGAGCAGGTCCTCTAATCACCTTTTCTGTCCCATTTTCTTTGCCTTTTCACCTCACATTTGGGGAACGTACCAGCTCCATCTCCCCCAGTGCTTTTCGTTTCTGTCCTTGGAGTCTTCTTTTTTTTTTTTTGAGACGGAGTGTTACTTTGTCGCCCAGGCTGGAGTGAGTGGCGCCATCTCGGCTCACTGCAAGCTCCGCCTCCCGGGTTCACACCATTCTCCGGCCTCAGCCTCCTGAGTAGCTGGGACTACAGGGGCCACCACCTCGCCCGGCTAGTTTTTTGTATTTTTTTTTCCAGTAGAGACGGGGTTTCACCGTGTTAGCCAGGATGGTCTCGATCTCCTGATCTTGTGACCCACCCGCCTCAGCCTCCCAAAGTGCTGGGATTACAGGCGTGAGCCACCGCGCCCGGCCCCTCAGAGTCATTCTTGTCGCATCCTCATTGTTTTCCGTGGCCACATGTTTTGGCTCATCTCTTCGAGGACATTCCTAATAGTTTGTGCCTCTTCCTTTCAAGGCTTCTTCTCCTTGCACAAACGGTCTGGAGAAAAACCCGCATTTCTGTCCGTGACAACGACCACATTTAACTTAAAACGGGAAGAAAGCAAAATATTCCACAGGCAAAGTCAGGGGACTATTTTAATGAGAGAGACAAATGGTTGAAATCAACGCTGCACTCTGAGCCCTTACAAACCATCGTGAAGAACTCTACGGAACAGTGGGGGCAGCCCCAGTGAGGACATCAGGAAGCAAAGCCCGCATCATCAGACACAAGGCCAGACCCCTCACCGCCAGGGAAGCGGAGTCACAGGCACGCGGCCGTCTGCGCCCGGGGTCAGGGCACCGGAGGCAGAGCCTGAGACAGGGGTCCCTGTGCAGGGCAGGGGGTGAGGTTGTGGGGCCCCTCAGGGAAGGGCCGAGGGGTAGGACCCGACAGCAGAGGGATCCCACTCCTGCCTGAGACCCGCCGCCATCACCGCCGTGAGCCCTGGGCATTGGGCATTGGGCATTGGGGCTGGGCGCCTGCCGGGAGGGCCTCGTCCGAGGTGGGGTGTCACCTGGGATGTGTCTGCTAGCAAATGAAAGAAAGACCAGGGCGGCTGCTGGGGGTCGATGTCGGGGAACCTGCGGCCCTGAGCCCGTGTGTGGAGGGAAGCCCTTTGTCCGGGGAGGCACACGGCCACCTTGGCCCCTGGATGCCTGCAGGGGATCTATACAGGGTTGTCAGGTATGACAAGGGTGCCCAGGGCTGAGGAGGGTGCCCTTGTGGCCCCCTACAACGCGTATGGGAAGCTGGTGAATGCCCTCCCTCAGGGCTGGCTGGGTGCGTCTGGGGCTGTCCCAGCTCTGGCTGCCAGAACAAAATACCCAGCCCGGGGACTTAAGCAACAGAAATGTGTTTTCTCACAGCCCCAGAGAGGGAGGGGCAGGTCCAGTGTCCCAGGGTTGCTGGGCTGGTTCTGGGGAGGTCTCTCCCGCGGCGTCCTTGCAGGCGGCCTCTGCACACATCCGTCCCGTGTCCCTTTGTCCTGAACTCCTTCTGCCACTAGGACACCAGTGGGACCCGGCCAGGGCTCACCCTCACAGCCCCTTCCCACATACTGGCCTGTCTCACAGCCCCTTCCCACATACTGGCCTGTCTTACAGCCCCTTCTCCACATCGCTCGTGCTGTGGGTACTGGGAGTTTGGATTCTAACCATGAACTCTGGGGGGCACAACCTGCCAGAGGGGTCACTGTGTAGCCCGGGGAACCTCGTAATGCCTGATCCCTAAAAACCCCAGGAAGAGCAGAGTTCTGCTGCATGTTCCGCGTGAGAGCCGACTTTTAGGAGCAAGCAGGAAACATGGAGAAAGACCAGGAACCCTGGGGAGCCTGGGGGAGCTACAGGTGGAGGAGAAAACCGCACTGAGCGTGCTGGGGAGGGCGGGTCACACCCACCCTGGGGACGGTCGCTTGGGTTTACGTGGAGACGTTGTTTCGGGGTGGCGGGGCCTCGGTGTCCGGCATCCCTGGTAGGTCCCTCCTGGCGGGGTCCTGCCAAGGATGACTCTCCAGCTGAGTGGGCATTGCAGCCTCAATGCTCAGGGTCTGGCATGGGGGGCTCCAGTGGCCGCACCCCTTGCCCTGCACCCTGCCTGCCACCGCCTGCCCGGCCTCCTCGGCAGACGCTGGGCTCTGACTCCAGTGTCAGGCGGAGGCTGGGCCGACGGCCAGGATGACTCCTCCTGGGGTTTAATGTTTCACTTCCTCCCCACTGAGTGACCCCACGCGGGCCCTGGCCCTGCTCTGGGGCCTCTCAGCCTCCCTTCCACAGGGTCGGGGCTCTGGGGTCAGATCTGAGTCCCGGGTCTGCTAGAACAGGGCTGTTTTCTGGAGTCTGGTGGGGAGGTGGTTGATGCGGAGAGGGAAAGTTCCCAGGACGCAGATTTTGTTTTCTTTTCCTGGACAGGGCAGCTGCTCATGCTTCTGTGCTCAGCTTCCCTCCCAAGTGCAAGAAAATCTAGTGATTTTCTGTCTGTCCTAAGAAATACAGGCCTCTGGCCGGGCGTGGTGGCTCAGGCCTGTAATCCCAGCAGCACTTTGGGAGGCCGAGGCGGCAGATCACCTGAGGTCAGGAGTTCGAGACCAGCCTGGCCAACATGGTGAAACCCCATCTCTACTAAAAATACAAAAATTAGCCAGGTGTGGTGGTGGGCGCCTGTAATCCCAACTACTGGGGAGGCTGAGGCAGGAGAATCACTTGAACCTGAGAGGCGGAGCTTGCAGTGAGCTGAGATGGCGCCACTCACTCCAGCCTGTGCGACAGAGCAAGACTCTGTCTCAAAAAAAAAAAAAAGAAAGAAAGAAAGAAAAGAAATACAGGCCTCAGGTAACTAGTGCTGTCAAAACAACCCCTCATAGCAAAATCCCTCAAGACCCCTCCCCACACGCCCACATCTGCTTTCTGCCCTGCCCCATACCACTCGCCACCTCACCCATGCCACCCCGATTCCACTCTCAAAACTCAGAACAGGTCTCCAGCACTTCCCTCCCTAAACCGTTCTGTGCTGTCCTGGGAGCACTAGTGACATCCGGTTCCCCCAGGGACCAGAGGGGCTGCCTCAGGGCGGGAGGGGTCTCCTGCAGGCCTGGCACAGTGTGGCTGTCCCTACACCCAAACCCTGCATACAGCCGTGCGACACGGGGAGGCTGAGGCCTCGCAGGGCCCTGGGCATCTCTGCCAGCTCCTCGGGGTCCGCTGTCCTGCTGAGCCCGCAGGAGCCTCAGTGGGATGGGCACCAGCCCTTTTCAGCGTTCCGCTGAATAGCTGTCCCCTGGGAGGCACCTGTGTTTGCACATTTGGAGGTCGGTGGGGGTCCGTGCAGGCACAGAGCTCCACAGTAGCAGTGGCCCTGTGGGGAGGCTTTGGGGACAATGGCCTGGGGCTGACTGAAGCAAAACTAGAGCCTTGTCTGGTCTCACCCCTTCCCGACGGGCACATCCCACAGCGTCTGACATCTGAGGCTGCAGCCCTCTCAGGAGGGGCACACCGTGAGGGCGTGGCTTCCTCGCCAGGCTCCCTAGGGGCTGGGCAGGGATGGCTGGCTTCCCAGAGGCCTTCCAGAGTCACAGACCCATGGGGTCCCTGCTGACCTCGCCCGCAGCATCAAAGGGCTTGGATCTCCATGTAGCCACCAAGACCTCCACTCCTGGAGACCCCGCCCGTGATCCCACCTCCCCAGGCAGACATCTCGGCTGCAGCCGTTGACTGTCCCCCAGGGTCACCGTCCCCTCCCTGCCCCAATGCTCTGACCACCCGGGGGCTTCTCCCGTGTCCTTTGGGCCTTCGGGAGACCCCATTCCACCATGGAGGCCTGGATACAGGGTCTTGCCACCTCCCTCCGCAGGGAGGAGCCTGGGAGAGTCTGGAATGGGGGGGTCCCAGGCAGTGGGGGCCCTCAGGGCAGGGGCCTGATCTGTGCGTTTGGGCACAAACTGCCTCTGTGTAAATGTCACCAGAAAGGGGTCCCTGATCCAGACTCCAAGAGAGGGCTCTTGGACCTCAAGCAAGAAACAGTTCAGGCAAGTCCACTGAGTCAAGTGAAAGCAAATTTAATAAGAAAGGAAAGGAATAAGAAGAGACGGGCTGCCCCATAGGCTGAGCAGCGGCCTGGGCTGCTCCATCGAGAACACGCTGTTGTTTCTTGGTATGTGCTAAACATGGTGTGGATTATTCCGGAGTTTTCCAGGAAAGGGGCAGGCAATTCCCGGAACTGAGGGTTCCTTCCTCTTTTAGACCATCTGGGATAAATTCCTGGCGTTGCCATGGCGACTGTAAACTGTCCTGGTGCTGGTGGGTGTGTCTCTCTCATGCTGATGTATTATAATCAGTGCATAATAGCAGTGGGGACGGCCACCTTGGTTTTGGTGGGTTTGGGCCAGCTTCTTTACCGGCTTCTTTACCGCATCCTGTATACCAGTGGGGTCTTTGTGACCGATCTTGTGCCAACCTCCTATCTCATCCTGTGACTGAGGATGCCTGACCATGTGCGAACGTGGCCCAGCCGGGCTCGGCCTCATTTTACCCAGGCTCTGTGCAAGATGGAGTTGCTCTGGTTCAAAGGCCTCTGACATAAATACCCCAACGAGGCTGGTCTCATGCTGCCAGGGCAGCTGGTGAATGCGGGCGGGCAGGGGCCACTGCCCCAGCTCCCGTGGGCAAGGCTGAGGGAGAGGGGCTCCCGAGCGTTCCACATTCTCCTCGCACTGCTGGAGGCATGGGTGTCTCCCATCCCAACACACCTCATTCTGTCCACAGCTCACCTGTGTGGACGCTGCACGTGGCTTCTGCAGCTCACAGGACTTTGCATTTCGTACTCTGTCCAGGGACCAAAACCCAGGTCTGGAATTGGTGTGGTCCCTGGTGACACAAACCCAGTCCTGGCTGAGAGACTGGCCCCTCTCACTCCACTGAAGAGATAGGGGGTTGCGAGCTCAGGGGCCAAGGCCAAAAGGAGCCTGCTGTTCATAGCCCTCAGGGTGCCTGGGGGCTGGGCTGGGGGCTACTGCAACCCTTGGCCTATGGTGTGGTCAGGGGGAGGGGAAGGGGCAGAGCTTTGAGAAACATGGTGGAGGGGACGAGGGTGGGGGCTGAGGACGGTGGGTGTGGAGGTGGCAGCCCTGTGGGTGCTGGGCAGGGCAGAGGAACTAGTCCAGATGCTGTGTTTGTGTGGGGTGCTGAGCGGCCACCCTGAAACCTGCTGAGAAAGTAGAATCCTGCACAGGGAGCTTCAGCCTCTCTGATGGGAGGCAGGAGGGGGTGCAGGAGGAGGTTCAGGTGGGAGCTACAGGGCGTGTGGAGCTGGCCCTGCCCTGGGTCCCTGCGGGGCCGCCTGGCACACAGGAGGGAGGTTCCTTTCTGGTTGGATCTGGTCTCCCTTCACTTGCCCACGTTAATTGGGGCGCAGGTGCAGCTCTCGAGCAAACAAAGGTGCGGTCGCCAGGCGGACTTAACCCTTTCCCTGGCACTGGTGGGGCTTGGGGGAGGGCAGCGGGAGGGGCGGCCGGGTGGTCAGTTTGAGGACCTGGCCCCACGTGCCTTTGTGGGATGATGGGGACCCCACACCGGCGCTGGCTGGGCTGAGACGGTCTGGCCCTGGGCGGGGCAGGGGCTGCACTGGGCCTCTGGGCCACCTGCCTGGCTCGGCCGCGCCCCTTCTTTGGTTTCCAGCTAAGGACGCGGCGCCCACCGAGAGCTGGGGGAGCCCAGGGTGGCGAGGGCGCGGCCAGAGTGAGCGCTGCCCGGGAAACCCGAGCCCCGCCAGGTGCGCGCGGGACAAAGGCGGTGCCGGGAGGGGCGGGTCCTGGGGGGGCGGGTCCTGGGGCCCCCCTGCCCGCTCCGCGGTCGGTGGGCTGGGGGCTCCCGTCGCTCAGGAAAGACCTGAGAAGCCGTGGGGGGTCGAGGCCAGCGTGCGGGGCGCGGGGGGAGGGGGTCGGCAGCGGGGAGAGGGGGTCGGCAGCGGGGGGAGGGGGTCGGCAGCGGGGGGAGGGGGGCGGCAGCGGGGGGAGGGGGCCGGCAGCGGGGGGAGGGGGCCGGCAGCGGGGAAAGGGGGTCGGCAGCGGGGGGAGGGGGGCGGCAGCGGGACGGGCGGGGCCCAGAGCCCGGGACACCGGAGGGGGCCGAACCTCGAGGACGCGAGGACCCTGCCCCCGCTGGGCCGGGTTTTGGGGGCCCGGGACACTCAGCCCTGCCCCCCGCAGGCTCTCTGTGGCCCTGGGGTGGGAGGGCTGCGGTCGAGGACCCCCCACGCGGCCCCTCCCCGGAACCCGCAGGCTGTGAACCCTCTGGACTGAAGTCACCTCGTCAGTCCCGGCTGGGGGTTTCCGGGAACAGGGCAGATGCTTTAAAGTAGGGGTGGCCAATCTTTTGGCTTCCCTGGGCCACATTGGAAGAATCGTCTTGGGCCACACATAAAATATGCTAACAGCGAAAAAACATTGCCCAAAAATCCCATTATGTTTTATGTTTTAAGAAAGTTTACAAATTTGTGTCGGACCCATTCACAGCAGCCTGCTGCTGTTGGACAACTTTAAAGCCTGGAGGGCTTGCCACTGGGCGTGCACCCTCCCTGTCTCCCTCTCCCCACCTCCCTCTCCCCACCTCCCTCCCAGCCCAGCGGGCCCCACACTCACAGGGCCGGGGGTCCTCTGTCCAGGAGGACTCGGTCCCCCAGCAGTGAGTGGGGTGGGCCCTGCAGGGGGGTCTCAGCCATTGCAGTGGGGAACCCTGAGCCTGCCAGCAGGAGTGGGTCCTTTCACACTCCCTCCTCCCCCACCAGGCACATAATCAGGTGCGGCCCAGCCTCTGGGTTCAGGCTCACATGTCCCGTGCGGTCCAGAGGGAGTTCACGCCTCAGGGGTGTCTTCCCATCACAGGAGCCCATGGAGGCCTTCAGGATAGGGCTCTGGGAGAGGAGGTCGACCCCACGAGTTCCTGCCCAGTGGGAATGAGCAGGGGGCGGGGCGGGGGTCTCAGGGATGGTGGCACCTCCCAGCATTCAGGCTCCAGGCCTCAACTCCAGAGGGTCTGAGCTGAGCCCTCCACATCCTCTTCTGGGGCTTCCTCCCCCAGCCCCTCTCTTGGAGCTCTGCCTGTCCTCCTCCTTTGGGCTACTTACACACATGCACACACGCACGCACTCAGCCACACGTGTGCTCAGCCACGCACATGCTAATCACATGCACACACGCACTCAGCCACACGTGTGCTCAGCCACGCACATGCTAATCACACGCACACACGTACTCAGCCACATGCGTGCTCAGACACGCACATGCTAACACACATGCACACACGCACTCAGCCACACGTGCTCAGCCACACACATGCTAATCACACACATGCACACACAGCCACATGCACGCTCAGTCACGCAATGCTAATTATACACATGCACACACGCACTCAGCCACACGCAGGCTCAGCCATACACATACTAATCACACGCATGCACCCACGCACTCAGCCACACATGTGCTCAGCCACGCACATGCTAATCACACACATGCACACACAGTCACATGCAGGCTCAGTCACGCAATGCTAATTATACACATGCACACACGCACTCAGCCACACGCAGGCTCAGCCATACACATGCTAATTACACACGCCCGCCACAGGCCCTCTGTGGTCTCCTGCAGGGGCACACATGTTCTCCTACCTGCCACAGCATGGACCCTGGGCCTGACCAGGCTGCCTAGGACCTGGACATGAGGGAGAGGAGCCAGGGGTGGCAGCAGGGGTGAGAGCTTGGGACCGCGGCAGGGACACAGGGATGAGCTGTGGGCTGCGTGCAGGGGATACTGGCTGGTGGGAAAGGGGCTCAGAGAGTAGCCTTCTCCTGCCAGTGGGTGCCAGAGCCTCCTGGGGGGCAGGGCACCATCCGACCAAATCTGGGCCCGGCCCCTCCTCTGGGTGGTGGGATGGCCGCAGCTGGTCCCACCTGGCAGGGAAGTTGGCTGGAGTGACCCACAGGGCCCGGCCCACTCAGGCACAACCATCGGTGCCTCGGGCTCTGGTCACCGCAACAGAGGGCTGGGGCGCCACAGGCTGTGCTTGAGGGAGATCTGGGGGGTTCTGCGGTGTGAGAACTTAGGGAGAAGCTCCCCGAAGATGGACCTGCCTGAGCAGGGAGGCAGCTGTGCTGAGGAGCGGCCTGGGGCCTGTGGTGTGTTGCAGGTGAACTCTAGGGCCCTATCTCTGCAATGGGATGGCCTATAGGTCATGGGAGGGCCCAGCCTGCGGGTTCTGGACCCCAGGGGCCACACTGGGTGGGACCCTGTTCACAAGGTGGGAGTGCTGCCCCAGGACTGCACAGAGGCAGACAGGGCTGAGCTGCATCCGGGGGAAGCAGGACTCTGAACCGGGGGACCTGGGTCCTGGGGAGCTTCGTGGGGTCAGAAGGCGGGGTGTCAACGTGGAAAGCAGTGAAATGGGCCCCAGAGAGTCCACAGGTGGAGTTCAGAATGGCCTTCACCAGGCAGCCAGGGAACGGTGTGGGGTGCTCACCAACACCCCCGTCACTGCTCCGGGACCCCCGGCAGTCACAGACTCAGGCTTCAACGATGGCCCTGACACCAGGACCAGGCCAGGAATCAGCCCGGGAGAAGCTGGGTCCGTCTCCGAGGCTGGTGGGCACGGCCCCACCCGGTTTTGTTCTTGGCGGAACTGAAGCGGTTAGTTCAGCCTGCGACCCACCAGACAAAGGTGTGGGAAATGGGACCAGCTTGACTCGCTCAGGTGGGCACTCGGGGGTCCAGGCAAACCCTCTCCTCAAAGGCTCCCCCCCACCTCGTGTACTACCACTGTCTCCCCAAATCCCGTCCCCACCCCCATCCCCACCCCTGTCCCCACCCCCGTCCCCACCTCTATCCCCAACCCCATTCCCACCCCCACCCCATCCCCACCCCACCCCCACCCACATCCCCACCCCATCCCCACCCCCTTCCCCATTCCTGTCCCCACCCCCATCCCTGTCCCCTTCTGTCAATCAAGACCGTCCTCCCCACAGCACCCCTGCAGTGCCGCCCTCTCGGCCTCCCGTTTAGCAAAACGGCTTCCCCACCGCCTCCTGCCACGACCCTAGCCTCCCCTCGGCCTCTGAAGGCAGCCGGGACCCCTGCTCCCCTCCCACCTCCCCACCTGCGCCCTCTCCTCCTCCTTCCCTCTAAAAGGATCTTCCTTCTCCGGGTACATGGTCACCTTGCATGTCAGGGGCCCGGCTCACCCCTGATATTAGCAACCCCAAGCATCTTGGCGCAGGGAAGGCCCCCCGTCAGCCGGGTCCCCACACAGCTCCAGGCAGCGCTGGTGTCCACCACGGAGCAGGGGCAGCAGAGTCCTTCTCCCCAGACACCCCCGTGCTGTCAGAAAATGCCAGGCTCACCCCTGGCTGCTGTTCTCGTCTTTGGAGGCCCCGGCTTTGCTGGTGCCACACGCCTGCTGCAGGCTGTGCCATGGAGGGCGGCACCTGCCTCTTCTCACGCAGCAGCTCTGGCACCGGGAACTTCAGAGACCCCAGCTGGGCTGAGCCACCCTGGGCTGCGGCCTCGTGGGTCGTCCCAGATTCTAGCTTCATGGGCCCAGCCTCCTGCCCTAACGGCTACTGAAGTGTCCTGCTCTCACACAAACTTGTGTCTAAAACTGTGGTCTTTGCTTTTCTCCCAAACCCACCTCCCTGTGCTGCCTCCCTCAGGCCTGGGGGCTCCCCTGACTCACTGTCTAGCCCCCCAGCCCCGCGCTGCATCTTGGGAGCAGTTCCAGGCTGACCTCTGGTCTCCACAGCTGGGAGGTGGCCCGGTGTAGACAGAGCCCCAGCCCTCAGTCAGGACACCCGGCTGCCCCACGCTCAGCCCTGCCTGGCTTCTCCTGTCCTTCCTGGGTGTCCCCTGAGGGTGTGGCCCTGTTGCCGGGCCCCCTCCTGCCCCCTTGCCCTGCCAGGTCCTGGGGCCTAGACTGAGGGCAGGGCCATTGCTGTGAGCAAACTGGACAGGCTCCGCCGTAGTTCAGAGCTGCCCCGTGTCTGAGGGCGCGGCTGTGTGAAGAGTGGGGTTCTCGGGGTCCCCTCGGCCAGGCGGGAAAGGCTCCAGATTGCGTGTGTTGTGTGACCCCTTTACTGGACAACACCTGGAACAGGCAAGTCCGTGGAGACAGAAGGGGGCGGTGGCTGCAGCCTGGGGGCTCGGCCTCCCTCGCGGCGACGGAATGTTCTGGACCTTGATACAGGTGGTGGATACTCAGCCCTGTGAGTGTAATAAATGCCACCAAATTCTCACCTCAAAATTATTTTATGCTATGTGAATTTTGCCCCAATTAAAACACAAACTCTCTTGCAAAATGCACCCTTGTCCCCGCCCCTTCTCCCATCACACCCAGCCCCTTGAGAACAGCCAGCACCTGCCTCCCAGGTCCCAGCAAGCAGGCTCCTCCCCATCGGCCCCCGCCAGCCCCATCACCCTCAGTGGCTGCCCAGGCCCAGGCCTGTTTCCGGCCGTCCTCTGAGCACCTGGAGAGGAGGAAGTACGTCTTCTCTCCTGCGCCTCTGAAAAACAAGTCTGCTCCCCCCGGCTGGGCAGCCCAGGGCACAGTGAGACCTGGGAGTGGAAAAGGCGGTGGTGGGGTTTTCTTGCTCTCATCCCAGCAGCGTCCTTGGTGACACTTTCCTGCCTTTGGAGACCAATTACCCGTCAGAGGCCCAGAGGCCTCATTAACTCTGCTGCCGTGAGAAAGGGGGAAGGAGCCGGCCCACGGGCAGGGCAGGGCAGGTGCAGACTCCCACAGCTTAGGGGCCTGGAGGAGCCTGGCCACACCTGGCCCAGCTGGGTCAGGCCTCTGCCAACAGGAGCCCAGGGCCCCAGGGCTCCCCTCCCTGCCGGGGAAACAGCTCATAATGACAGCCGACAGCCTTTCCTGGGGCCTGGGTTGCATCAGCCGAGCCGCCAGCCACAAGAGCCCCAGCAGCACCTGCAGCCTCTGGGGCCCTGCCTGCCTCTCGGGGCTTCCACACGATTCCTCCTCCCCATGGTGCAGGCTGTGCATACGGGGACCGGGCCAGACCTGACACTGGATCTAGAGCAGCCTCCCAGACAGGCCGCCCACCCCTCCGAGGCCTCGCCCGTTCCCCTGGCAGGAGTCCCCAGCCTTCCTGGCCTCTCTCACCACCCTTCCCACCCCCCAGGAGGCCAGAGGACTGGGGTTCCTGCTCTGAGGCCTGCACTCGCCCAGGCCGGAGTCTCCATGAGGCAGGAACCCTGGCATGCGAGCAGCAGCGCCCACAGCACCCAGTCAGTCAGGAGGGGCCTCGCCCCACAGCCCCCCGCTCCTTCCCTCCCTGGAGGTCACCCCACACCCAACTGCAGTCCCTCCTGGCTGACACCACAGCCCCTCCTGGCCTTTGCTCCCCGAGTCCTCCTGGCTGACACTGCGGCCCTTCCCAGCCTATGCTCCCCCATTCCTCCTGGCTGACACCACGGCCCCTCCCAGCCTATGCTCCCCCAGTCCCTCCTGGCTGACACCGCGGCCCCTCCCGGCCTGTGCTCCCCCAGTCCTCCTGGCTGACACCGCGGCCCCTCCCGGCCTGTACTCCCCCAGTCCTCCTGGCTGACACCGCGGCCCCTCCCGGCCTGTGCTCCCCCATTCCTCCTGGCTGACACCGCGGCCCCTCCCGGCCTGTGCTCCCCCATTCCTCCTGGCTGACACGCGGCCCCTCCCGGCCTGTGCTCCCCCAGTCCTCCTGGCTGACACGCGGCCCCTCCCGGCCTGTGCTCCCCCATTCCTCCTGGCTGACACCACGGCCCCTCCCGGCCTGTGCTCCCCCAGTCCTCCTGGCTGACACCGCGGCCCCTCCTGGCCTGTGCTCCCCCAGTTCCTCCTGTGCCTCCCCCGGAACTTCATTCAGTGTCACTTGAACCCCAGCACCGGACCTGGCCCCATCCATCCAGCCTCTGCCCCGAGAGCCCTGCATCTCCAGAGGACACACCCTGCCGGGGGACAGTTGGGAGCAGCTGAGGGCCACCTGGGGAAGGAAAGCAAGGAGGGCGTGTAATCACCTGACCACATGGCCAACCCCCTTGTGACCTCATGACCCCCACCACCTCATGGCCGACCCCACCTGACCTCATGGCTGAACCCAGTGACCTCATAGCCGACCCCACCTGAACTCGTGGCCAACCTGACCTAACTGCATGGCTGACCTCACCTGACCTCATGGCTGACCCAACCTGACCTCATGGCTGACCCCACCTGACCTCATGGTTGACCCCAGTGACCCCATGGCCAACCCCACCTGACCTCATGGCCGACCTGACCTGATCGCATGGCCAACCTCCCCCAGCCTCATGACTGACCCCAGTGACATCATGACCGACCTGATCTGACCTCATGGCCGACCCCACCTGACCTCATGGCTGATCCCCATGACCTCACTGACCCCCCGACCTCATGGCTGACTCCCCAGGAAGGCTCCCAGAAGGCCGAGGGCTGGGGACAAGGGTAGAGCCCAGGTGAGTCCAGGAGGCTGGAGGGGCTGCAGGTCTGGCAGAGCCAGGGGGAGCAGCCTTTGGTGTTGGCAGAGGGTGCCGGGGGGATCCTGCCAGGGCATCCGAGGCTCGGGGTGGACTTTCCCCACTGGCTGACCCAGGAGGGTCAGGGGTCAGAGGCCACAAAGCAGCATGGAGCGGCCGGGAGGCCACAGAGGATCCCGCAGAGCCCTCTCGGCCCCATCCTGGTGAGAAAGGAGCCTGTCCGTTGCCTTCCTGGCACCCTCTGAGGTCTGGGGGCCAGTGGGCAACCCTGGGAGGGCCCATTCTCAGTACTGCCTGGCGCTGCCTGGGGTTCCAGAGGCCCCTGCCCTGAATCTGAGAATTCTTACTCAAATTAGATGCTGATGCTGCCACCACTGCGGCTTTGGGAAGCAAATCTGTAGCCTGTGCAAACGTGGCTGCTTCAGATCCAGGTCTGGGGGAGACCCTGGGCCTTGCCGGTGCCAGGGCAGGGTCTGTGCCAAGTCGAGGCCTCCAGGGAGAAAAGCTACCCCCCAGCCTGGCAGTGCCATGAGTCTGTGGGTTCCAGCAGGAGACACAGTGTCCAGCCCTTCTAAGGGTGTGCAGAGCCGCTTTCCTGTGGCCACCTCTGGCTGGAATTTCCCACGGGGGTCCTGGCCGTGGCCTCAGTAAGGGACTCAGCTCCTCCTCCTGCTGGGGCAGCCCTGTGCCTTGAGGGAGGCGGGTGGTCAGCAGTGACCGGAGGCCGCTGTTAGCCCCTTAGAAGTTGACCTTGAATGGGTTTTGGGTTTTCTTTTAACTGTCATTTCACCTCTGCTTGGGGAAACATCTAAGTTTCCAAGTGGCTTTGCTGGATCTGCTGGGCCGGCCAGGAGGGGCATGAAGGCTGGTGCTTGGACCCGATCCAGAAGTGCACGGACGCTGGGGGCTGCTCTGGAGGGGCCCTGCCTGGGCAGAGGGCGGGAAGAGGGGTGCAGGGAGTGGGGACCGGGGGCAACATGGACTCTTAGGGACTCGGGTCTGCTCTGAGCACGGGGCTGGCCCAACTCACGTGTCCTTACTGGCTGCAGTGGTGCAAGGTAACCACAGGGCCAGTGGGCGTCGTGGCACCAGCCAGGCGACGGACATCGGCAGTCAGGAGCAGTGCCTTTGGCTGCGAGGACCCTGGCTTCCGGGCGCACTTTGAAAGCCCAGCCTGCTCTCCTGGGAGCTGGGCTGTGGAGGATCCCAGGTTTTGGGAGGCTGACGGGGGTGGGTCCAGGGAAGCTCGGCGTCTGAGCTCAGGTTTGCATGGGCCACTTGCACTTGTAGAGGGCGTTAGAGCCTGGGGACCAGCTGACACGAAGGACAGCCCTGGGGCGGTGGGTTCAGAGGTCAGAACAGGAGGGGCCAGAAAAAGAGCCGCCAGGGGCAGGGAGGTGGGAAGTGGGACCTCTGGTGTCTGGAATCCAGGTAGGAAGGTGGGGACCCCGGGCGCCTGGAGCCTGAGGGGGAAAGTCCTCAAGGCAGAGGTCCCAGCCTGAGGTGCCAGCCCTGCTGAGGGGCCGAGCAATGTGGGGTTGGGGGATTGGAGTCAGTGAGTCTGGACCCATCTTCCAGGTCCTGCTGTGGCCCCAGCCTCTCCCCACAGGTGGATGACGGGACTCAGGCTGCAGTTTGCAAGGGGTCTGATAAAAAGAGGCAGGGGTGGGGTGGCACAAGGGCACTCCTGCCCGGGGAATCAGCGTACGTTGGTGAGGAAGAGGATGGTGCCCATCTTGGTTGTTGAGGCTTATATTGTTTGGGGCTCTCTTAAGACAAAGCACAGGCCAGGCACGGTGACTCACACCTGCCATCCCAGCACTTTGGGAGGCCGAGGCCGGAGGATGGCATGAGCCCGGGAGTTTGAGACCAGCCTGGGCAACACAGAGAGACCCCGTCTCTACAAAAAATGAAACAACGTAGCCAGGTGTGGTGGCATCTGTGGTCCCAGCTACTACCCAGGAGGCTTAGATGGGAGGCTCGCTGGAGCCCAAGAGGCTGAGGCTGCAATGAGCCAAGATCAGGCCACTGCACTCCAGCCTGGGAGACACAGTAGACCCTGTTTCATAAAAAAGGGAAGACCAAGAGGACAGAATAAAGCATGAAAAATTGGAAAGAAGTGAAATATTTTGGCCGGGCGCAGTGGCTCAAGCCTGTAATCCCAGCACTTTGGGAGGCCGAGACGGGCGGATCACGAGGTCAGGAGATCGAGACCATCCTGGCTAACACGGTGAAACCCCGTCTCTACTAAAAAATACAAAAAACTAGCTGGGCGAGGTGGCGGGTGCCTGTAATCCCAGCTACTCGGGAGGCTGAGGCAGGAGAATGGCATAAACCCAGGAGGCGGAGCTTGCAGTGAGCTGAGATCCGGCCACTGCACTCCAGCCTGGGCGACAGAGCGAGACTCCGTCTCAAAAAAAAAAAAAAAGAAAAAGAAAAAGCTTCCACTAAGGAAAGTCTCTAAAACTAATAAACGAGGCCCCAGCCAGGCCTCCAGCCCTCGAGAAAAGGAGGAAGGAGTGAAGTCGGGTCTGGGATGAGAAGTCAGGGGGGTGCAGTTGCCACGGAGGCACGGTGTGTAGCGTGAGCAGCTGAGGTGGACCCAGGGCCCTGGTAGGGGTACGAGAGGGAGGGGCTGAGACGAGTCACCCGAAACAGGAGGCCTTGCAGAGAGGGACAGACAGGCCCAAACGCCCCGGAAATTCAGGCAGGTGGGTGAGGAGGCGGGGGCACGAGGTGGGGGGCCTGGAAGCTGAAGGTGGGAACAACTGCTGACCCCTCCCCAGCCCCAGGGGAGGAGGGGGGAGGGGGCTGAGTGGGGGTGGGTTTGCTGGAGGGCTGAGGTCTGCGGGCCCCGCCCCATGTTGGGGAGGAGCGGAGGAGGGCAGGTCCCGTGGGTCCAACCCCGGTGCCCTGGGAGTCTGGGAGTCTGCAGGTGACACAGACGTGGGGTTGGGATGTCAAGGCTATGAGGATGGGGAGTGTCTGCGGCCCTCCCTTGGAGGAGGGGGAGGCCTGGGGGCTGGTTGGAGACCCCACGGGGGGTGCTGAGTGTGGGCTGCATGGCTGGCAATGAGGGGGGCTGCCCGAGGCCCGATCTCAGCTACTCTAGGCCCTGCTGAGCAGTGGAGAAGTTCGCTGTGAGAGCACGGGGCTGCGGGCCAGGTGAGGGGTGGCCAGCAGAGGCCTGAGCTCAAGAAGGTCCTCAGCCCCCCAGCCTCCCCAGCCAGGCCGCTCCAGGCCTGGGGCTCCTGGTGCCCTGGAAAGGTGGGAGGTGGCGGCCCAGGGGTGCACAGAGGCCTGCAGCTCCGCCGGCCGGGTGGGGCCCCTTCCCGTCTCCCCAGCAGGTGTGTGACCTCAGGCCCAAGCTGCACGCCTGTTTGCAGGGCACACACAGACACACAGGCCCGCCCAGGTGGGTCCCAGCACCTGCAGGAAGGGCCTGCCTGCCCTGTGTTCCTTCCTGGAGGCTGGTGAGTCATCAGCCGTCCCCACCTAGGAGCCTTCCCAGCAGGGCTGGCCTCACCTGGCGAGGGGCAAGAGGGCTCACCCTGGCGGCTTGGGCCCCCAAAGCAGGCCCCGGTTTCCCCAGCAGAAGACCAGGAGCCCCAGACCCAGATTTTCTCGGTCTGGCAGGGGCAGGACAGGACCATCCGAGAGCTGGGGGACACGTGGGGCTGTCTCGTCCTCCCCAGGGCCCTGTTTTGGAGGCCAGACCTAGGACCTGAACCATCGCAGCACTGCAGGGGGAGGCAGAGCTGGGGCCCCTCACTGGCCTCTTCCAGGGCGTCCACCCAAGGCCTGAGGGGGCCGTCCCGGCAGCTCTCATGGCTGCTTCTCCCAAGGACAAAGAATGGCCACCCTGGAACAGCTCCGACCCCGGGTGTCCTGTCACCCACCGGGCCTGAGGGCAGCCTTGGATTCCCTGGGGGCCCCGGGGGAGCCACCCTCATCCATCTCTCAGGCCCCAAGTCCCCAGATTCCCTCTGGGCCTGGAGGAGCCAGGGAGGGGTCCCAGGGAGCGGAGGCGAGGGGCCGGGAGGGTCCTGGCCGGCAGTGGGGCTGAGTCTAGGGCCGGCGTGCCTGGCAGGGCTGCCGCCGGGTGATTTGCCTAAGACATTTCCATAGCTGCTTTGGTTCCACGGGCTTGGATTTCCATTCCTGCTCCCCCCGGGCCTTGTGGAGCCTGCAGCCCTGGGTTCTGTTTCTGCCAGGTGCCCTCACCTTCTGGGACTCGGCCGAGCCCTGGGACACCGGCTGGGGAGTGGTTACCCAGGGCCCACGGGGCTGAGGGCCATGGCCTGTCCCTCGAGGTTGATTGTAAGGGCTTGGTCTGGAGGCATCTCTGGTCTGGAATCTCAGGACTCTGTGTGTTTAAGAACTGGGTCAGCAGCCCCTGGGGTAGGCCCTGCCCGCCTGTTCCGAGGAGCCACTGGGGGCCGTTCCTGCACCGCTCAGGACGCCTGAGAAGCCCGGTGTCCTCACCACTCAACGGCCTTCTCCAGCACCCAGATCTCGGGCTCCAGGACCCCTCCTGCAGTTCCCCTGTCCCGGATACCCTACCCAGCAGGAGTGCCGCCCCCCTCACACACAGCTGGCCTCAGTGTCCCAGGCAGGGTTTATCTCCCAGGTCCCCTCCCCACAGTCTCTCAGGGCAGGGACCCTAGCGAGTTCCCCGGCGTCCAGGCCACAACCCCAGCAAACAACACGTGGAGGTGACGGCGGCACTGCCAAGCCCAGGCCAGGCTCCCAGGAATGCTCAGGCCCAGCCAGAGGCCTCAGGGTGAGCTCAAGTCACCAAACCCAGAACGGCCCCGCCCAGGGGGATCCTGGAGTGTGAGGAGGGGCAGCCACGGTCCGTCCTGGTGGCCTCGGCTCTCCAGGACTCGGAGGCTCTGCGCCCTTTCCTGCTCTGCCCAGCCAGGGCCTGGGACTGCCCCGTTCACCTCCGTCTCTGTCTTCTGCTGCCCCCGGGGCCTCCACTCACAGCAGCCACTTCTGACACCAGCAGAATGTCAACAAAGGTCACTGGTGGGACTTTATACATTTAAATAGACTTTTTATTTCTAATAGTTTCTGATCAACAGAGAAGCTGCACAGAGGGTTCAAAGATGGCAGAGACCCGGAGTCACTGTGAGCCCCGCACATCAGTGTGGTCCATCGTCGCAGCAGCCAGTGATGGCGAGCAGCTAAACCCCACATGCTGGTCGGCCTTCCCCTCCTGTCCTTTCCGTCCTGGAATCCCATCCAGGCCCCGTGACCTCGTCACTTCTCTGTGGGCTGTGACAGCTTCTCAGACTTTCCTTGGTTTTGACGATCTTGACAGTTTTGAGGAGTGCTGGTCAGGAGTTTTGTACAACATCCCTCAGTTTGGGTTTGTCTGATGTTTTTCTCACAGTTATATGGGGGTTATGGGTTTTGTGAAGAGGAGGATGGAGCTCTAAGTTCCAGAGCCCAGTTCCTTCTCACCCCATTGTGTCTGGGTTCCAGGCTTTCCACACAACCCAGCTCTGTCATCCCGTCAGGGATCCATGCTCTCCACGTGACCCAGCTCTGTCATCCCGTCAGGGATCCACACTCTCCACGTGACCCAGCTCTGTCATCATCCTGTCTGGGTTCCATGCTCTCCACATGACCCAGCTCTGCCATCCCATCAGGGATCCACGCTCTCCACATGACCCAGCTCTATCATCCCTTGGGGTTCCAGGCTTTCCACACAACCCAGCTCTGTCAATGCTCACCTCCATCACCCAGCTGAGGCTGTGCCCATCAGGTTTCTCCACTAGTGGGACTGTAAACAATTGCATTTTATTTATTTATTTTTGAGACAGGGTCTCACTCTGTCACCCTCCTGAGATCAGAGGATCCTCCCACCTCAGCCTCCCAAGTGCTGGGACTCCAGGTGTGCACCCCCATGCCCAGCTCATTTTTTGTATTTTTTGTAGATATGGGGTTTCACCATGTTGCCCAGGCAGGTTTCCAACTCATGCCCCAGCCTTGGCCTCCCAGTGCTGGGGTTACAGATGTGAGCCATGGCACCCAGCTAACAATTGCATTTTAATTCCAAATATTTAAAAACTCTGCAATTCATTGTTATTATTATTGCTGTGCAAAGCCAATATCAATTGAGATTTCATCACTTTTTGCACAGCAACCTTCTGCCTGGAACCGTCCTGCAGGTGTGTGTGCTTTGCACATTGTCTTAGCAAACATTTACTGGTGGCAAATGTTCTCAGCTCTCTTCCAGTTGTTGTTTTACTTTCCGGCCAGTGCTTATTTCAAAGCAATTGTTCCACTGTCTTCTGTCTCCATTGTCCTGTGGGCGTGTCTGCCGTCAGTCCCACCGCTGGTCTTCACAAGTGAACCTTTCTCACTCTTCCCTGGCTGTTTTCAACTTTTGGTCATTGGCTTTCAGGATGGCTCACGTGGCAGCAAGCTGGGGATTTCTGGTTATTTATCCTGCATGAAATTCATGGCGCTTCTTGAATCTGTGTATGGATGTCTCTTAACAGCTCTGGAAAACTCTCAGATAGTATCTCTTCAAATATTAATTTCTCCCATTCTCTCTTCTTCTAAGTCTCTATATTTTATGTATGTATTTTACCCTCCCACCCTTATCCATATTGTCTTTTAAAAATATCTCTAGCTTTCATTCTGGATAATTTACACTTACCTGTCTTCCAGTTCCCCAATTTTCTTTTTCTTTCTCTCTCCTTCTTCCTTTTTCCTTCCTTCCTTTTTTTTTTTTTTTTTTTTTTTGACAGTCTGGCTCTGTCACCCAGGTTGGAGTGCAGTGGTCCAATCTCAGCTCACTGCAACCTCCACCTCCTGGGTCCAAGTGATTCTCCTGCCTCAGCCTCCTGAGAAGCTGGGATTACAAGTGTGCACTACCACGCCTGGCTAATTTTTGTATTTTTAATGGAGACAAGGTTTCACCATGTTGGCCAGGATGATTTCAAATTCATGACCTCAAGTCATCCTCCCACCTTGGCCTCCCAAAGTGCTGGAATTGTAGGCATGGGCCAACACATCCAGCCCCTGATTTTCTTTTCAGCCATTTTAAATCTTCTGTTAAACCTATCCATTGAGTTTTAAATTGTGGTTATCATGTTTTCATTTCTAAAAAGCTCATTCAGCTTTTTAAATCTACTACATAATTTTTATAAGGTCAAGTTCTCTGCAAATATAAAACAGCTTTTTTTGTTTTCAACAGACTGATTTTAGTTGTTTTTTGGTCTGTCTCTGATAACTCCAATATCTCAGGCCTCTGTAGGTCTTACTGGTGTCTGTTTCCATCAGTTCTTGCTTGTACCGTATCTTTGTGAGACTGGTTATCTTGCCGGTGTGCTGGTCACTGTACTTGAACAAGTATCTGTAGGGTCATTTGATGCCTCAGGCAAAGGCCCTGCCCCATTTGGCTTTCCTCTGCCAGACACTTGGGACAATACTGCCTGAGCCTGAGTGGCCTTTGGGTTCTTTGGAAGACCCAGGTGGCTTGAATTGGGGCTGCAAGGATGGAGTCACCTTCATTTCATCCTCACTTTGGGAGTGGAGTCCTTTGGGGCTCCCAGGTTCTGTGGGGAGGGTCTCCTGGTGGATGATTTCCACATTGGAACAAAAGTTCACATCTGCTGACCCCTGAGGAACGTGGCATCGTGTTCTATGCTGTGTTTTCTCCATGACTTTGGCTTAGTGAGTTCTCACCAGCTCCTTGGCTCTTCGCAGCTTTAACCAGATGGTTGAACATTTCAGTCCTTTTCCGCCAGCAGGTGGATCTGAGAAACTCCGCCAGCACTCCTGTGAACAGGCCACCCCACGGGCATTGGCCATGTCCCCTGCCTGGGGCACTCCCTCCCTTTGGCCTTCAGGATCCCACACTCTTCCCATCCAGGAGTCCTGGGATTCCCCAGGGCACCGCCAACCGGACCGCAGCCTTCGTTCCCTCCGTCATCAGGCACTTCCACCCAGGCTCTGCCGGGCTCCATAACCAGCATGGACTCCCCACTTGGGAAACTCCCACTGAAACTGCATCTGCTTAGCTGGAATCTGCAGGAAATCTGTGCCGATGACACCAGAGAAGAGTGTACACATACTTCCCAGCCTCCAGACGCCTTGACTCCATCTCCATCCACCCACTCCATTTCCCTGGCACCAGCACCCCAGCCCATTGGTTCCCAGGGATGTCTGTGCCCCGGTGACTGAGTGGGCTGAGCCTTGGAGGCACGTGGTGACCGGCTGCCCACAGGCTGGGCTGGGAGGCCATAGGGTCGACCCCTGGATTTGACGCCCTAGAGGCCTCTGGGGATGAGGGTGGCTGTGCAGGACTGGGCAGATCTCGATGAATAACTAAGAAGAAAACAAAGTGACAGGCTACAGATCAAGCTCCCGGGAGAGGGCTGTATCTCAGACCATGGGCAAAGCTCCCAGACTTTTGGTTAACGCCTTCCTGAGAATTTAGTACAGGTCGTGGCTAAGCATCCCAGCACTCAGGGATACAGCCTGGGGGGGGACACAGGAGCATCAGGGCCTCAGGCAGAGGTGGGTCCAGTCAGGGTGAGCCAGGCTGCAGGAGCCTGTGCTGACCCATCAGGCCCCGGCTGAACATGGGCAGGTCCCAGAGCTTGGTTCAGGGCAAGAAGGTGGGGAGAGGGTGGCCCAGCACTTGCTCAGGAGGGCCGGGGGAGGTCCCAGGCGCTGGGCTGGTCCACCCTGTGGCAACCCACTGTGGGCAGACCCAAGGTCGTACAGCATGACCAGGACCCAGGACCTCAGGCTGGGGACAGAGTGACCTTCTGGCTTGAACCGTCGTGCCCTGAGCTTGCAGTGGCCAGCAGGTGCCTGGGCCCTTGGATCAGGTGGGGGAAGCCGGAACAGAGTGGGAGAAAAGGCAGCTGGAAGAGGGTGCAGGAGGCTCCCCACTCTGTGCAGCATTGAATCACAGTGGTGTCACCCGCCTTGTCTGGCAGCATGGCAGGAGGGCGCAGCCTGGGCAGGGAGCACTCGGCCCTGGAATCAAGGTCCAGAGACAAAGGCAGCAGGTGGGTCCAGGGAGCCCTAGGGACTGCAGCCCCCGCCCCCGGGCCTCCAGCCCAGCCCCTCCATCCCCGCCCGGCCACCAGCTCCATCCTTGCCCTGCCTCCCATTGGCCTGGAGGCTCACTGGCCTTCCCGGCGGGGTGGAAACGGGTGTCTGCTACTGGGGTTCCTGTAGAGCAGGAAGAGGAAGGCAACGCGGTGGAAAAGACACCGCTGGGCGCCCCGAGGTGGCGGAGCTGGTGGGAGGGGCCTCCGCCCATCCTGTTTAATCTCAAACTCTAGGCCCTGGGGACGCCCCACCCTTCCCGCCAAGGAGACTGGGTTTTCCTCCCAAGGTTCTCCAAGCAAAGCCTGTCTGTGTTCCAGGGTGGTGATGACTAGAGGAGGCAAAGCGAAAATTAGTTCCAGACCCTCCCTCATTAGTGGAGGCGCCAGCAGGCCTCCCCTCAACCAGCAGGGGGGTCACGGGCCCCTCCCACCTCCCGGTCAAGACCCCGACATTGCGGAGGGTCAGGAGGGGTGAGCAAGGACCCTGGGCCTGGCACCCTGGGTGGGGCACCGTCCCTAGGGAGGGCTGGGCAGGCGCCCCCACCCTCCACCCACCCTCCACCCACCCGCCGGTGCTGGCGCCCCAGCGGCCAAGGATCCAGGAGCGACTCCAGCGCTGCACGGAGAACCCGGAAGTGGGGAACCCGGAAGTGGGGGAACCCGGAAGTGGAGGAGCCCGGAAGTGGAGGAGCCCGGAAGTGGAGGAGCCGCCGGCGGCCCTGAGCCTGTGTCCTTTCCAGAGAGGGGCCCCAGTCCTGAGTCCGAGGCTCTTGGGCCCTCCCCTTCCTCCCAGCACCGTCCCGGGGGAAGGTAGCCCCTGGCGCAGGTGGGACCCTCCACAGTCTGGCCCAAGAAACGGGGACCCTGTGGCTTCCTGTGGCTGGTGCCATCAGGAAGTAGCCCAGAGCCAGAGCACAAAGGGCCTTTGTCCTGCCTGCCCCGCCCAGCGAGGCCTTGGGCCCAGCCAGGGCTGGGGGCTGGGGGCTGGGTCCCCTCTGGCCGGCTCTGCCATCAGCCGCCAGCCTGGGGGCAGTTTCTGCTTGCCCTCCTGGGTGGGGCCTCCCTGGTCCCTGGAGAGCCACACCCCCTCCCCTCCACTGTCCCCACCCAGTGCCCCCGCCTGGCTGCCATGACAACGTCCTACCCAGCAGATGGGCCAGGCCGGAACCTTTGGCAGCCACCGGTTCCTGGTGATTCCGACCCCAAGTGCAGCCACTGTGAGGGGTCAGGTGTGGAGTGACCCCACACTGACCAGCTCACGCCAGCTGGCAAAGCCACTGGGTCCTCTCCATGGAGGAGCGGAGAGGCCTCAGGCATCACCCGCCATGCCCCAGGGCCACTCACTTCCTTGGTGGGTGAGGGATGCTGGCCTGGGCCTCCTAAGACTTGAGCCCTGCCTTTGCCCTTGCCCCCAGAGAGACCTGTGCCAGCAAGCGTCACAGGCCTCCCCTCCCTGAGCCTTGCACCCAGGTGGTGCGGGGGCCCTGCTGCACCCCAGAGCGGGCATCAGCCCTCAGCCACTCTGTTAGCAGTCCCCCCCAGCTCAGGGCCTCAGAACTGGTCATCCACGGAGCTCAGAGGCACCCGAGGGTCCTAGGGCCTAGGTAGGGACTGGCTGGCTTGGGGTCCTCCAGCAGCCATACCCAGGTTCATCCAGGATGAGCAGGGCAGTGTGAACCACGTGATTGGTTCAGAAGCAGGTGAGGGGCCAGGCGTGGTGGTTCATGCCTGTAATCCTAGCACTTTTGGAGGCCAAGGCAGGCGGATCACCTGAGGTCGGGAGTTCGAGACTAACCTGGCCAACACGGTAAAACCCCTGTCTCTACTTTTGGAGGCCGAGGCAGGCGGATCACCTGAGGTCAGGAGTTCGAGACTAGCCTGGCCAACACAGTAAAACTCCTGTCTCTACTAAAAATAGAAAAATTAGCCGGGCATGATGGTGCACACCTGTAGTCCCAGCTACTCGGATGGCTGAGACAGGAGAATTGCTTGAATCTGGGAGGTGGTGGCTGCAGTAAGCCAAGATTGCACCACTGCGCTCCAGCCTGGGCAACAGAGCCAGACTCCGTCTGAAAAAAAAAAGCAGGTGAAGTGTGAGCAAGTCTGGCCCATGCTGCCAAGCTCCCGCTTCTCCAAGCAGCTCCGCACCAGAAGCAGCGGTAGCTCCAGTTCCACAGCCAGACACGGGTCATTTTCCCTCTACTAGGGAATTAGGCAGGATGGTGTGGGGCCTGAGTGTCACCATGAGACCAGGAAGCAGGTGTTCAGCCAGACGCAAATATTCCTCCTCAAAGCCAGGGGAGCGGCCACAGTGGATTTTATTACGGGGCTACGGGGGCACGCCCAGTGCCCTGCTGCTCTCCACGTCCACAGCAGCGAGGGTGGAGGGCCCTGTGCTGTGCGGGGCAGAGCTCGGATGCAGCTGGGCCAGGACACAGCTGCCCAAGTGGGAGGAGCTGTGGACGGGGCTGGGGCCTTCCTCCTCCCAGGGCCGGTGAGTCACTTGTTCACTGTTTCACAGTTCCAGGTAGAGACAGTTTATTAATCTACAGAAAACTCTGGGGCCTTTTATCTTTGTGTTTTCTTTTTTGGGACAGGGTCTGACTCTGTGGCCCAGGCTGGAGTGCGGTGGTGCGATCACGGTTCACTGCAGCCTCCACTTCCCAGGCCCACAAGTGTGCACCACGACAGCCAGCTAAGTTTTAAATTTTTTGCAGAGATGGGATCTCACCATGTTGCCCAGGCTGGTCTCAAACTCCTGAGCTCAAGTGATCTGCCCGCCTCAGCCTCCCAAAGTGCTGGGATTACAGGCGTGAGCCACCGCACCTGGATGGTGTTTTACCGTTGAGGTCAGAGGGCAGACGTTGCTCCAGGTGTTTCGTCTGCGGGTGGAGCTTTGGAACTGATGGAGAAGGCAGAGTCCTGACCAGAGCGCAGGGACAGGGGAGATGAGCAGGGAGGAGGAGGGGAAGGAAGGAGGCGCCAGGCTCTCCGCTCACTGGAGGTCGGTGGAGGTTTGCTTCCTGCTCACACTGGGCCCGATTGGGTCCGAGAGCACGCGGCGGCCACTGGCTGTCCTCCGTGGGGCCTTGGCCTGTGTCCGAGGGAGGGAGGCGGTACAGGGACACATGGCTCTGCGAGGTGTTCCCTGGCGGGACCTCACCTGTGTTCTCTCTCTCCCTGTCTCAGTCAGAGCTGCCCCCAGGCTCCTGCAAACCAAGAGGGGGTCCAGGAAGAACTGCTCCTGGGGCCTGGACAGAGCGGAGGCCATGTGCATGAGGCAGCGTGGACCAGAGGGGCCTCCCGGGCCGCCTGCTCCGTCCAACTGGGCCCCAGTCCTGCCAGACTAACCTGAGGATGCCCGTGGGTCCCAGCAACACCTGGGGTGCCCCCCACACCCCTGCACCTAGTTGAGACCAAGGGTGGGGGTGGGGCTGTGTGCCTGCGTCCTGGCCCTCCCAGGGCCACCCTCAGGAGCGGCTGCACAGGCTCTGGCTGGCCGGGGCTCGGAGCAGCCCACGGAGCCAGGCCCATCCTGGGAGGCTCAGGGCTGCAGCCCATGGACTCATGAGGGGGCTTCTGGGGTCTAAGGCCAGCGATCACCTTTCTTCTCGCTGAGGCACCCCACGTCAGAGGCCCCAAGCTCCCAACAGGAGTCCTCAGGCAGCAGGTTTCCCACCACGGCCGGGAAGAGCCACACCTTCACCACCCACCACCAGCCAATTGCAAGACCACCGAAGCCCCCAGACCCGGCCCTCGGCCCCTCCTGCCCCCGGCCTCTCCCTGCTGCTCAGAGCCTCGGCCAGCACCTAGGGACCCACATCCACTTCCTAAGCAGCCCTGCCCAGGGTCCTTCTCTGCCTTCCACGATTCTCTGTGGCCCTTGGAGAAAAGAGCAGCCTCTCCTGAAGCTCTGCCCTCGGCTCTCCCACCCCGGAGCCTTTGCCCAGACGTCCCGTCCCGTCCCAGGGGCTGTCACTCTTCTGCCCCACCTCTTGCCCATTCCCGGACAGTCACAGCCATAGGAACGATGCAGCGTGGACACAGCCCCAGCGGAGCTCGACTCTGCCTGGTCCCCACGGCTTCCAGTGGCTCAGCAGCCGTCCCGTCGCTCCATGAAATCTGACCACACCTGTCCCGACACTCGACCAGCTCCCAGGCAGGTCCCATCGTGCAGGGGGCCAAGGGCCACGTCTGGGACCAGTGAGTGAGGCGGCGTGTGGGCAGCAGGGGTGTGAGCCTGAGACGGGGGTCCGGCCCTCTCCCACTCGGATGCCAACAGCAGACTCTGGATTTGGAGGTGTGGGCAGTGCCTCAGTATCTCCAGAAGACAAGAGCCCACCGGCTGGGTGTGTCCTGATGCCACCCCCACCTGTCCCACACAGACACCTGAGTGGGCATCAGAGTGGGCCGGGCCCTGACTGTCCGGGGAAGGGCCTGTTGGGGCGAGGGCAGTGGGTCAGAGGTCACCGGTGCCCCCGGGGCCAGCTTCCAGAAGCCCTGCCCAGGAAGTGGCTCAGACCCCATGCCAGGGCCAGAGGCCAGCGCCCGTGAGCCTCCAGCCATCCCAGCCCCTGGCCCCGCCCGTTTCTAAAGACCAGGCACAGGGCAGTCGCCCGGGCTTCCCCAAGCCCCGACCCCTGGGGCAGAGTGAGAACAGTGCCAGGAGCGCCCAGCACAGGCCCTGGGTGAGGAGGCTCCCAGCGGAGCTCCCAGAGCTTGTTACGGAAAATCGTGGTGTCCGCTGGGACCTCTCTGCCGGTCGGGCTAATTACGGGCCGTTTGCCCTTTCACTATGGGCCCTTCCGCTGGGAACCACGAGAAGAAAACACGTTGCCATGGGAGGGGCGCCTCCCGGACGGGGCGGGGCCCTGCCCTCCCCACCCCCAGCCCCCTGGTCCCCCAGGCCTTCCAAGCTCCCAGAAGAAAACTCGTACCCCAGTCCAGGGGCTCCAAGGTGACCTCCAGAGCCCACATGGGGGTGTTCCGGGGTCTAATGGGGCTTCGGCTCCCCCTGAAGGCTCAGGAAGGCACCCACACCCCTCCCTCATTCACCCAGCTGTGGGTCTGTGGGGTCTCGGAGCCTCCTGCCCATTGTGGTGGGACTGGGAGCACGTAGCTCCTCCGAGGCCCTGGTGAGGAGACGGAGCTTGAGACCCACATAGGCCTGCGAGGGTCCCTTCACTGCTCTAAAATTAGGGGCTGGCTGGGGGCCTGGAACTAAGACCGGCAGGTCTGGCCCCTGCCCTCTGTCCACGAGAGGCCTTGGCCCCATGGGACAGGGCACCAGCACTGCAGGGAGGTGGCAGGCAGGTTGGACCCACCCTGGGGCCACCCCACCCGCTTCTAAGGCAGCCTGGGAAGGAGCCCTACGGAGCTGGGGGCGGGGAGGCGGGGGTGGAGGGCTGAGAGTTGCCCGCAGCCTCCTCTGTCCCTGCCCTGTCGCACACGCTCCACGCAGGCCCCACAGAAGCCTTCCCATCCTGACTTTGTTCAACCTCAGTGGGCGGCAAGGTGGGGGCAGGACGAGTGTGCGGGGCCTGGGCCTGCGTCAGCGTCACCAGCCCGCCTCCCGCCCGCCTATGGGAGCCCAGGGGACACACCTGTCGGGGGCCAGGAGCAGAGATTGGCCAGCGGGAGCTCGCACCTGTGTGGGGCGGGGAGCCGTGCTCCTTGTAAGGCGAGCCCGGCCGAGCCGGCTCTTCCCTCCCGAGGCCCCCACCTCGCCACCACCTCCCATTGTCCCATCGCCCTCGAAACTCTCCCAGAGACGGGCGAGTTATCCAGCTGTGCAGGTCTGAACTGACTTTTCCTGTGCCAGGGCTTTGCAAGGCAGTGGGCAGGTCTCCCCGCGCCAATGGACACCCCACGCCGACGGACGCCCTGAGGCCTGACCCTGGCTGAGGCCGAGCGCCCAGCTCTGTGGACCCGGACGGACAGGGGCTTGGGTCCCCCCCATTCCTTCCAAAGCCGGTTCACACCCACCCGGGCCTGGAACAGGGGAGGCGCTGGCTGCAGGGTTGGGGCGGGAGCAGCGGTGGAACCTGTCGGGGCAGGTAAGAGTGGGGGGGCAGGTAAGGGCGGGCAGCGGGGAGGCCAAGGCGCAGGGTTGGTGGGGGAGGCCGCTTCCTGCAGGGGAGGCCTTGCCAGCCCCTTCATGGCCGACGCAGGGCAGGGGCGCAGGTGACAGATGGGCCGTCGCCAGCCTGGCCAGCGTCCAGGGGAGCTCCGGTCACTGCAGACACAGGCTGGAGCCGGTCCTTCCCCTCCCAGGGAAAGGTGGGCCCCTGCGCGGACGCGGCTGGGTTTCGGGTGCGGAGCCATCTTGGGCCCACAGGCTGCATCTTCTAGGCACGGGCACAGTGTGTGGGCTCCAGGCACAGGGTGCCCTCAGGCCGTCAGCCCCGGGGCAGGGCCTGGGCAGCGGGCAGGCTCCAAGAGGGGTCATGTTCTTGCCGCCTACCTGATAGCAGACCTTCTAGAAAGTTCTCTCCAGAAGCAACCGCTACTGTCCTGAGGCACTTTGTGCAGAGAGGGGAAGCTGTCGCCTCAGAGGTGGGTGCGGAGAAGGGTTTGGCCGGGTTTGAGGATGCCCGCGTCTCCCTTGGGCTCTGGAGTCTGCGTTGGGAAGGGCTTGGTCTCTGCACCCTCTGGTCAGAGGCCGGCCGAGCCCGGGGACAGTGAGGTTGGCGCCTGGGGCCGTGGCTGGTCTGGCACAGGTGGGGCTCAGCCCGGAGAAGGTGGAGCGGGTTCCCAGGCCCCGCACTGTGACTGGGACGGGGGCAGCGTCTCTTGTACAGGTTTTTACTTAAATGCGAAAGGGCACAGTACAGTGGCTGTAGCCAGGAGCAAGGTCTGACCCACTGGGGCCCAGCGTTGAACTTGCCGCAGGGGCACCTGAACGCGGTTTAGCGGCCGGATCATTGGCTTTCTTAAAGTTTGGGAACTGATTGATCCTGGTGGTGGGAGGGAAGGTTCATTGTCCTTGATGAACAAAATTCTCAGGGCGTGAAAAGCTGCTGCTTTAATTAACCCCCTGGGAGTGTCTCAGGCCTCGTTTAGGCTGAGTGTCTGGGGAAAGAGGTGATTTTGTTCTGTTTTTCTAGTAACCCAGATGAAATGTTCAAAAGCGCGGTTGGCAGCACGTTGAATTTGGCAAAATTAAGGTTTGCATTTGTGACAACGCAGATGCAGTCTGCGGTTCATTTCAGACATTTTGGTGATTTGCAAATACTTATTTCCGAAATGAGTTTGTCAGAACATTTTTTACCGTATTTAGGGGAAGATGAGATGGGCCGAGGTTGTGGAGCCTGGTTTGTTCTCTGTGGGGCTGGTGGACGTGGCCCGGACGCGGGGGCCGTGCTCACAGCCAGCCTGAGAGGGCTGCAAATCCATGCCCGCCGTGTGGGTGAAATGGCGGCTTTACCTCGCAGACGTGTAGCTCCAGCAACGCAGAGGGAAGAACCTGAGTGCTGGCCAGGCTGAGCTCCGCACCCCACCCCCAGCAGCCTCTGGCTCCCGGCTCGGCTCCCGTGGTTGGGGCGGGTTGGATTTCAGGCTTTGTTCTCCGAGGCCTCACCATTGATTAAGCCCGTCGGGCAGGTTAACCAACAAGTTAGTTTTTCACGCTGGGATCACATTCCTCGCCGGGCGCTCCCACCCCACCCTGGCCTGTGCAGGTGGGACCCGGCCAGGCAGGCGGGCAGGGCGGCCAGGGGAGCTGAGGGGCGCCTGCACAGGGCGTGTGTTCCGCGGAGAACCCCTTGGTGGGGCGGCTCTGGGCCTCCTGACTCACTCCTCGATTTTCCCAAGCTGAGTCTGGCCCCGCGGTGATGATTAACCCAACACCTCAACCAGCATGACGCTGGCTCCACTTCCCGGCGACGGTTGACAAGAAAGCACCGCGTGGGGCTCTCAGAAAACAGGGAACGTCCATTTTCACTTTTCATTTCTTGACCTGTGGCCACGGTAAGACTCGGCCGCCTGCCCGCTCCACTCCTTGCCCCTCACCCCTGTGCCAGGCACAGGGCCCTGCAAAGCCCTGGGTCCCCCAGTTGAGCCTGCCGGCCCGGGTGACCATCTCCCCGCCCAGCCCGGAGCCAGGGCCGGCCTCTCCTGCTAGCTGCTCGTTGGCTTCACAGCTTCTGCGCTCAGGAGGCGCCTGGGAATCCTGCCCTGGAACTCAGGAAGGAGGCTTCTCCCACCCGTCTGCCACACAGGTCTGTCCCTGGGTCCGAGCCTCTGCCGCGTGCCCCTCAGTCTCCCAGGTGAGAACGCAATGGCTGACAAGCCTGGGGTGGCCAGGCCAGCTCTGGCCCTGTGGGGTCACTGAGAAGGCTGGCCCTGGGTAGCCAAGAGCTTGGGGACACTGGCCCGGGGCCCTGAACCTGGCAGTGGGAGGCCAGCCATCCGCCGGGTGGGGACAGTGTTTGGCCCCAGCTGCAAGGCACGAGTGCCGGGTACCTGCGGCCCCACCACGCGGCCTGGCAGCAAGGAATGGAGCTGAGATTCGACTCTGTCTGAACGGGAAGGTCTTCGTCTCCCTTAGCTCAGAAAACAGGTGAAATTGTGTCCCTGGAGCACTGATTTTTTTTTTTTTGAGACGGAGTCTCGCTCTGTCGCTCAGGCTGGAGTGCAGTGGCCGGATCTCAGCTCACTGCAAGCTCCGCCTCCTGGGTTCACACCATTCTCCTGCCTCAGTCTCCCGAGTAGCTGGGACTACAGGCGCCCGCCAACTCACCCGGCTAGTTTTTTGTATTTTTAGTAGAGACGGAGTTTCACCGTGTTAGCCAGGATGGTCTCGATCTCCTGGCCTCGTGATCCACCCGTCTCGGCCTCCCAAAGTGCTGGGATTACAGGCATGAGCCACCGTGCCTGGCCTGAAGCACTGATTTGATGGGATTTTTTTTTTTTTTTTTTTTTTTTGAGACGGAGTCTCGCTGTGTCACCCAGGCTGGAGTGCAGTGGCCGGATCTCAGCTCACTGCAAGCTCCGCCTCCCGGGTTCCAGCCATTCTCCCGCCTCAGCCTCCGGAGTAGCTGGGACTACAGGCGCCCGCCACCGCGCTCGGCTAGTTTTTTGTATTTTTAGTAGAGACGGGGTTTCACCGTGTTAGCCAGGAGGGTCTCGATCTCCTGACCTCGTGATCCGCCCGTCTCGGCCTCCCAAAGTGCTGGGATTACAGGCTTGAGCCACCGCGCCTGGCTTGATGGGATTTTATGGGATCGGTGGTGAAGGCCTGTGAGGTGATGGAAAGGGGAAGCCCAGTGCCTGGAGCCTGACAGGCTGGGGCCAGGGCAGGAGGCCTGGTGTGGGGTCTCTGGAGAGGGTCCAGGTGTGAGGGAAGCTGGGTCAGGTCCTCGGAGACGTGGCCTTTGGAGGAGGAGACTGGAACCGGGTAGGCCTGGCAGCAGGCGGGGGTGGGCGGAAGCTACCTTTGTTGTGGTCGGCGGGCAGACAGGGCCTGTGCCCCCCCAGCCTCTGTGGGTGGAAGGTGCCAGAAATCTTGAAGAGTGGCTCTGGCCAGCTCTCTGGGCCCGGTCAGCACCCAAGTGGGGGCAGAGAAGGGGCAGGAAGGAGGACAGGAAGGATGGTGTGTCCAGTGGGCAGGGAGCCTTGGTCTGGCCTGGGGGCTGAACCTGCCTCAGACCCTGAGGTGCCAGGCACCTGCCTGGGGTCTCTGGGCTTCAGGCAGGGCCCTGAGCAAGGAGGGGCCACAGGGCTGTCTACTTCCACCTGCACCCCTGCAGAGGCGGCCCAGCCCGCGCAGCATCTGAGGCTTGGCTGCCCGTGTCTGTGTTTGTGGCCGGTCTCCCTCTGTGCCTGGGTCAGACCCCAGACCAGCAGACACAGAAACCGCAGGGACAGCTGGGCATAGCCAGGAGCCTGCCTTGCCCCCACCCCGCCCCTGCCCCCGCACCCCTACCCCTGCACCCCCACCTCTACCCGCACCCCATCCCCACCCCACCCACTCCCACCCGTACCCCCACCCCGTCCCCACCCACACCCCACCCCCACCCCACCCACACCCCACCCACACTCCTGTCCCCACCCCCCCACCCCCCGCCCTCAGACGCTGTGCAGTGAGCAGGGCAGCATGGGAGAGGGTCTCCAGGTGGGAAGGACCATTCTGTGTCCGGAGCCTGGCAGACACCAGGTCTTTGAGAAGAGGAGGAGCTGGGCAGGGAAGTGGCTCCTGGAACACCATCCTGGAGACAGAGGCCCTTGTCCCCCACCTCAGGCAGCACGCGGGGCCCTGGGGGCTGTGGCTACTGTCCAGGCCTTCTGATTGGACCACCCCGAGGGAAGGTCCCCCACAGATGGACAGAGGGTCTACGTTGGCCCCACTCTGACCCAGTTCTTGACCGCCTGGCCAGGACACTTTGGTCCCCTAGGTGCCTACCCCAGGCCCCAAAGCCAGTGGCTGCTGGACTCGGCAGGGCTGACAGGTGGGGCTCGCCTCGGCCCCTTCCCTCTGGCAATGCTGCCTTCAGTGCCCCAGGAGGACGAGGCCCCCCAACTACTGAGCCCCCAGCGAGTCCCATGCAACCCCCAGCCGGGTGGCCCCCAGACCCAGCTCGGGCAGCCGTGGCCATCTTACTGGGCAGCATTGGATGGAGTCAGGTCTCTAATACTGCCTGGTAATGATGACGGCGGGGCCCTGCACGCAGCGACCGGCCGACCCCATCCCGGCCCCCAGGGCCTCCCACCGAGCCCCACGCTCCCCTCTCCCACAGCCTGCTCACCCGACCCCACTCCATCCGGGCCAGAAGGTTCTGGGGAGAGTGATGGGAGGTCGTGACTTTGGAAAAGGGGCTGGGGCGCCCCCCCCACCAGCCTCTCAGAGACCACGGAATGCAATGCTTCCTGCAGCTGCACCCAGGGTACTACACAGTGATCTGGGGATTAGGACGCTCAGGTGTCCAGGCCCTGCCCACAGTGCCCGGGCAGGTGCTGCTGCCACACCCAGCAGGTGCGGGCCGAGCAGGACCCAACAAAGGGCTCAGGAGGGCAAGGCCCAGCCGGGAGCCACGTGGAACCCAGAGGAAGCCGCCCCACCCAGCTTGGGAGCCCACCCAGCCTGGCTGCAGCCATCTTGCCTCCTGCCGGACAGGGTGGGCCAGCCACAGAGCAGACCAGCCCCCACCATGGCCCCGGGTCCGCAGCCTCAGGGTCCCCTTGCCCTGGAGGAAGCAGGGAGGGTGGCCCTGTCTGCAGTCTTAGGGCCGCCAAGCCCCTTTCTGCCAGCCCTGTCCGGTCCCGGCGCCACTCCTGGCTGCTCACCTCTCCAGGTCTTCCCTGGACTTCCACAGCAGCCCCTGCCTGCCTTGAGGGACCCCATGTCCCTCCCGGGCCCCTGTGAGCATCTTACCGGACAGTGCTGGATTTCCCAGCTTGACTCTAACACTGTCTGGTAACGATGTTCAAAGGTGACCCACCGCTCGCCGGGGACCCCACTGAGGCATGTCCGGAGCTCCTACTCCAGAGATGGGCTGGGGCTGGGGGCCAAGCGGGGCCAGCAGATGGGTGAGGGCGGAGGGCTGAGCGGGGCGGCAGAGGGCCTGTGTCAGCTCCAAAGCCCAGCCCCCAAGGGAAGGGGTGGCCTCTGCCGGGGGTGCCCCCAGGTCACTCACACCCAGGCTGGGTCTGACACCTTGAGAACCCCTCGGTGCCTCCACAGGTCGCCTGGAGGGTATCCTGCTCCCCCTCCCGGAGCCCCTGTGCCTCATCCCCCCAACCTCCCAGGCTGGGTTTTGGGGTGACCTGGCTCCAGGAAAGGCCATAGGGCCAGAATGCCAGGGCTGGAGAGGGAAGAGGAACAGTGGCCTCCCTCCCGCGGCCCAGGCTCCATGGAGGGTCTGCTGGGGGCACAGAAAGGACAAGGTGGGTTCAGATTCTTGAGCCCCACCACACAGGGAAGCGGGGATGCTCCGTGCCGTCCTGATGAGGGGCAAGAGGTCTCATTCCTTCCCCCAGTCAACAGGAACGGAAACTGTCCAAAACCCACCAGGCCAGGATTACCCATTGTTTAATCCTTTTGGTCTGCAACCAGGGAGCCTGGGACTGCACCCCCACACAAGGCCCCAGCCTGGGGAGGGGGCGGCCACTGGGGAGAGGCTGCCCTTCGCTGTTACTCATTAACCTGACCCAGCGTCAGGGAGCCAGCGAGCGGCTGCAGGGAGCCTTTGCCAGGAGCAGGGCCAGGGTGACCAGAAGGCTCCCGGGTACCCCCACACAGCCGGGCTGGGCTGGGACCAGGTGCTGGGATGGAGGCTGCCAGGGAGGCACATCAGGGGCTCGTTCTGCAGATCCAGGAGGGATCAGGGCAGCTGCAGGAGGTGGGGGGAGCCACCCCCAGGGCCTTCCCTTCACAGGCCCTGCAGACACCAGCCCAGGACCCGGAGGCCACCCACACCACCGCCGGCCGATGGGCGTCTTACCAGACACGGTTAGACCTGGCTCTCTGTCTAATACTGTCTGGTAAAACCGTCCATCCGCGGCCTGATCACCGTTAGAGGAGAGAGCCGCCTGCCCTGCAGCTCGTCAGTGTGAAGCCGCCGGGGTCTGGGGCTCTTGTGCACCCCCACTGCCGCCATGGCCTGCGCCCACCCGGCCTCCCGGGGACCTCGAGCCGTAGTCCCTGGGCACATGCTGTGGGCCCCATGATATGGGCCTGGCCCCACCCCACAGCCCTCAGCCCCCTCCCCACCTGGGGAGGCCGAGACAGAAGCAGCTGGGTCCCCCAAAGTGCCTGAGCCCAGGGCAGGGAGCACATATGCCCGGCAGGGACAACATCACAGCCTCCCAGCAGCCAGGCAGCAGGACCCAGAGACCTCTGGGAGGTTCCTGGGGCCAGCCCTGAGCCTCGTCCTCCAGGGGCCAGCCAAGGACCAGCTGTGGGGTGCAGACCACACTCTCCCTCCAGGGACCATCTCTGGGGCTGAGGCGGGCGGGGCCAGTGCCCAGCTGCAAGGCCATGGGATAGGGAAGGCAGGTGCTTGGGGCCACGCAGCCCTGCACTGGGGGCCCCTCCACTCCAGGCGGCTCACGAGGTGTCATCTGCAGGCTGAGCCCCCCACCCTGGGGCCATCACCAGAGCCCCTTCCTTCCTGGGGAGATGGGGCAGTCCCCCGCAGGGCCGGCTGAAACCACCCCACAGGCTGCTGCTGCCTGAGCAATTGTGTGTGGGGAAGAACTTGGAGTGCCACCCACAGAATGTGGCACCCGCCTCACCAGACCCCACAGGTGAGCCCTGGACTGCAAGGTGCATGTAACACAAGCTTTGGACGCACCTGGAGAGCTTGGGCCAGGCAGGGCCACACCTGTGAGCCTGAGCTCGTCCAACACCGCCCGGAGTTTGGGGACCTTCCCCATCCCAGCACCTCCTCGCCGCTGTGCCCATCTGGCCAGTCCCTCCAAGCACCCCTCGGATGAAGACGCACCCACACTGCAGTGGGGCTCACTCTCCACAGAGCCTGCTGCGTTGCACGGGGTGTGACAGGAAGGACCCTGCTGGGGCTGGTGGGGCGTACCCAGATCCTCCCTGCGCGGTTTCTCCTCCTCCCCCACCCCGTAAGCACTGGGAACAAAACAGAAAAAAGTCTTTGTATAGTAATAAAGCCTGCAGTTCACGCACCCATGCTTGGACCAGCTCCTTATTTTAACCACACGAGCACGGACCCCAGCCATACAAAGGGCCCAGCTGGGCCGGGCGCGGTGGCTCAAGCCTGTAATCCCAGCACTTTGGGAGGCCGAGACGGGCGGATCACAAGGTCAGGAGATCGAGACCATCCTGGCGAACACAGTGAAACCCCGTCTCTACTAAAAATACAAAAAACTAGCCGGGCGAGGTGGCGGGCGCCTGTAGTCCCAGCTACTCGGGAGGCTGAGGCAGGAGAATGGCGGGAACCCGGGAGGCGGAGCTTGCCGTGAGCTGAGATCTGGCCACTGCACTCCAGCCTGGGCAACAGAGCAAGACTCAGCCTCAAAAAAAAAAACAAAAAAAAAACAAAGGGCCCAGCTGAGGACAGAGCTCCAGACACTGCATCTGTCCCCAGAGGCCCTTGAGGTTCCTGGGAGAGGCTCCCTCCCTTCCTTCCCTCCTCTTTCCCTCCCCCTCCTCCTTCCTCTTCTCCCTCCCTCCTTCCCCCTCCTCCCTCCTCCTCCTTCCTCTCCTCCTCCCTCCCTCCCTCCCTCCCTCCTTCTTTTGCTCAGGAATCTTCCCTGACTCTTCTGTGGCCAGCTCAGGTTGAGGTTCTGGGGGAAGGGGGAGCCTCTGAGTGGAGACACCTCAGCCTGTGCTGAAGGAAGCTACCGAGGGGGCAGCCGGTGGCCCTAGGGGGCCTCTCTGAGCAGGTGACTGAGAGTCACCTGAGCGTCACAGCAGGAGCGGGGCCTGAGGACAGGATGGAGGCAGCCAGGGACCAGGGAGGAGGGCTTCCTGGTCCAGCCACACCTGCCCCAATGACAGCCACAGGTTGGTGGTAAAGGGGCCACCTCCCTTCCAGTGGCAGGGCCTGGCCTGCCTGGAGACCCCACCCACTGCCCGAGAGGTGCCAGGCCTCCCCCACTCTGCCTGGCCCTGGGGGCCGCACCCACCTGGACCCACGGCCTGAGACCCCACTGCCACCCACCCTGCGCAGGGACCTTGCTGGGGTTACAGGTATCCCTGGCTGCCATACCACCCAGATTTGGGGATTAAGAGGTAGAGTTTTCAAGTCTGAATTCAGGGAAGCTGTGGGGGACGAGGTAGTGCCTGGCTGGGGAGCCTGGGGGCTTCTGAGGGCTTGTTGGCAGTGGGGAGTCCTCAGGCCTGTGCGGGGCCCCAGGGAGGGGAGGCTGCAGGGGTTGGGGGACCTGCCCGCTGCCCCCCCTCTTCCCCTGCATATGTGTAAACCCATCCTCTGAGGTGTTTGTCCAGATCACGTCCTCCAAAGGCGGGTGCGCCACGAAGGCGGACACGGGGCTCCCCTCCCAGCCCAGGGGCCGGGGCCCTGCCCTGCTCTGTTCCCGGAAGGGTCAGCTCTGGAGAGTCCTTTCCATCCCCCATCAGCTCCTGTCAGGTCACCTGCCTTGGCCTCAGGAAGGAGGGACACACGTAGCCCCCAGAGCCAGAGCTTCCGCACCTGGATCTTCCGCTCGCAGCCTGGAGAGCCACAGGAGCCACTGAAGGGCCCCCCAGCGCCTGTCACCCCCATCAGGCGGCCCCCACTCCCTGAAGGTCCAGCCACTCAGTCCAGGACCTGCCCCAGCCCCACCTGCCGCCTGACCTGAGGCTCCCAGAGGGCAGAGGGGCCTCCTGGGTCTGCTCTGCACCACGGTCTGGAGGGACCATCCCAAAGCCTGAGCACCAGGCACAAGGTGGGAGTGCGGGGAGGGGCGAGGACACGGTTCCCAGCTGGACAGAACCAGGAAGACAGGTGGGAGATGCCCCCCACCGCCCCACCTCCGAGAGCTCCCTCTTCCTTCCAGGGGCTCCCCAGGGACAGGTGGGGGGCCCCTTCTTCCCCCACAGCTCAGGCTCCAGGGCCGGGAGCAGGGAGCCCGCCAGGCTGCAGCCCCGGTGTGGGTCAGGAAGGTGATTCCGGAGCAGGCATCACACTCTAGCAAGGTGCCTTCTCCTCCCAGCTGCTGAAAAACCCACGCAGGCAGGCACAACAACAGACGCTCATGCCCGCATCTCGAGGCCAGAACTCCAAAGCCACGGGGCCGGCAGGGCTGTACCCTCTGGGGGCTCCAGGGGAGGACGCTGTCTGCCTACCCAGCCCCTGCCAGCTCAGGCATCGGTGGCTGTGGCCATGTCACCCCTCTCTGCCCCCCGGTCCCACGGCGTCTCCCCCACGTCTGCATCTCCTCTCTCCGCCTCCGTCTCAGGCAGGCAGTGGCCATTGATTCAGAGCCTGCCCAGGGAACCCTGGGCTCTCACACCAGAGATCCTGACGTCACCCCCTGCAAAGCCCCTTCTTCTAAATAAGATCACATTTGAGGTTTCTGGGCTAGGATGTGGTTGTCTGTTGGGGGCACCACCAGCCCCCTGCAAGGGGACCCTAAGCAGAGAGGCCCTTGTGACCCACGCAAAGCTCTGAAGGACACGGATGGGTAGGGGACACGTGGCTGGAGGCTCAGGGTTTGAGGCAGGGGGGATCAGACCGTGTCGGGTCTTGCCAGGAGCCCAGGACTCCCAGACCTGATATCATTCGGTATTTTTTTTTTTTTTTTTTTGAGACAGAGTTTCGCTCTGTCGCCCAGCCTGGAGTGCAGTGGCCGGATCTCAGCTCACTGCAAGCTCCGCCTCCCGGGTTCACGCCATTCTCCTGCCTCAGCCTCCGGAGTAGCTGGGACTACAGGCGCCCGCCACCTCGCCCGGCTAGATTTTTGTATTTTTTTTTAGTAGAGACGGGGTTTCACCGTGTTAGCCAGGATGGTCTCGATCTCCTGACCTCGTGATCCACCTGTCTGGGCCTCCCAAAGTGCTGGGATTACAGGCTTGAGCCACGGCACCCGGCATCATTCCGGGTTTTAAAGAGAAGGTGAGGGCAGGCTGGGTGCAGTGGCTCATGCCTGTAGTCCCAGCACTTTGGGAGGCTGAGGTGGGTGGATCATTTGAGGTCAGGGGTTCAAGACCAGCCTGACCAACATGGAGAAACCCCGTCTCTAATAAAAATACAAAAATTAGCCAGGCGTGGTAGGGGGCGCCTGTAGTCCCAGCTACTCGGGAGGCTGAGGCAGGAGAATGGTGTGAACCCGGGAGGCGGAACTTGCAGTGAACCGAGATCACGCCACTGCACTCCAGCCTGGGTAACAGAGTGAGACTCCGTCTCAAACAAACAAACAAACAAAAATTAGCCAGGCACTGTGGCAGGTGTCTGTAATCTCAGCTACTCAGGAAGCTGAGGCAGGAGAATCACTTGATCCTGGGAGGCGGAGGTTGCAGTGAGCTGAGATTGTGCCATTGCACTCCAGCCTGGGCAACAGAGCGAGACTCTGTATATTAAAAAAAAAACAGAGAAGGTGAGGGTTAAACAAGGACACACGCAGATAGAGAAAGGGCAGCTTTACAGCAACACAGGTACACTGCAAACACCTGCCAGGCGGGGGACCGGCTTGATGCCAGAGCCCACCGCTGCCTATGGGCTGGGGCGCCTGTAGGTGTGGGTGGGAGGGGCCTGGCTGCAGCGCTTCATGATGGCCATTGTTCCTGCAGAAGGTAATCGTGATATTCTTGGAGTTTTTCCCAGCAGAGTGTGATCAAGTCAGGCTGGGTGGGCTGTCCCTCACGGCCCGAACCCCTACTGAACGCTTCACTTCCGCCGAGGTCTGTGACACGGCGAGGGGCTTACAGAATGGTGCAGTTTGGACCGACAGGTGTGAGTTCCCCTCTGGGGGGCACGGACTTCGCTGAGCCCCCAGTTCCTGTTTGCAGAGGAGGGCACAGCAGCACCTCGTCCTGGACTGTGGAGAGAGAACAGGGACCTGACCGCATGAAGCATAGAGAATGCTCAGGCATCAGCAGCTGTGTATTCAGCAAACATCGCCAGGGTGCACAGGGAGCCCGGCTCGGGCCAGGTCCTGGAGTGCTGAGCATGGGTGGGGCCTGAGAGACGGCTCAGGGACCATCCGGGAGGGCCGGGTGGAGGGGCAGCAATTGGGGCTCAGGCCCCGCAGTGACTGCCCATGAGACCCCTTCTCCAGCCGCAGCCCCCAGCCCTGCTTCCTAGGCTGGCCCCGCCCCTCAGCAGCCCCTCCCCGTCCTCGAAAACCCTTGCTCACCTCTGGGCTCGGGCTGCGTGGTGGTTGCCAGGAGACGGTTGCCACGGTGGTTGCCAGGAGATGGTTGCCAGGTCACCACTGTTGTTTCCTGGCCCAGACGCCCAGGACATTGTGGGCTGAGCAGGTAAGAGGCGCCCGTGGCCATCTGCCGGGGTCCAGTGGGCTCGGCCCCGCCCTCCTATGCCCTGCCTGCAGGTCCCCTCGGGAGGCTGCCCAGGAGAGAAGGAGGCTGAGGAGGGGACTGGACAGGGATGGGGCAGGGTGGGGCCAGGCTGAGCCTGCTCTGCGGAGGCCACACTCGGGTCCCAGACCCAGCGCCACCATGTGAGAGGCTCGGGCCCAGGCCAGGCCAGGGAACGGTGTGTGTACCGGGCGGGGTGGGAGGGCAGGGCAGCCCTGGGACAAGCTCTGTGGCCTGGGACCAGGTCTGCTTCCCCAGAGCAAGTCCTGGACGGATGACTGCTTGAGACCACAGGGCGTGCATCCCCAGACAGCGGCTCCGGCCGGGAGGCACCGGTTCTTCGAACAATGTCAGTACCTTCCTGGGGCCCCAGGTGGCCAAGCTTGGATTCTTGGGGGGAGCTCGCAGCAGGACACCAACGTGTGGTCGCTTTTTGGACGATTTCTTCAGGTTTAAAAGTCTCTTCTGTTCATCCTACCGGGGTGCAGTCTCCTGCCGGTCTTTTCATCTCACCAGGTAAAAAGCTTATTTTACAATTTATCGTAAGGTCGTGAGCTGAGTTTCCACGCCGCCTTTACACCGTGTCCCCATCGAGGGGCGTCACGACCATCCTGCACCCTGGGCGCCACCGGCTTCCCGAGTCCCACCGCCATAAAGGACGCGTTGGTCAGCATCTCGGAGTGAGACGCTTTCTTTCCGGATTCAGAATCACGTCCGTCAGAGACTCCAAAGCGCGTTTACTAGACGGACAGGCGTGTGGAGCCAGCGCCTTCTGACGCTCGGAAGGCTGCGTCCCACCTGCGTTCTGGCCCCAGGTTCACCACACACAGCGGGCAGCCGCTTAAGAAACCTTTAATTTCAGGCCGGGGTGTTGGCTCACACCTGAAATCCCAGCACTTTGGGAGGCCGAGGTGGGCGGATCACGAGGTCTGGAGTTTGAGACCAGCCTGGCTAACATGGAGAAATCCTGTCTCTACTAAAAGTAAAAAAATAAACCGGGCATGGTGGTGGGCACCTGTAATCCCAGATACTCAGGAGGCTGAGACAAGAGAATCGTTTGAACCTGGGAGGTGGGGGTTACAGGGAGCCGAGATCACGCCACTGCACTCCTTGACTTAATTTCCTTGACTTAAATCCCAACCCTGGTGTTGCATTTTTAATTCCCATCGGCTCTTTTGTATTCTCTATGCCTTTGCTTTAAAAGCATATGGCTCTCGGAAGGGTCCTGTCTCCACCACCCCAGCCTTTTCCAGGTGGGTTTGTTTCTGTTTCTTCCCTTTCCTCTTCCTCCGTGCGTGTCTGTGTGTCTGCGTGTCTGTGTGTCTCTGCGTGTCTGTGTGTGTCTGCGTGTCTGTGTGTGTCTGCGTGTCTGTGTGTCTCTGCGTGTCTGTGTGTCTGCGTGTCTGTGTGTCTCTGCGTGTCTGTGTGTGTCTGCGTGTCTGTGTGTCTCTGCGTGTCTGTGTGTCTCTGCGTGTCTGTGTGTCTCTGCGTGTCTGTGTGTGTCTGCGTGTCTGTGCGTCTGTGTGTGTCAGCGTGTGTGTGGGGGGGTGTCTGTGTGTGTGGGCGTGTGTGTAGACCTGTGTGTCTGTGTGTAGGTGTGTCTGTGTAGACGTGTCTGTGCGTGTGTGTGTGTGACCTGTCATTCTCGTTCACACCTGGGAGTTGCTCTGATGATGCTTGTCGGGCCTGGGCAGCCCCTTTGGTTGTGAGTCAACTTTAGAGGATCCCCTTCCCCAGCAGGACTCCTGGGAGCTGAGAACCCATGAGAAGGAGCTGAGGTCTCCCACTGAAGGCAGAGTATCGTACGCACATGCCTGTTCCATGTCAGCGCAGGGTCCAGCCTCCTCCAAAAGTCCTCCTGTTCTGAGCGGGGAGGGGTCTCAGGGCTCCCAACTTCTTCCATTCTTGCCCAGCCCACCCTAGGAAGAAGGCGTGAGGCTCTCCCGGCCACAGGTGTGGGGCCCAGTCTGTGTCCTGCTCCTCCCCCAGGACAGGCCCCAGTGGCCCCACCCAGCTGGGTCATCGTGCGAACGGCTGCCTCGGTTTACCCGCCTTCCCCTGCCCGTGGGCTTCCTTGTTGTCTCCTTCCCTCCTGTCACTCAGGTGAGGCAGGGAGGGGCAGACACAAAGGCCTCGTGTGGCCTAGAGCGATGCCGCCGCCTCTGCAGGTCAGGTGAGCTGCAGGGGCTGCCTTTGGAGAGCTCTGCCCCCAGCCTGGAGCCTCAGGCCTGCTCCAGCCTTCTCTAGCCTCAGAGCCTCCACTGCCGTGTGCTCCCGTCTCCTGGGCAAGTTCCTTCAAACCCTTGAAAGTCCTCACCTAAGCCACACACGGTGGCTCACACCTGTAATCCCAGCACTTTCAGAGGCCGAGGCGGGCGGATCATCTGAGGTCAGGAGTTTGAGACCAGCCTGACCAACATGGAGAAACCCTGTCTCTACTAAAAATACAAAAAATTAGCCAGGCGTGGTGGCGGGCGCCTGTAGTCCCAGCAACCCGGGAGGCTGAGGCAGGAGAATCGCTTGAACCTGGGAGGAAGAGGTTGCAGTGAGCCAAGATTGCGCCATTGCACTGCAGCCTGGGAGACAGAGCGAGACTCCGTCTCAAACAAAAAAAAAGTCCTCACCTCCCAAGCAGCCCCAAGATGGCTTTGTTTGCTGGAGACAGCGGTAGAAGGATCTGTCAAGGAACTGGCTGAAAATTCCTGAGATGTTCTTGAGTTGCAACACAGGAAGGTGCTGGGGACAGTGTCCTGGGGGTCGGGCCCGGCGCCCGGGGACGGCGGCAGAGGAACCCGGATGGCAGGTACCAGGCGGCTGCACACAGCCCACAACTGGGCTCTGGGATCAGCAGCGGAGACAGAGGAGACCCCTGCTCGGGCCAGGGAGTCCTCCCACCCTCCACTCTTCAGGCAGGCGCCTCACCCAGCAGGCCTGACGCTGTCCTTCCTTCATGGCACCCAGGCCGAGCTCAGCCACGCCCGAGGAGCAGCTCCGGCCGGGGAGGACTCACCCAGCAGAGACAGGGTGCAGAGACAGCCTCGGCCCCCCACGGCGCCAAGCCCTACAGCTGCCACGGAGGCAGGAGCCAGCCGCCTGCAGAGGCTCAAGTCCGCGGCCCTGGGAGGCACCCTTTCCTGGGCAGGGTGGGCCTGACTGCTTTCTCCATCCAAGTGCTGGGGCCTCAGGCTGCCCGAAGTTCCCACAGGAGGGTCAAAGCAGCATCTTCCCTGCAAGGCCCTCGCCCTGGCACCCCCGGCCAATGGCCCACAGCTGTACCCGGTTCGTCCATCGCCGGGGACCGTCCACTCGGACCCAAGCCGGCTCCAAGAAAGGCAAGAGACCAGCGATCCAGCGGCGGCCTCGGGCTCGAGTCCCAGGTGAATAGAGCAGCCCTGAGTGGCCTCCTTCCTCTCCAAAGCCAAGGCCTCCCTGGGACGGACTTCTATCCCCAAGGAAGTCAGTCGGTCTTACGGGGCAGGGGCAGGACCCACACACGGCCATGCCCTGCTGCTCCGAGAGAGGGCCCAGCTATGGGCGCCGGGCTGTGCAGGCAGAGGGGAGAGGTCGCACTCCGCGGCCCAGGGTTCTGCCTGGCTGGCATCACCCCCATGGGCAGCCGCTGGGCAGCATTGCCTGTTCCGAGAAGGGCAGCCCCTCATCTCCCCTGCCTGACAATGGCCCCTTGGGTCACCCGTGACATCATCATGGACATTGTGACCCCTGCCCTCCTGGGACCATCCCTGTGTCACGTCTGCACCCAGTACTGGCCTCACAGCCTGGCCCCTGCCCTGCACCAGGCCACTGCCCTGTTGGTGAGGAGGGTGGGGGGCGACCTCCCTGCCCCCTGCTCCAAGCTCCCCACCCCGGCAGGAAGGCTGGCCCTGGAGGGTGGTTGCGGCGCCTCCCCAGGTGTAAGCAGTCCCCAGGCCGCCTGGTTGGGTCGGAGCTCGGGCTGAACTTGAGCCCCAAATGGGCCAGGGGGATTGTCCAGGGTCTTGGAGAAATGGGCTGGGAGTGAACTGAGCCATGTCCGGGCTGAGTGGACGGCTCCCATAGCCACCCGGGTGGGACCCCACCCCGTTCACAGCCCCGGCCCATGAGAGGCCAATGGGGAGCAGCCAGGAGGAGGGACTCTCGTGTCAGCCAAGCCAGCCAGACCACGACGCAGGTGGGCACTGTGGGCCGGACCTGGAGGGGGCAGGAAGAGCCTCTGCCACGCCCGGACCCCCTGGGCTCCTGACCAGCCACCCGCCTGCAGATTCGGATGACACTGATGCCAGCGGGCCCCCAGCTGACCTCCTGGAGGGGCTCCTGCTGGGGGGTGGGAAGCCATCACCCCCCAGCCCCCATCCGGGGCCCTTCTTCTACGTCGGAGGCAACAATGGGGCTGCGATGTGAGTAGGGGCCTGGGCGGCCCTGTCCCGCTGAATACCCACCGCCTGCTCCCAGGGCCCAGCCCGGCCTCCGCTGGCCGCCCGCCGGCCCCACCCCCTCGCCTGGGCCCCCAGGTCACCCCCACCCCGGCCCCCCTGCAGCATCAGCTCCTACTGCAAAAGCAAGGGCTGGCAGCGCATCCGGGACAGCCGTCGGGAGGACTACATGCTGAAGTGGTGTGAGGTCAAGAGCCGAGACAGCTACGGCAGCTTCCGGGAAGGTAGCGGGAGCCGGCGCCACAGGCGGGCAGCCTGCAGGGGCCTCCTGGGCCGGAGCACAGAGCAGACTGGAGGGGTGGGGACCGAGGTCCTGCACGCCCTCCACACGTGCCCTGGCCTCTGACCTCCAGGAGAGCAGCTGCTGTACCAGCTTCCCAACAACAAGCTCCTCACCACCAAGATTGGGCTGCTCAGCACCCTTCGGGGGCGGGCATGGGCCATGAGCAAGGCCAGTAAGGTGTCAGGGGGGACCCAGGCCAGGTGAGTCTGCCCCTGCCCCTGCTCCTGCCCCCACCCCTGCACCTGCCCCTGGCCCTGCCTCTGCGCCTGCCCGTCCCTGCCCCTGCCCGTCCCTGCCCCTGCCCCTGTCTCATCCCTGCCCCTGCCCCTGCCCCATCCCTGCCCTCTCCCTGCCCCCACCCCTGCCCCATCCCTGCCCCATTCCTGCCCCTGCCCCATCCCTGTGCCATCCCTGCCCCATCCCTGCCCCTGCACCCACCCCTGCCCCTGCCCCTGCCCCTGCCCCATCCCTGCCCCTGCACCCACCCCTGCCCCTGCCCCATCCCTGCCCCATCCCTGCCCCTACCCCTGCCCACCTGGGCTCCCAGGCTGGCCCTAGCCCCCACCCGTCAGCACCCTGAATCCGCCTTCCACCTGTCCTTTAGAGGGCCAAACGCCCATCCCACAAACCCACCCTCTTCCCCGCGGCTAAACAGGGAAGATCCCACACGTCCCCAGCCCACTGGGCTGACACCACCCACTCGTCCGTCTCAGACCCACCTGTCCGTCTCACAGACCCACCTGTCAATGTGCCTTCACCCCAAACACCCGTCCATCCAAAATCCCACACCGTGCCACCGTCACCCGTGGGTGCCCTGAGGGAGGCCGCCCATCGCTCACCCAAGTCCGGGCCATCCATCCCAGCGACCTCGTCCTCCTGCTCCCAGCCCCACCCACTGCCCTTCTATGGACCCACCCATCCCTCCCCACTTCATTGGCCCAGACATTTTTGCACCAAGCACCCACCCAGCCAACCACAGCTGCCTCCATCTGCACCCCCCGCCCCCGGTTACCCATGATGCCAGCCTTACACCACGTCCAGCGTCCACTTCCAGCCTAGAGCAACACGGCTGTTTCCCCTAGGCACCGTGGTCTACCTAGTCGCCTCCTTCCATCAAAACTCACGTGTCCGGCCAGGCGCGGTGGCTCACGCCTGTAATCCCAGCACTGTGGGAGGCCGAGGCAGGTGGATCACGAGGTCAGGATATTGAGACCATCCTGGCTAACATGGTGAAACCCTGTCTCTACTAAAAATACAAAAAAATTAGCCAGGCATAGTGGCGGGTGCCTATAGTCCCAGCTACTCGGGAGGCTGAGGCAGGAGAATGGTGTGAACCCAGGAGGTGGAGCCTGCAGTGAGCTGAGATCGTGCCACTGCACCACTGCACTCCAGCCTGGGCAACAGAGGCAGACTCCGTCTCAACAACAACAAAAAAACAACAAAAAACCCTCACGTGCCCACCCACTCACCACCCGTGCCCCATCCCCCAGTCCCCACCCACTCCAAGCACCATGAGCTGGCCCCTCGGCCCAGGCCCTCTGTCCCCTGGGCTGCAGGCTGGGAAAGGACGCAGCAGCGCCCACCCTGGAGGACCTCCCGTGGACAAGCCCAGGACACCTCCGGCCACAGAGGTAGACTCACTTAGCCCAGCTGGGAGGGGCCCTTCAGACCGAAGTTCAGACCTAAACCTGGTGTAGTCTGAAAAAGAGAAAGCGGGGAGGGGGTCCCACACAAAGGAAAACCACGAGCTAGAGTCAGAGGTTCAGCCCGGCCAGGCAGAGATCCACGCTGACCGTCCGGTGAATGCAGAGCTGGGCGGGGCTGGGGCTCAGGCCGCGCGCTCTGCCCATCCCAGCCGTGAGGATGCTGCCATGAGCCAGTGTCTCATAAATGGCTGAGATGGTGCCAGCTGGGAGGGCAAACATGAGGGAAAAAGCAGCCAGCAGGAGGGTCCCAGGTCGGGGCCGGAAGGACGTGGCCAGCAGCACAGCCCGTGGGGGGGCCTGCAAAGGGGCAGGAAACGCAAAGTCCCCACAAGGAGAACGGCACGGACGCCAGGTGCCAGTGCCTTCGCTCCCTCCCGCCGGGCCACAGACTGGGCCTCAAACTGCCCACTCATCCTGGGGCGAAGGGACAGCAGCTCATCCTCCTGCCTCCCTGCCCTCCAGAGTCCTGAGAATGGAAGAGTTTTTCCCAGAGACCTACCGCCTGGACCTCAAGCACGAGAGGGAGGCTTTTTTCACCCTGTTTGATGGTGAGAGGTGGCTGGTGGGACACCAGGCTGGCCCTGGGGAGACAGGGTCTGGGCTGGACCAAGGTGTGGGCCGGTGAGGGCAGGGCTGGGTCTGGAGGGGTTGCGTGAGGCTGGAACGAGACGAGGTGGTCACGAAGGGGCCAGGGCTGGGCCTGGGCCTGGTGGGGGCTGAGGCGTTGGAAAGGGGAGGGTCTGGCCTTCCTGGAGGTTGGGGTATGAGGGCACTGGGGCCAGGGCTGGAGCTTGGTCCTGGTGGGCGTGGTCGAGGCATGGGCAGGAGCTGGGGCAGGCGTGTGGTTAGCGCAGGGCCAAGGCTGGAGTCGCTGGGCCTAGGGTCGCAGCCGGGAGAAGAGGGTCCTGGCCGCGCCTTAGGAGGACTAGGAGGGGTGTGGTCGGGCTGGGGGTGGGGTGGGTGGTGGGCGGGGCCAGCGCTCAGGCGACCTTCTCTGCAGAAACCCAGATCTGGATCTGCAAGCCCACCGCCTCCAACCAGGGCAAAGGCATCTTCCTGCTCCGGAACCGGGAGGAAGTTGCCGCCCTGCAGGCCAAGACCCGGAGCGTGGAGGACGACCCCATCCACCAGAAGACGCCGTTCCGGGGGCCTCAGGCGCGGGTGGTGCAGAGGTGCGGCCGCAGGTGCCCAGAGGGGTGAGGGTCTGGGCGGGCTGACCCGGGCCCTACTGGTGCGGTCAGCAGGGCCGCCGAGGAGCCCTTGGCCGTGGAAGGCAACCGCTCCACCAGCCCCTGTGCAGCCCACAGCCGGGCCCGTGTAGTCAGCAGAGGGGAGGGGTCACACCAGGCCGGGGTCACAGACACACGATCCAGGATTGAGGGGTTGGTCAGTTTGTCCTTCAGCTGGGGCCCCCTCTGTCCTGCAGGTGGCCTGGCCTGGGTGGCCTCCCGGCTGCCAGCCCCCCTACTCCCCAGCCCAGTCAGCAGCTGCAGCCTTCAGGCCTATGGCCAAGCTGACCACCCCTTCCCTGAGTGGGAGGGCTTCCTCCAGAAAGCCCTGTGGCTGCACGAGCCTCAAGGTTTAGACCTGCCGACCTCACCCCTGGCCCTCGTAGAGCTTTGCTCTGGCCACAGCTGCTGTCCACTGTCCCCAGCTTCCATCGGCTCCTCCTTCACGTCCCTCCACCTGGCGTGCTCCCTCCACCTGCCGTGCTCCCTCTCTCCACCTGGTGCACCCCCTCTGCCTAGCGCGCCCCCCCACACACTGCCTGGCACCCCCTTGCCGCCCGCCTGGCATGCTCCTTCCCTTCCTCTCCAAAGCCACTTCATGCCCTCCTCCTCCTCCAGGCAGCCCTCCCGGCTCCTACTGCGGTTATGCCCTGGGGCACCGATCAGGGTGCCAGGCCCTTCCTCCCAATTCCCCTGACATATTCTGGCCCAGAAACGCCCCCTTTCTCTAGAGATCACACCTGGGTCAGAGGTGGGGCGCTGAGGAAATGGCCCAGGCCTGGGGTGGGGTGTCAGGGGACGCAGGCCAGCCCTGTGGCTCAGCCCAGCAGCCCCGATGTGGTGCCCCCAGGTATATCCAGAACCCGCTGCTGCTGGACGGGAGGAAGTTTGACGTGCGCTCCTACCTGCTCATCGCCTGCACCACACCCTACATGATCTTCTTCAGCCACGGCTATGCCCGCCTCACCCTCAGCCTCTACGACCCCCATTCCAGCGACCTCAGCGGCCACCTGACCAACCAGGTAAGAGTCTGCCGTAGGTGAGGGCCCTCCCTGTGGCCTTGGGATGAGATTAGAGGGAGGTTCTCACTAGGGGATGCAGAGGGGGTGCGGCTACAGATGGAGGTGGCCCAGGCCTAGAGGTAGCCTGGGTTGCCCCCCGCCGGCAGTCAGCACTGCCTCTCACCTCCCTCGTTTGCGCACAGCAGAAGAAGGGCATGGCAGGGAACCCGTTGGCTGGTGAAAGGGCTCAGAGCCCTGCAGCCCCCAGTGCACAGCCTGGCTCCCAAGCTGCAGCTGGGTTTTCTGAGGATGGGATCTGGGCGGGCATGGGAACCAAGGGGATTCTGAGGCCGTCAGAGGAGGGGCCCTGTGGGCAGAGGTCTCTGGGGAAGGACCTTCATGGGAGTCCAGGTAGGGGCCTTCTGTGAGGATCTGTGGGGTCTTCACAGCTGAAGGGGGGTCTCAGCAGATGAAGGTGTTTGTGGGAGGGTCTTTGCAGGCAGGTCATGGTGGGGCTGAGGGAGGCTCTCAGGGAACCCCCAGGGAACAGGCCCTCTAGGTTAGGGGGCAGTTCTCCTGGGGACCCCCATGAGGACAGGTGCCCTGGACACTCTGGGAGCCAGTCTCCAGGCACCGTCTGCCCCCAGTTCATGCAGAAGAAGAGCCCCCTGTACGTGCTGCTGAAGGAGGACACGGTGTGGAGCATGGAGCACCTCAACCGATACATCAACAACACGTTCTGGAAAGCCCGGGGCCTCCCCAAGGACTGGGTCTTCACCACCCTCACGGTGGGTGCACTGTGCCCTCCAGCCTGGCGGTGAGATCCCTCGGGGCGGGGGGCATGGCCGGGCTGGGCACCAGGCACACAGACGTCCCTGGCGTGCATGGGCAGCTGCGCTAAAGCGTGACCTGACCGTGTGGAACCAAACCCTTCCAGCGTCTCCACTCACTTAGCTGGTAGCGCCTGTCCCCAGCAGCCAGCAAAGGCCCAGATGGAACGCCCAGCCAGGGGTCTGTCTGCACAGGTCCCTCTGAGCAGCCTCCCTGTAGGGTCAGGGGACAGCTCGGCTTCAGTGGCAGCCACCGTGTGAAGAGTCTTTGTTCCTTTCAGATCCTCCACTTGGCAGGGCAGGGCCGACAGCAGCCCCCGGCCAGGTGTCCTGGAGCAGCAGCAGCCCGTGCAGGTTCCTTTCCATGGGGTACCTCCATGCAGGCTGGACTCTCCTAGCTAAGGGCCGTGTGCCATGGGGTGTCCTCATTTTGCAAGGTTCCTTTCCATGGGGTACCTGTGGGGTACTTCAAACAACCCTGGCAGCAAAAGCCCTTGAGCAGCATGGTGTGAGGCTGGGATTAAAACGGGGCTTGGCCGAAGGACTCCTTATCTGTCTTGGTCACCTCGGCCAGGGCCCGGAAGCGGCAGCCAGGGATGGTCCTTCCTCACCCACAGGTGCATGTCACTGTGGCTGGGATGGCGGCACTCAGAGAAGCCCCCAGTTCCTTTCCTCACATCTCCCAAATTCTCTCTTGTGATAATTCACAGAACACAAAATTCGCCATTTTAAAGTATGCAGTTCAGTAGTTTTTAGTATTTCAAAAGTTGTGCAATTACCACCATCAATTCCAGAACATTTCATCACCCCAAAAAAGAAACACTGTACTAACAAGCTATCACAGCTACATTGCTGGCCAGTCCTGGCCACCACTGACGGACCTTCTCTCTCTCCTGTCTCCTTTCTCTGAGCGTGGTGTTTTCAGGGTTCATCCACGAAGTCCACGTATCCTTTTCTTTCCTTTCCTTTCTTTTTTTTTTTTTTTGAGACAGTCTCACTCTGTCGCCCAGGCTGGAGTGCAGTGGCACAATCTCAGCTCACTGCAACCTCCACCTCCCCGGTCCAAGCGATTCTCCTGCCTCAGCCTCCCAAGAAGCTGGGATTACAGGCGTGCGCCACCACGCCTGGCTAATTTTTGTATTTTTAGTACAGACGGGGTTTCATCATGTTGGCCAGGCCGGTCTCAATCTCCTGACCTCGTAATCTGCCTGCCTCAGCCTCCCAAAGTGCTGGGATTACAGGCATGAACCACCGCACCAGGCCATGTATCGCTTTCATGCAACATTCTTTCATATGGATGGACCATATTTTGTCATCAGTTGGTGGACGCTGAGTTGTATTATTGATCTATTATGAAATGCTGTTTGTATGAACATATATTTTCAGTTCTCCTGGGAAAATACCCAGGAATGGAGTCGTGGGGTCACAGGGTAACACACTTTAACTTAACCATGAACCACTTTTCCAGTTTCTCCAGATCTTGCCAACACTTGTTTTTTTTTTTTTTTTTTTTTTTTGAGACGGAGTCTCGCTCTGTCACCCAAGCTGGAGTGCAGTGGCCGGTTCTCAGCTCACTGCAAGCTCTGCCTCCCGGGTTTATGCCATTCTCCTGCCTCAGCCTCCGAGTAGCTGGGACTACAGGCGCCCGCCACCTCGCCCGGCTAGTTTTTTTTTTTATTTTTTAGTAGAGACGGGGTTTCACCATGTTAGCCAAGATGGTCTCGATCTCCTGACCTTGTGATCCGCCCGTCTCGGCCTCCCAAAGTGCTGGGATTACAGGCTTGAGCCACCGCGCCCGGCCAACACTTGTTATTTTCCTTTCTTTTTTAAAAAAAATCACCGTCCAGTCTGGGTGCAGGGATACCTCATTGTGGGCTCGATTTCCATTTTGCTAATGACAAATAACTTCATGTGTTCACTGGCCAGCTGTGTATATGCTTTAGAGAAATGTCTATTCAAATGCTGTGGCTGGTCTTTATTGTCCAGTTGTAAAGTTTTTTGTTGTTGTTGTTGTTGTTGTTGTTTTGAGGCAGAGTCTCGCTCTGTCGCCCAGGCTGGAGTGCAGTTGCCCAATCTCAGCTCACTGCAAGCTCCGCCTCCCGCATTCATGCCATTCTCCTGCCTCAGCCTCCGAGTAGCTGGGATTACAGGCGTCCGCCACCTCGCCCAGCTAATTTTTTTGTATTTTTAGTAGAGACGGGGTTTCACCATGTTAGCCAGGATGGTCTTGATCTCCTGACCTCGTGATCTGCTTGCCTGGGCCTCCAAAGTGCTGGGATTACAGGCTTGAGCCACCGCGCCCGGCCAACACTTGTTATTTTCCTTTCTTTTTTAAAAAAAATCACCGTCCAGTCTGGGTGCAGGGATACCTCATTGTGGGCTCGATTTCCATTTTGCTAATGACAAATAACTTCATGTGTTCACTGGCCAGCTGTGTATATGCTTTAGAGAAATGTCTATTCAAATGCTGTGGCTGGTCTTTATTGTCCAGTTGTAAAGTTTTTTGTTGTTGTTGTTGTTGTTGTTGTTGTTTTGAGGCAGAGTCTCGCTCTGTCGCCCAGGCTGGAGTGCAGTTGCCCAATCTCAGCTCACTGCAAGCTCCGCCTCCCGCATTCATGCCATTCTCCTGCCTCAGCCTCCCGAGTAGCTGGGATTACAGGCGTCCGCCACCTCGCCCAGCTAATTTTTTTGTATTTTTAGTAGAGACGGGGTTTCACCATGTTAGCCAGGATGGTCTTGATCTCCTGACCTCGTGATCTGCTTGCCTGGGCCTCCCAAAGTGCTGGGATTACAGGCATGAGCCACCGTGTCCAGCCAAAAGTTCTTTACATATTCTGAACACTAGGTCTTTATCAGACATAGGATTTGCCAATATTTTTCTCGAATGTTGTGGCTGTCTTTTCACTTTCTGATAATGTCCTTTGATCACAAAAGCTCTTAGTTTGACGAAATACAATTTATCCATACTTTTTCCTTTGGTTACTCATGCATTTAGTATCATATCTAAAAATCCATTGTGCCAGGTGCAGTGGCTCACGCCTGTAATCCCAGCACTTTGGAAGGCCATGGTGGGTGGATCACCTGAGGTCAGGAGTTCAAGACCAGCCTGACCAATATGGTAAAACCCCATCTCTACTAAAAATACGAAAATTAGCCAGGCGTGGTGGTGGGTGTGTGTAGTCCTAGCTACTTGGGAGGCTGAGAAAGAAGAATTGCTTGAACCCAGGAGGTGGAGGTAGCTGTGAGCTGAGGTCATGCCACTGCACTCTAGCCTGGGCAACAGAGCAAGACTCCATCTCAATAAATAAAAATAAAAATAAAAAATAAAAATCCATTGCACTTTGGGAGGCTGAGGCAGGTGGATCACCTGAGGTCAGGAGTTTGAGACCAGCCTGGCCAACATGGAGAAATCCCATCTCTACTAAAAATACAAAAATTAGTTGGATGTGGTGGCATGCATCTGTAGTCTCAGCTACTCGAGAGACTGAGGCAGAAGAATCACTTGAACCCAGGAGGCAGAAGTTGCATTGAGTGGAGAATTGCACTGCTGCACTCCAGCCTGGGTGACAGAGCAAGACTCCATCTCAAAAAAAAAAAGAAAAGAAAAGAAAAGAAAAGAAATTGCCAAATCCAACAGTGTGAAAATTATACTTATGTTTCTTTCTAAAATGTTATAGTTTTAGCTCTTACATTTAGTTCTTGGATCCATTTTCAGTTAATTTTTGTATATGGTGTGAGTTAGGGATCCAACAGCATTGTCTTGCATGTGGCTATCCAGTAGTTCCAGCACCATTTGTTGAAGAGACTATTCTTTCCCCCATGGAATGGTCCTGGCACAGCATCCGAAACCAATTGACCAGAGCTGCATGGGTTTACTTTTGGACTCTCAGTTCCATTCCATTAGCGTATATGTCTGTCTTTATGCCAGTACCACATGGTTTTGATTGCTGTAGCTTTGTAATAAGTCCTGAAATTGGGATATGTGAATCTTTCAATATTGCTCTTTTTCAAGATTATTTTGGCTATTCAGGGGCCCCTTACAATTCCACGACTCCATATGAATTTTAAGATTTGCTCTTTCATTTCTGGTGAAAAAGTCCATTGAAATTTTTCTTTTTTTTTTCTTTGAGGCAGAGTCTCGTTCTGTCACCCAGACTGGAGTTCAGTGGGGCAATCTCAGCTCACTGCAACCTTGCCTCCCAGGTTCAAGAGATTCTCCTGCCTCAGCCTCCCTAGTAGCTGGGATTACAGGCACCCACCACCACGCTCGGCTAATTTTTGTATTTTTAGCAGAGACTGGGTTTCACTGTGTTGGCCAGGCTGGTCTCAAACTCCTGACCTCAGGCGATCTGCCCACTTTGGCCTCTCAAAGTGCTAGGATTACAGGTGTGAACCACTGCACCCAGCCTCATCGAAATTTTAATAGGCATTGCGTTGAATCTGTAGGTCACGTAGTAATGACATCTTAACAATATTTAGTCTTCTGATCTATAAATATAGGATGCCTTTCCATTTTTCTAGGTCTTCTTCCATTCTTTCAGCAATGCTTTGTAGTTTTCAGCATACAAGTCTGTCACCCAGGGTAAATATTATTCCCAGGTATTTTATTATTTTGGCACTTGTGAATAGAATTATTTTTTAAATTTCCTTTTTGGATTGTCCATTGCTAGTGTATAAAAATAAAACTGATTTTTGTGTGTTGATCTTGTATCCTACAACTTTGCTGAATTCACTTATTAGCTCCGTGTGTGTGTGTGTGTGTTCTTCAAGATTTTTATATGAGGATCATGTCGCCAGGAACGGTGGCTTAAGCCTGTAATCCCAGCACTTTGGGAGGCCGAGACGGGCGGATCACGAGGTCAAGAGATCGAGACCATCCTGGCTAACATGGTGAAACCCCGTCTCTACTAAAAAAATACAAAAAACTAGCCAGGCGAGGTGGCGGGTGCCTGTAGTCCCAGCTACTCCGGAGGCTGAGGCAGGAGAATGGCGTGAACCCGGGAGGCGGAGCTTGCAGTGAGCTGAGATCCGGCCACTGCACTCCAGCCCGGGCGACAGAGCGAGACTCCGCCTCAAAAAAAAAAAAAAGGATCATGTCATCTGGGAATAGAAACAGCTTTACCTCTTCCTTTCAAATGTATATGCATTTTATTTATTTTCTTACATATTGCTGGCTACTTCCAGAATATTGAAAAGAAGTAGCAAAAGCAGGCATCCTTGTTTGTTCCTGATCTGAGAAGGAAGGCCATGGGTTTCTCATAAATACCCTCGTCAGGCTGAGGAAGTTGCCTTCTATTCCCAATTGGTTAAGTGGTTTTTGTTAATATTATAGAAGGATGTTGAAATCTGTCAAATGCTTTCTCTGTATCCACTGAGATGATCATGTCTTATTCTCCCTTCATTATATTAATGTGTTGTATTGCATTGATTAACTTTCATATGACAAACCTCACTTGACGATAGTATTGAACCATTTAAATGTAAACATGCTGTTGGATTTGGTTTGCTAGTATTTTAATGAGGATTTTTGTGTCTGTGCTTATAAGCAGTATTGGTCTGTAGCGTTCTTTTCATGAACGTCTTTGACTGGGGTGGTATACTGGCCTCATAGCATGTTAGGATGTGTTCTTTCCTTTTATTTTTGGAGTCTTTGTGAAGGATTGGTGTTAATTCTTTGTTTGGAATAATTCACCAGTAAAGCCACCTGGGTTTTTCTCTGTAGGGAAGTTTATTATTATTATTACTAATACTCCTGCAATCTTTACCTGCTATAGGTCCATTCAGATTTTCTAATCTTTAGTCTGGTCTGGTTTGTTTTTCTTTTTCTTTTTCTTTTTCTTTTCTTTTCTTTTTCTTTTTTTTTTTGGAGATGGAGTCTTACTCTGTCACCCAGGCTGGAGTGTGGTAGCCCGATCTCGGCTCACTGCAACCTCCGCCTCCCGGGTTCAAGTGATTCTCCTGCCTCAGCCTCCCAAGTAGCTGAGACTACAGGTGAGCGCCACCACTCCCAGCTGATTTTTTGTATTTTTAGTAGAGATGGGGTTTCCCCATGTTAGCCAGGATGGTCTCGATCTCCTGACCTCGTGATGCGCCCGCCTCGGCCTCCCAAAGTGCTGGGATTATAGGCGTGAGCCACGACACTTAACCTCAAAGTATTTTTAAGTTTCCTTTGTGAACTTTTCTTTGACCCATTAGTTGCTTAAGGGCATGTTATTTAATTTCCACATATTTGTGATTTTTCCAATTTTCCTTCGGTTATTGACTTCTAATTTCATTCCATTGTGTCAGAGAACATACTTCATTATTTCAACCCTTTAAAAAGTATTGAAGAATTGTTGGAGCTGGTGTGGCGGCACATACCTGGGATCCCAGGTCCTCAGGAGGCTGAGATGGAAACGTTGCTTAAGCCCAGGAGTTTGAGTCCGGCCTGGGCAACATAGCAAAACCCCATCTTTAAAAAAACAACAAACAAACTTACTATTCATTGAGTGAATCATTAAAAAAACAAAAACAAAAACCACTTGAAACTTGTTTGTGGCCCGGCATATGGTCTCTCCTGGAGAATATCCATGTGCACTGGGGAAGGATGTGTGTCTTGCCTTTGGGTGGAGGGTTCTGTGGGTGTCTGTTAGGTCTGTTTGGTTTATCATGTTGTTCAAGTTTTCTATCCACTTGTTAGTCTTCTGTCTCTGTACTGAAAGTGGGATATTCAGTTGTCTGTTTCTCCCTCCAGATCTGTCAGTTTTTGGCTTTGTATGTTTTGAGGTTCGGTTATTGGGTTCGTGTATGTTTATGATTATTAGATCTTCTTGGTTTATCATTATAAAACTTTTCTTTTACTCTGTAGTAATAATTTTTGTTGTAAAGTCTATTTTCTTTGACATTAGTAGAGCCACTCCAGTTCCACTTTGGTTACCATTTGCATGGTATATCTTTTTCCATCCCTTTACTTTCCACCTATTTTTGTCTCTGAAACTAAAGTATCTTTTGTAGATGGTATATCATGTTTTTTAATGCACCCCGTCAATGTCTATTAATTGGAAAGTTGTTTCAGAGAGATATTTTCTAGTGTACCTCTTTTTTTTTTTTTTTTTGAAACAGAGTTTCACTCTTATTATCCAGGCTGGAGTGCAATGGCGTGATCTCGGCTCACTGCAACCTCCGCCTCCCGGATTCAAGCAATTCTCCTGCCTCAGCCTCCCTAGTAGCTGGGATTTACAGGCACCTGCCACCACGCCCAGCTAATTTTCTGTATTTTTAGTAGAGACGGAGTTTCACTATGTTGGCCAGGCTTTTCTCAAACTCCTGACCTCAGGTGATCCACCTGCTTCAGCCTCCCAGAGTGCTGGGATTACAGGCGTGAGCCACCACATCCGGCTTAGTGTAGCATTTTAATTACTTGTCATTTCTTTTACTATATGTTTTTGAGTTAGTGGTTATTCTGAGGATTGCCATTAATATCATATCTTTTTTTTTTTTTTTTTGAGACAGAGTCTCGCTCTGTTGCCCGGGCTGGAGTGCAGTGGCCGGTTCTCAGCTCACTGCAAGCTCCGCCTCCCAGGTTTACACCATTCTCCTGCCTCAGCCTCCCAGTAGCTGGGACTACAGGCGCCCGCCACCTCGCCTGGCTAGTTATTTTTGTATTTTTTTAGTAGAGACGGGGTTTCACCGTGTTAGCCAGAATGGTCTCGATCTCCTGACCTCGTGATCCGCCCGTCTCGGCCTCCCAAAGTGCTGGGATTACAGACTTGAGCCACCGCGCCCGGCCAATATCATATCTTAATTTACTACAATTAGGGTGAGTCTGGTGGCTTATGCCTATAATCCCAGTGCTTTGGGAGGCTGAGGCAAGATCACATGAGTCCAGGGGTCTGAAAGCAGCCTGGACAACATAGTGAGACCCCATCTCTAAAAAACAAAATTAGCTCAGCATCGTGGTGTGCACCTGCGGTCCTAGCTACTCAGGGAGCTGAGATGGAAGAATCACTTGAGCCCAGGAGGTCAAGGCTGCAGCGAGCCACAGTCAAACCACTGTACCCCAGCCTAGGCGACACAGCAAGACCCTGTTTCTAAAATTAAAAAGAGTTTTAAAATAAACAATTCAGTTTTTATCAATACCAAGTTAATTTCAAAAGTATACAAAAACACTGCTTCTACACAGCCCTGCCCCTCCCTTATGCTGTTGCCAGAAATTACAGCAGGGTGTGTTTGTGTCCGTCAACATAGATTCATAATTATTGTTGTATACAGTTGTCTTTTAGGACAAGACAATCACATACAAAAATACACTTATGCTGTCTCTTATTTAATCACACGATGACCTTTACCGGGGCTCTTTATTTCCAGCCATGAATTCAAGTTACTGTCTAGTGTCCTTTCGTTTCGGCCTGAAGGACTGTAGGGCAGGTCGGCCTCTGCTTTTGTTTATCTGGACTGTCTTAATTTCCCCTTCATTTTTGAAGCAGCTTTTACTAGATGTAGAATTTTTGGTCAACAGTTTTTTTCCTTTCGGTAATTTGAATATGTCATCCCACTGCCTGCCCACCTCACCTTTCTCTGATGAGAAACTGGTCATCTCTCTGTGGATGCCTCATACATGACAAGCTGCTTCTCTCCTGCTGATTTCCACGTTTTCTGTCTTTTGGAAGTTTGCTGATGAGGTGGTGGATCTCTGAGTTTATCCTACTTTGAGTTCATTTAGCTTCTTGAATGTGTTGGTTGTTTTTCATTAAATTGGGAGGTTTTCAGCTGTTATTTTTTCAAATATTGTTTCTGCTCCTTTCTCTTCTCTCTTTCTGAGACTCCCATTATGCATATGTTAGTCCACTTGACGGTGTCCCACCCACAAGTCTCTGAGACTTTATTTTTCTTCTCTCTCTCTTTCTTTTTTTTTTTTTTTTTTTTTTTTTTTTTTTTGAGGCGGAGTCTCGCTCTGTCGCCCGGACTGGAGTGCAGTGGCCGGATCTCAGCTCACTGCAAGCTCCGCCTCCCGGGTTTACGCCATTCTCCTGCCTCAGCCTCCCGAGTAGCTGGGACTACAGGCGCCGCCACCTCGCCCGGCTAGTTTTTTTGTATTTTTAGTAGAGACGGGGTTTCACCGTGTTAGCCAGGATGGTCTCGATCTCCTGACCTTGTGATCCGCCCGTCTCGGCCTCCCAAAGTGCTGGGATTACAGGCTTGAGCCACCGCGCCCGGCCTTCTCTCTCTCTTTCTTCTTTTGTTTTGAGACAGGGTCTCTGTCACCCAAGATGGAGTGCCGTGGTGCGATCTCAGCTCACTGCAGCCTCTTCCTCCTGGGCTCCAGCAATCGTCTGGCCTACCAGCCTCCCAAGTAGCTGGGACTACAGGCGCGCACCACCACACCTGGCTAATTTTTGTATTTTTAGTAGAGATGAGGTTTCACCATGTTGGCCAGTCTGGTCTCAAACTCCTGACTTCAAGCGATCCACCTGCCTTGGCCTCCCAAAGTGCTGGGATTATAGGCATGAAGCCACTGTGCCCAGCCTCTTTTTCTTTCTGTTCCCCAGATGAAATAATCTCAATTGGCCTATCTGCAAACAACTCAAATCTGCTGTTGAGCCCATCTAGTGAATTTTTTATTTGTTCTACTTTTCTTTTCTTTTCTTTTTTTTTTTTTTGAGACGGAGTCTCGCTGTGTCGCCCAGGCTGGAGTGCAGTGGCCAGATCTCAGCTCACTGCAAGCTCCGCCTCCCGGGTTCCCGCCATTCTCCTGCCTCAGCCTCCCGAGTAGCTTGGACTACAGGCGCCCGCCTCGCCCGGCTAGTTTTTTTTGTATTTTTTAGTAGAGACAGGGTTTCACCGTATAGGCCAGGATGGTCTCAATCTCCTGACCTCGTGATCCACCCGTCTCGGCCTCCCAAAGTGCTGGGATTACAGGCTTAAGCCACCGCGCCCGGTCATTTGTTCTACTTTTCAACTTCAGAACTTCTATTTTATTCTCTTTTATAATTTTTCTCTTTTCACCAATATTCTCTATTATTTGAGGAGACATCATCCTCATATTTCTTTTTTTTAGACAGTCTCACTGTGTCACCCAGGCTAGAGTGCAGTGGCACAATCTCAGCTCACCACAGCCTCTGCCTCTTGGGCTGAAGCAGTCCTCCCACCTCAGCCTCCCAAGTAGGTGGGACTACAGGCACACACCACCATGCTTAGCTAATTTTGTTAATTTTTTTGTAGAGCTAAGGTCTTGCTATATTGCCCAGGCTGATCTCAGACTCCTGAGCTCAAGTGATCCTCCCGCCTCAGCCTCCCAAAGTGCTGGGACTACAGGTGTTAGCTATGCACCCAGCCAATTTTTGTATTTTTAGTAGAGATGGGGTTTCACCATGTTGGCTAGGCTGGTCTCAAACTCCTGAGCTCAAGTGATCCTCCTGCCTCGGCCTCCCAAAATGTTGGGACTACAGGTGTGAGCCATACACCTGGCCCTCACACTTTCTGTTAGTCCTTTCAAGTGGGATCTTCCAAAGAACTACCAGACATAAGAAAACAAATAGAGCCGGGCGTGGTGGCTCACACCTGTAATCCCAGCACTTTGGGAGGCGGAGACGGGCAGATCACGAGGTCAGGAGATCGAGACCATCCTGGCTAACACGGTGAAACCCCGTCTCTATTAAAAATACAAAAACTAGGCTGGGCGCGGTGGCTCAAGCCTGTAATCCCAGCACTTTGGGAGGCCGAGACGGGCGGATCACGAGGTCAGGAGATCGAGACCATCCTGGCTAACACGGTGAAACCCCGTCTCTACTAAAAAATACAAAAAACTAGCCAGGCGAGGTGGCGGGCGCCTGTAGTCCCAGCTACTCGGGAGGCTGAGGCAGGAGAATGGCGTAAACCCGGGAGGCGGAGCTTGCAGTGAGCTGAGATCCGGCCACTGCACTCCAGCCCGGGAGACAGAGCAAGACTCCGTCTCAAAATAAATAAATAAATAAATAAATAATAAAAATAAAAATACAAAAACTAGCCGGGCGAGGTGGCAGGCGCCTGTAGTCCCAGCTACTAGGGAGGCTGAGGCAGGAGAATGGCGTAAACCCAGGAGGTGGAGCTTGCAGTGAGCTGAGATCTGGCCACTGCACTCCAGTCCGGGCGACAGAGCGAGACTCCTCCTCAAAAAAAAAAAAAAAAAATTAGCCGGGCACAGTGGCAGGCACCTGCAGTCCCAGCTACATGGGAGGCTCAGGCAGGAGAATGGCGTGAACCCGGGAGGCGGAGCTTGCAGTGAGCTGAGATCGCGCCACTGCGCTCCAGCCTAGGCAACAGAGCGAGACTCCGTCTCAAAAAAAAAAAAAGAAAAAAAAAGAAAACAAATAATTACAATTTTTTTTATAAATGAAGTCTATTTTGCTATCTCCAGTTCTGGGGATGCACGCCGTTGTTTTTTGAGGCTACGGCTGAGCTGGGGAGCAGAGGATGAAACCAGAGCACATTAAAATATGACAAAATTCACCGTTCTTACCAAGATTTGAGATTTTATGTATCCCATTTGCTGTCCGTCTCTTCTGCTATGAAAGAACTGCTCGAGGGCAGAGATTTCCTGTGAGTTTTGCTCACTCGTGTATCTCCAGGGCCTGGCACAGGGTAGGAGCTCCAGGAGTTTGTTGAGTGAGTTTCTGGCTGTGAGCCTGTGATGCTGAGTGCACGAACGTGTGAGCAGGTGTGGCTGTACAGCTGTGGGTTCAGATGGGAGTGCCGGTGAGGGATGTGGGTGTGGCTCTTCAGACCTGGGGTGTGATCAGGGCCTGTAGGCCGCAGCCAGGATGCCTCCCTGTCTCCCTGCAGAAGCGGATGCAGCAGATCATGGCCCACTGCTTTCTGGCCGCCAAGGCCAAGCTGGAGTGCAAGCTGGGTTACTTTGACCTCATTGGCTGTGACTTCCTCATTGATGACAACTTCAAGGTGCTGTCCTGGGTGGCGGGGGCACGGGAGGCAGATGCAAGGAGGCAGGAGCCATGTGCACACCCCGACCACACTGGCAGGCCCCAGGCAGACTCTGCAGTCAGCCCCCACCCTGCCTGCATGCAGCCCTGGGGATGGGTGTATCCACGAGGCTCACCTCCTATGCAGCTGGGACAGACCTGCACCCCCTCCTAAGGGCAGGCCCTCAGGCCAGGGCTTCAGACCCTCAGAGTTTCAGTGGACAAACAGGAGAGCGAGGCTATAGAAAGGAAGCCATCTCCCAGAGCCACCTGGCTGAATGAGGACCAGGGCCTCTGCCCTGCTGGCCCAGTGGGCTCGGGGTGGGGAGGGTCTGACTGGCGTCTGGCGCAGGTATGGCTGCTGGAGATGAATTCCAACCCAGCCCTGCACACCAACTGCGAGGTCCTGAAGGAGGTCATCCCAGGTGTGGTCATCGAGACCCTGGGTGAGCCCTCCAAGCCCCCACCCCACACTCCCACAGCCTGCCCAGTCTTCTTCCCACCCGCCCTCTTCCCAAGTTCACACCCCCACAGGTGGGGCTATTCCACCTTCTGTGTGGCAGCGCCACCCCCTGCCCCCACCTTCCCACACCTCAGCCCACCTGAGTCCCACCCTCACACCCTCTCCGCCCCTCCTGCTCCTCCCAGTCCCAGCCTCTGCCCCCCACTTACCCTCTCTCCCCCACCTGCACCAGACCTGGCACTGGAGACCTTCCAGAAGAGCCTGCGCGGCCAGAAGATGCTACCTCTGCTGTCGCAGCATCGCTTCGTGCTCCTGCACAACGGAGAGGCCGACGTGTGGCCACGCCTGGGGGGCTCCTGCAGCCTCCGCCGCCGGCTGCCCCTGCCCACCCGCCAGGCCAAGTCCTCCGGGCCACCCACGCCGCGTGCCCCAGACCAGCCGGGCGCCTGCAGGTCTGCGCCACCTCCCTTGGCACCGCAGCGTCCCCAGCTGCCCGGCCCCAGCCCTGACCCAGACAGTGCCCACGAGGGGGAGCCCCAGGCCCTGGGCAAGGAGCAGTCGGGCACAGGCGACAGGCACCCGGAGCAAGAGCCTTCCCCGGGGACAGCCAAGGAGGAACGCAAGGAGCCCAAGAACGCGAGGCCCTGGGGCGGCCACCCACGCCCCACACCCCACACCCCAGCCACACTGCCCGCCTTCAGGGACCTATAAAGGCTACTTTGTTACAAACACAGTCTCTGCAGCAGTCCTGCCACCTCAGCGCCCCTGAGCCCATGCCCACCGGTTTGCTCCCCGCCACGCCAGCACTGGCCTGACAGATGCTCCCCCTGGGACTTCCCCAGCCCCCAGGCCCTGCCCCCAGGCCCCACTAGCCCCTACTCCATGGCTGGGCCCTGTCCCTGAGGAGACTGTGCTGAGGGAGGGGGGTCTCCATGGCTGGGCCCAGTCCTGGGGGGCTGTCCTGAGGTAGAGGGGTCCCCACAGCTGGCCTACGCTCCCTCCCGGGCTGCCCCATTGTGGGCTCCCGCCCATCACCCTGAGCCCCTCAGCACCAGGACCCTCCTGCAGCCCTGTGACTCCACGGCCCCCATGGCCTGGCCTGCGAACTGCCATTGCCTAGTGTCCCCCGGAAGGGTCTGGACCCCATGGGACCCTCTGAACCCTGCTGGAGCTCCAAAGGAGGACCCTCCTTGAGCCCAGGATTGCTGCCGTGGGCACCCACAGGGCTCGCCCTAGCCCGCCCAGCACAGAACCTTCCTGGGCCTTCAAGTCCCAGGCCTGGCGCTCCAGCTCCACGAGCCCCCAACCTTCCTACAGTGGCCCCAGGACTCAGCCAGGGGTGAGGGGTGGCGCAGGCCATGCAGGAGAGGGACGGCCCGGACCCTGATCGCATAAGGCTGCTCCTGAGCAAGGCTCAGAGCCCTCTGGATGTTGGCAAGGCCACTTCCAAGGCCTGTGCAGCAGGTGGCACTGGTGGGCTCTTCTGTATCGCTGGAATAATCTATGCTATTTTGCTTTGCATTTGGTTGATCATATATATGCAGACAACTATTGGAGGGGATTCACGGTGAGGTCTGGGGAGTGTTACTCATTCGGTAATAGTACTGCCCACTCCCACTCCAGATCCTGGAAAATGGGGCAATACCCATGAGCTGAAAAGATACAAGAGAGATCTTACCACATTACCCTTGGAAAACTTGGCCCTGGGCCTGTCCCTACAATATGGGTTAATGTGGTATCCCCCTAAAGGCAAAAATTCTATGCAAAATTTGTCATGGTTAAGTTCCCAACTTATTTCTTATTCTGGGGATTATATAAATGGTGAAAAAAATGATGTAAATAGATGGGAGGTTAATTCTATGAAAAGATTTGAGTTTGTGGGACACAGTAAGACGACAAGGATGTTAAATTTGGTGCCCTATACAAAAATGTAAGTAAAATACTAAAATTAGAAAATAAGGAAAATTGTTGTACATAGTTATATGATCAATGTTAAAGTATAACCTTATACTTATAAGAGACTGCTGTGCCAGTTCAAAGCCTATAACCAATTGTGCTGCTATAATTGTCCCTATGACTTTTTCCTCAAGACCACACAATGGTCCCGTCTAGCACCTGTAACCGCAAGAGCCACCAAGTCTGATATAAGACTTTGTTATATTAACCATTAAGCTTGCCTATCTAGTTCCATAGAAAGAAAATCAGGATTCCTCAAAAGGGTAACCAAGGAAAGAAGAACAAACTGACCATCCATGAAGAGAACTGTTCTTGATGAACTTCTGAGAATATCCTGATAATCTATATATAATTATGTAATCGCCTGATGCTCTGCTGATTGACAATTGTTCTATATAATTATGTAATCGCCTAATGCTCTACTAATTGACAATTGTTCTATAAAATACTATATAAGCCTATAGTAAAAATCATTCGGGGCTGTCAGCCTTTGCTGGGCTGCAGTCTGGTCTGTGTCTTCTTGCATGTTGTATCTGGTGTCTTTATTGTCTCTCGCCACCTTGCCTCTCCCCTTTGGGGTACCCTGACCACGCCAGGGCTGGACCCTGGCAGAGGGGCACAGGGCAGCTGGCCCCGACAGGAGGGTCCCACGGAAGACATGCTGAGGCCACACTGGCCAGGCCCCAGTCAGCCCTGTGTGGCCGTCGATGGCTCTATTCCCTATGGACTTGGGGGTTTGCGAGGAGAGCTCTGGCAGCCCAGGGCCTCAGGCGTCCACCCTACCCACCCCCTCAGCCACCTCCCACCCAGAAAGCTAAAGTATACAGGCCTCTCCCAATGGCTGGCTCAAGTCCCCTGTGCCCCCCAAGTCGAGACCTGAGGATTGGGGGTCCCTCCCCCAGGCCCACCCCCTGCATGCCCTGCCCCCAACTCCACAGGGTCACAGCCAAGTTGCCGGTTCCTCCTTCTGCGCTGCACTGCAGCCACGGGAGACCAAGAGACCAGCAGAGTCAGCCTTGGCCCCGCGGCCACCCTGCGCTCCATGGGAATGGCAGCTCCATTCCCTGGGATTCGGCAGCCCACGCACCACTAGAATGCACTGTCGGCTGTGGTCTCTGGCCAGCACAGCAGGTGGGGCACAGCCAGGGTGCCAGGGAGAGGAGAAAATGGGACAGAGGGAACTGGGGCCCACAGAGGCCAAAGAGGCCCCAGGTCTCAGAGCCAGTGGGGTACCACCCCAAGCCAGGGGCAGCCCCCACCAACATGGTCCTGCCGGTAGGGCCTGGAGTGGGGGTTCCCAGGTGAGAAGCTGGGAACACACCTGGCATTGTGATGGGGCCCCCAGTCTCCTCCCAGCAGGTCTGCTGGACCCTCTAGGGGGCCAAGGGCAGCAGCAGCCTGCTCTGCAGCCCACCGAGGCTGGGGAGGGGTGAAGCAGGAGGGGCCTGGGAGGGGTGAAGCTTCCATGGCTGGTCAAGCACCCAGGACTTGGTAAGTCCACACCTGCTCTTAGGGGTCAGGGCCACATTGCCAGCCGGCTTCCAAGGCCACTACACGGCCACATCACTTGGGGGTCCTCCCGACGCTGCCCTCTGCTCTTGCTACCCTGATGTCCCTGGGGCCTCTGTGCCCTCCGGCCTCTGCCACCGGATCCGCCCCACATGCCTAGTGCTGTGTGGTGCCACGATCCCAGGTCAGGACTACGTCCCCTGGTGACACTGGAACTGTCCAGCTCCCCTCCCTGTGGTGGGTGGGGTTACACCCCCAGGCTCAGGGGCCCCAAGATGTCAGCAGAGGTCACCTGAGCCCAAGGGGACAACGGAGCCTTTGTCGTCCCTGGGCCCTGATTGGATGTGTCACTGCCAGAACCCATGAGAGGGTGCACGTTGGCAGTGGCCTGCCCTGTCCTGACCGAGCCCCACCCCCTGCAACCCAAGGTCCCCCAAAGGCCTAAGCTGAGGATCCAGATGCTGCTCAGGAGTCCTTGGTGCCCCAAAGAGCCCAAAGGTCAATGAATAAACAAGGTTTCCAGAGAACCCAGGAGCAACGGCCACATCCCTGCCACCCAGCCCATAAGCGCTCATCTTCGAGGCCAGAACGGCATGGACCACCGGGAGAGGGGGGCTGTGGGTGCCTGAGTATCTGGCAGTACAAGGTGCTCCCCAATATTCAAGTGAAGTGACCAGCCAGGGACCACAGGAAAGGCATCAGAACCCTCCGGGACATGAGGGGTTCAGGCAGGGCTGGGGCGCTTCCCCGAGACGACGCCAAGCTGGAGCCTGGGATCCAAGGTAGAGGCTCCGGACAGCGGACGCCCCCCACATCCCCCCCCTTCCACAGGTGAGTCCTGGGTCCTGCTGCCAGGTAGGGGACTCAAGGGGAAGGCGTGGGGGATTCAGCTGCCCCCATTCGGACCCAGGCACAGCCACACACCCTCCATCCCCACAGCCTCCATCGGGGGGCCTGGCCAGCACAGACCCTCACCAGCAGCCAGAGCCTGGGGTCAGCTGAGGGCCAGTGGGCCTGCGTGCCTGTTTCAGCTGAAGAGACCTCGGACCCTGGAGGACTTGAGGCCTGCGTGTCCATGGGGCCCCTTGTGCCCCCGCCCCCTCCAGCCCCTCTCCCCTGGGTGTGTCTTTAAGGCTCGGACCAGGACAACCGAATTACCAACTCCGGAAAGACCCCCAGTTCCTGGAGTTTCCGGGAAGAGGAGATGTGTGGGAGGCGGGGGTCTGCTTCCTCCCCGACGCCAGGCGCCACGGCCTCCCATGAGGGTCACTGGCCAAGAGGAGCGAGCCCTCTCCTGGGCTGTCCTCAGAGCTGACCCAGCATCGGAGGGGACAGCAGTGATGACCCAGGTCCTGGTCAGACCACAGACCCCCAGCTGGGGCAGCCGGGGGCCACCTGTCCCTCAAGGACCCCCCACCTGTCCTAGGGCTGGGAAAGGCTGTGTCCAGCTCTGTCTGGGAAGGGGCTCCCGCCACAGGTGTCTCTGGCCGCTGCGGGGGTTCGCCGAGTCCAGCTCTCAGCGGCGGGTGGGGACGGGCTGGCTGGGAGCGGAGGCTCCGCGGCGGCCGGAAGCGCTTCTGGGAACAGAGGTGGCCTCAGGCCCTTTTCTCAAAAGTCCGACCCCAGCGGGAGGCTGGGGCGGCTGCGGTTTTCCGGGCAGAGGGAGGCCGCCCTGTGCCAGCGGGTCGGGCTTCCAGGTGGAGCAGAGCGGGGCCCCTCCCCTCCCCGGGGAGCCGAGCTCCGCACCCGGCCCCGCCCGACCCTCCGCGCCCCTGGGACCCCCTCCTCGGCGGACGCGCGCTGGCCTCGGCCTCCCCCACGGAGACCCCCGGAGGCGCACCCGCCCCCACGCGCGAGTCTCCGCCGCCTCCCCCGGGCTCCGCGACGCACGCTGCGGCCCCCGCCAGGCCTGGAGGTTCGCGCTCCAGGTAAAGCTCGTGGGCGGGCGCGGGAGGAGCCGGAGACCCGGAGACCCCGCCCAGAGCCCGCCCCGCAGCCCGCGGAATCCCCCGCCCGCCGCTGTGCGTCAGCCCCGCCGCCCCCGCGCTGACGCTTCCGCGCCGAGGCCCACGCGAAGCCGCCCACGAGGAGTTTCCGCGCTGAGTCAGCCCCGCGGGACCCGCACTGCGCGGGCCGCCGGTGTTTTCCGGGGAAGGTGCGGGACAGCCCCGGTGTGGGGGACGCGTGAGGGGAGCCGGGGCCGGGCGGGGGAACCCGGGCTGCAGGCAGGAGTGCGCGGGGCAGGGCTCGCACGGGAGGAGCGCACCGAGCCCAGTGCCCAGTGCCCAGTACCCAGCCCCGAGCCAGTTTCCAGTACCCAGCCCGGAGCCCAGTACCCAGCCCCGAGCCCGGTACCCAGCCCCGAGCCCAGTACGCCACAGCGCGGAAAGGCCAGGTCCTGCTTCCAGGGCTGGGCACCTTCCCCGGTGTCCCTGTGCCACCCTTGGGCTCTCCACACTCTGGGACCCATGTGGGGTGGGTGCTGATGCCGCCTCTGCCCCATCCACCTATTGTGAGCTGGGCCCGCCGCCCACTGGGAGTTGAGCTGGGGCCCAGGTGTGCGGTGCCTCCTGGATGCTGCGGAGAAGCCTGCACCGGCCTGCCCGCCACTCCCCGGTAGCTGAGCGAGCTGCTATCAGATCTCACCTGGAGCAGGAGGCTGGGCAGGCCAAGGGTGGGGTGGTGAGGAGAGAGGGCTGGCCTGGAGACAGGGCCCCCACCACCAGAAAGTGCTGGATGTGAGTCCTGGGCTCTGGGCACCCAGGGGCTGGCAGGCTGTGTGGCCAGAAACCAGAGATCCAGGGGCACCAGAGAAGAGCCCCCTAACTGGGGAAGCCACTGAGCCTGTATCCCTGAGGATCACTGGGCCTAAGACTGGAATGGCCCCTCCTCGGGCCCCACCCCACCCAGCCTGGAGTTCCCGGAATGGGCCCTGGCTGCCCTCCCCTTTGCCCCCTGTGGAGGGGACCACAGCCAGGCATGGGCACGGTGCCCCAAAGCCCAGCCTCGGGCGCCCCATCCTCCCCCAGCACCCAGCGTGCATCCACTCAGGTCACTGGACCAGTGTTTATTGAAGGCCCCATGCAGCCAGGTCCCGTCCTGGGCACTGCACACCCATGGGCACAGTCTCCCGTCCTAAGACCCCACCCCAGCAGAGCCATAAGGGAGGAAGGGGGCCATGGCTGTGTCTCTCTCTCCCTCCTGCAGGGCCCAGCCACGGCCGCCGACCTGCATGGTCCAGGGCGCTGCTCACTGCCACCTTCCTGCACCCACTTCTGCTGCCAGGGGAGCAGGGCCCGGCCCAGAGCAGAATTCGGAGCCCGGGGAGCTCCTAGGGTTGGTGGCCCCGGAGGATGGCCAGGCTCACACCCACAGGTCTCCCAGCCGCCCCTTCTCCTCTGCCAGCCGCTCGCCCCGCTCCTCCTCAGGGAACTGGCAGCTGCTGGCGTCTTCGGTCGACGGCGGCACCTCCAGCAGTAGCTGGGTCTCTGCAGAGGGGCCACGGTCAGCGGGCAGCCAGGCCCCCACCTCCCCCCACCAGGCTGTGACTCACCTCGGGACCACGTGGGCTGACTCCTCAGCTGCCAGACATGCAGTGCGAGCTGGGCCGAGGTCAGGAGGAGGACGCAGGCGGCCACGGCCAGGAGGACGATGGTCAGCCACCCAGGCGGCTCTGCCGGCGGGGACCCTGGGACGCACACAGCGTTGTGGGTCTTGTTTCCAGGGAACACGGTGAGAAACCCAAACTGGGTGCAGCTGGAATACGCGGACACAGCCCCTAGTCAGCCCCCGGCTGCTGTCCTCGGCGCTGTCTGGGGCTCGCCACAGTGCAAGGGACAGGAGAGGACCCTTCCTTAGAGTGAGCCTGGACCACCCAGCTGCCGGCAGGGCCTACCCAGGACTCACTCTGTCCAAGGTTTGCAGTGGCCGTCGTGGCCCCTGGAGAAGGTCCCCAAGGCACAGTCGACACACCTGAAGCCAAAACTGAATTTCCCTGGTGCGGGGTCGGGGGATTGGGGAGGGAAGGAGGGAGGGAAGCTGCTGGAGTTGCTGGGATGGATGAGGATGGAGTCAGGCCAGTGCAGGGGTCCATCTGGCGTCTGGCTGCTGAGTCGAATGCCCCCCCACATCATCCATTCAACAGAGTTCTTGATGGCCCAGGACTGGGGCCCTGGATGTCAGTGCCCGTGTCTGCCCATCCCAGATGGGGCGTCTGGGGTGGGACCTGGGGAGGGCACCTGGAGGAGGAGCACAGAGTGCACTGGGCCTGCCCACTGGGGGCTGAGGGTGGGGAGAGGCCAGGCAGGACTCAGTAGAACAGAGGGCAGACAGTAGAACAGAGGGTCCCAGAAAGAGTGAGGCTGGGTCCCAGCTGACCCCAGACCCTGCCCTGTCCAACCTCACACAACCTCCCCAGTTCTACCTCCTCACAGCCCCCATGTGCCCAGCCTGGCCCCTCCTGTCAGGTAAACAAGCCGCTAAGAGGACTTGAGCTGCTCCTTCCAGGAAGAGGTGTAGCCCCAGGGCCCAGACAGGACTCTGGGGGGCACAAGGCAGGCTCTTTCAGTATTCGGTGAGGACACACAGGATGGGTGTCCCAGGCTTGAGAGCCATACAGCTCCCCATCCCCCGCAGGGTTCTCACAGTCCTCGTGCTGGATGGAAAAGCCCAGGCCAAGAAAGGGGGGACAGGAGACTCCCGGAGTTACATGGTCCGTGGTGCCTGAGCATGGCCTGGCCTGCCCGGCCTCACAGGACCTAGGACCCCACACACCACACATGCCGGACACCTGCGCCCATGAGCTCTGCCTCGGGCCCTAGTGGAACCCCTGGCCTGTGTGGACACTCACAGGCACCTCCAGGACTTACCCTGGGGCTGCACCCCCTGGCCTGAGGGGCAAGGGTGGTGCTGGCAGGTCGTGCAGCAAGGGTCTCCGCAGTGGAATTCAGGCTGGACACACATGCAGTCCCACTCGGAACAGCACTCCTCGCCTGGGCAGGAGACAAGCCAGGCCCCCAGCAGCTGGGCTGAGGCCCCTCCTCGGCTCTCTAGGGGAGCCGGCTTGTCCTTCCCCAACCACAGTCGGCTCCAGGAAGCAGAGGGCTCCTGGCTGGGACTCCGGACTCTGGCTTCGTCCAGGTGTCTCTTTCTCCTGGGATCATGTGGCCTGGGGCTACTCCCCCTTTGCACCCCACAGCTGCCTCTGCCCAGGAGCTGATTGCACATGCCACCAGGGGCTGCCCCTGCGGGACCCAGGGATGGCACCCAACAGTGCAAAGCCCCCTGGAGGCGCGTGGACACCTCAGAGGCTGCCTGCCTGGTCTCCAGGCGCTTCTGTCCCCACCAGCCACACTGGGCCTCCGGACAGAGCCTCCCTTCCCAACCCTGGAGGAAGAAGCTCTGAGGTGACTTCCTGCCAGCTTGCTCTCCAGGCCAGCTGTGTCCGTTGAACCCTTACCCCCAGGTGCAGGTCAGAGGCAGGCAGCAGGCCAGACGCGGTGCAGGGGGGGCCCCAACTGAGCAGGGGGAGCTGGGCGATGGCCGAGGGTTCACGACCCACCCAGCAGGACCTGGAACAGCCCTCCTCCACCTTGGGACCCCAGACCCCTCTTGAGGGCGCTCCCACCCGGCTCGCCCCTGCTTCTCACCGCCGGGACCACTGGCTGGAGCTGGCATGCCTCCACCTCTCTCTGGGATCCTGCCTCCCTCCGGAAGGCTCTGGCCGCTGGCAGCCCTGTGCCCACCCTCCTTAGACCTCAGCAGTGCGGGTCTGAGTACGGGAAGGGGCGCCCGCCCATCCTGGCTCCCGGCGCCGCGCCTTGTCCGGTCCGCGTTAAGTAAACACGGTTTACTTACTTGGGTAATCGCGGCAGCAGCGCGTTGGGTGAACGCGGCAGCAGCGTGCATCCTTTCCCGTCCCGAGCAGGAGGCGCCCAGGGCCGCACCCGGGACCCCCGGTGGGGCGCTGACCCAGGCTGGCCGCACACAGCAGCGCCAGGCAGCACAGGGTCCCGCACGCACACATCGCCCCGTGCCGTGCCACGCTTGGGTTTCAAGGGGCCACAGCAAGTTGGACACGCCCCGTCCCCGTCCTCACCCGCCCTGCCCGGAGGTGACTGGGACTGTTCCTGACCCGAGAGTTCCGACCCAGGCGAGATGCGTGTGAGGAGGGGGTGTGGACACTGCAGACAGCCCGATCCGCAGCAGGTCGCCGGCAGGGGCGGGGAAACCGGGCTGGCGGGGATCAAAAAGGTTTTCTGTGCAACGTCTGCGGCCACCTTGGCGCGCCCCAGGGCGGGGGTGGCATTCCGCAGCTTGTCCATGGGGGCTACCTGGAGAGTGGGACTCAGCCAATCACCCTCTCCATCCCACCGCCTCTGGGTGGTGTCTGTGAGACCCCGGGGTCTCCACAAACCCTGGCCACCCCCAGAGAGCCTCAGCCACGGAGCCCAGCACTGGGGAACCCCACAGAATGGGGACGGGGCCCCTCAGCTTAGCACGCCCCACCTGGCCGGCTCTGGGTGTGAAACTCACCATGGGCTGCAGGCCTGTGGGCTCCCCTCCCCGTTGCTTACAGCTCCCCAGGACCCCCCTCAGCTGCCAACCCAGGAAGCTCCCCAGGGCTTGGGAGGGGCACCAGGAGGAGCTGGTGGGGAGACGAGAGGGTGCGTGGTGCCTCCTCGGGTCAGTGTCAGCCGCCCCCCAAGGGCACCCAAGGCCCAGGGCAGAGCGACCTGCCAGGTCTGCCGTGTCTCAGGCAGGTTCCCACCCAGATCTCTCTGGAGCCATCATCATCCATCAGACCAGACAGATCCGGGTCCTGGAGGGAGTTGAGGGAGAGCCCCTCGCAGGGCTCTTGGGAGGCTGTCCTATGGCTCTCTGAGCCTTAGTTTCCCCTGTGGGCACTAAAGGGTTCTGGGACCCTGCCTCCACCAGGAAGCCTCCCTGGATTGCCCAGCCCTGCTTCTGTGCCGTCCAGCACAGTGGAGACCCCCAGGAATGCTGGAGGCGGGGGCTCTCGGGAACTTGAGCGTGGCTGTGCCCACGGCTGGATGTGGTTAGACACCCGTTTGAGACCTGCAGCCACCACCTCACCTCCTAAGGCGGTTCCTCCTTTCCCAGGGTAAATGACGGGAATTAGCTGTTTGTGACGCCCCGGAGTTCTCAGATCCAAGATGGAGGAGCCTGCCTTGGAGAGGCCGTCTTCAGACACTGCAGAAAAGGAAGGGGTCTCTGCGGCTCCAGGCTGTCCGGACACTCAGAAGGAAAGGGGTGGGGCCAGCTGGGCCTGGGGGCCTTTGAGGGGCCTGAAGATCTTCATTCCGCCCCTAGCCTGGGAGGGGCTCTGGGCCCCTGGATAGAAAGAGGTGCCGTCAGACCCGGACGCCAGGCGAAGGTGCTCAGGGAGGAGACCTGGGGCAGGCTGGGCTGCGCCCCTTCCCGTTTCAAAACCCCGGGAGGTCTATGCCAGCTTGGGCTCACCCCCAATCCTGGCGAGTGCCGGTAGATGGCAGCCCGAGAAGACACAATGTGTCCCTTGTAAATAATGCTTGTCAGTTGTACCACTGCACTCCAGGCTGGGTGACAGCAAGACTGTCCCAAAAAAATAAATGTTCATCAACCACACGGTGCGAGTCCTTCTAGAGGCAGGGACAGAGTTAGAAGGGCGAGCAGTTTATGGGCCAAGTGGGAGGCGGGCAGAGGACCCCCCGCCCCGTGGCACAGCCCGAGCAGCTCCCCACACGGTGGTCCCCGGAGGGGCTGCCAGGGGTGTGATGTCTGCCTCCCGTCCCTCTCGCTGCAGAAGACCCCTCACTGGCTCCCCATGACTTCTGTCCTTGGGCTGCGAGGCTGGAGGTGATTTTGTTCATCTTACTTTCTGGTATTTTGTGAGCACCTCGCCAGTGACACAAACGACGGGGCATTCACGCAGGAGAGCGGCCCACAGGGTGGCGCGGCTGCCGGGCGAGGGACAGCCCTTGCGTGCATCCAGAAGGGCAACTGTGGGGCCCCAGGGGGAGGGTGCAGATGGGCACCGGGCCAGAGCTCAGGCAGAGCCTGGGGCACAGATGGCGCAGGAGTTGCCAGCAGAGATGGTGTCAGGTGAGGGGGTGGGGGGGGTGAGCACAGAGACCAAGAGGAGGTGGCCCCTTGTCCATCTGGGGGTGCAGCAGGGGGTCCTGGCTGGGGAATAAGTCCCACAGGGCCTGGGGGGTGCTGTGCCCAGAGGAGAGGAAACAGGAAGCGATGGGTGTGGGTGCCAGGTTTGGGGAAGAGGCCCCTTTCCCACAGCCTTCAACCTGCCAGCCCCATGGGATCTGGCTGCTCCAGTCCTGGCCACCGGACCCCTTTCCCCACCCACTCGCCATCCTGCCTGCAGGCCTGGCCTCGCCTGCCCCACGGGCGGGGGGCCACGGGCTCTCAGAGGCACGGCCCCAACCCCGTGCAGGGCCTGCAGGTTGAACCCTGTGCAGGAACCCGGGGAACTCAGTGAAGGTGCTGGGTGGGGGACAGGATGGCCTCTGACTTCCCTGTGCAGCAGGGGGAGGCTTGTGGTTGGCAGAGAGTGGGTGGAAGACAGAGGTTTGAGGAGAGAGAGAGAAACGGGGGGAGAAAACCAGCTGCAGAGGCAGGAGGGGTCTGGGGCAGCCCAAGGCCAGAGATGGGCGTCTTTCTTACAGCCCGCTGTGGTCCCGGCACCTTGGGCTGCTGTGAGTGGTGCGTGGCACTCCCATTGTGCACCCCCGAGGTGGTTCCCCACTTCCACAACATCGGTGGAGAGGGGAGCCGTCCGCCAGGCACAGGGGGCCTGGACAGCCGTGGGCAGCGCGTGCTGATGGAGGACGCAGAGAGAGGGAAGGCTGGCCCAGGGACGCTGTGTGCAGCAGTAGGTGCAGCTGCAGGGCTGGACCACACCAGCCACGGCGGCCAGAGCGTCCAGACTGTGCCAGGCCCTCAGCAAAACCTTCCATGAGGCTTCGTGTGTTTCTTCTTAATTTTTTAAATTTCATTTTATTATTATTATTTGTTCAGTCACATCTCACTACAGCCTTGACCTCTTGGGCTCAAGTGATCCTCCCAGCTCAGCCTCCCAAGTAGCTGGGACCGCAGGCATGGTCCACCTGGCTGATTTTTTCTATTTTTCATAGAGAAAGGGTCTTGCCATGTTACCCAGGCAGGTCTCAAACTTCTGATCCTCTTGCCTCAGCCTCCCAAAGTGCTGGGATTCTAGGCCTGAGCCACTGTGCCCGGCCTCGGCCGTGTTTCTCATTCATGAGTGCAGTGAGGGCCGGGCGCGGTGGCTCACACCTGGAATCCCAGCACTCTAGGGGACTGAGGCAGGTGGATCACGAGGTCAGGAGTTCAAGACCAGCTTAGCCAACATGGTGAAACCCCGTCTCTAATAAAATACAAACATCAGCCGGCGTGGTGGGGGGCACCTGTAGTCCCAGCTACTCGGGAGGCTGAGGCAGGAGAATTGCTTGAACTCAGGAGGCAGAGATTGCAATGAGCCGAGATCACGCCACTGCACTCCAGCCTGGAGACAGAGCGAGACTCTGGCAAAAAAAAAAAAAAAAGTGGAGTGAGACCTCTTAGCCCTCGGGAGGGTCTCACTTCTGCCCCTGACAGCTGTTAAGCACAATGGAGGCAAACAGGCACCTCCACCTCCTGAGGGACACAGACGTCGCTCGGACGCCCGGGGTGTCTTCTGTGTGGGAAGCCTGCAGGGCCGCTCCTGCCTTGTTCCCAAGCTGTGGCCTCAGGCGTGACTGGCGCTCAGGGGAGCAGCCTCTGTGCTGCTCGAAGGACACCCCACTCCCAGACACCGGCTCGAAGGACACCCCACTCCCAGACGCTGGCTCGAGAGGATTCCCACATGGCCAGGGATGCCTCTGGGGCCTCGGGACCTTCTTTGGACACCTGTGGTGTGGGCCGGGGAGCTGGGAGCTCATCTGAACACGCCAGCACTCATGCATCCACGCTGCTGGCGGACGCCTGGGTTTCTCCACTGTGGGGCCACGTTATGTGAAGTCGCTGTGGACGTTCTCATGCACATCCCAGGCCTCTTGGCGGTGGGGCAGGTGCACAGGAGTGGCATAGCCAGGCCTCAGCGTGGACAGAAGTTTGGCTCAAGCAGAAACCGTGGCTTCCAAGGTGACTGTCCCCCTGGACACCCATGGCAGGGACGTAGGGGCCCTTGCAGGGACTCCTCAGGGTGTTCAGGGGCCCTGGGACCCCCTCCCAGCTGCAGCAGGGGGTGGGCGTAGGTGTGGAGGGGAAGAGGAGCAGGTCTCTCCACTCTTCCTTCCAGGACACAGAGGCCCAGGGGTCAGCTGCTCCCAAGCTCCTTGGGTGACCCGGGGCTCAGGGCGACCCTTGTCAGCGGCTGGCCAGTAACCCCCACGCCAGGCGGCCCTGGACCTGAGCTTTCCCAGTCACTCCCCCGGCTCCCCACTCAATCTAGAACTTGCACCCAGGGACCAACCTCCAGGGTCCCATTTGACCCCACTACCTGCTCCCTCCACCCTGGCCCAAGACCCTTCTCCAGCTGGAGGCGGGCACGGCCCAAGCCTCCCTGCCACAGGTGCGCAGCCCACAGTGCCAGTTAGAGACTCCCGTCTGCCAAGGCTTTTATTGTGGCCCCGCGAGGCAGGAGGTATGCATGGCATACGTAAGCAGAGAGCCGGAGGCAGCCAGCGGCACCTAGAACGGCGCAGAGTGGCCCAGGAGCGTGGCGGGGCGGGCGGCCTGCACCTGCCCTGCTCGCCCAGCAGACCCTCCGGGCTCCAGCCTGGCAGGGCCCAGCGTCCACCTTGGTGGGCCCGGGTCAGATCTTGGCCAGGGTGGAGTGCACGTCAGCCTGCTCCTCTTGGATGGGAGTCCGGAAACTGCCTCCCCCTGGGGAGGAAAAAAGGAGAGATTGGTGGGTGGGCCTCACGCGTGGGAGCAGTGGGGCAGGGCCACGAGGCACTCACCAGGGGCTTTGGGAGCATTGGGGGGCAGCCTCTGGTCCCTCCGGAGCAGGAGCAGGGCCAGCAGCATGGCCAGGGGGCCCAGCAGCCCCAGCGCCAGGCCCAGGCCCAGGATGGCAGCAACCGCAGGGCCTGCAGGAAGGGGTCTGCTGGGTGGGGTCCACAGGAGGGGCCCCCATGCCGCCCTCCCCTCCTCCTATTTGGGTTGGGGGCCCTGCTGGGCTGGGCCAGGCGCCCTTACCCCTGGGGACCTCCACGGGCCGGGTGGAGGGGCTCTGTGAGGTTCTGGGCCAGGCTTCCGTGGGCTGGACAGTGGTGGGCCTGGCCGGGGGACCCTGGGTCTCCTGGGGCTGTGTGGGTGGGGGGTCCCTGTCCTCACAGATGGCGTCCGAGCTATTGCTGGCTGGCTGCAGGGTGTGCTTCCCGGCCAAGGTGCAGCTGTGGGGAGCAGCGGGTGTTGCTCAGGCCAGAAACGCCCTGGACCAGGAGATGCAGTGGGGATGACAGGGTCCGCGCTGGCCAGCCTCAGGCAGTGTCTACCACAGACACCAGGCCAGTAGCAGCCAAGGGCCCTGCCCAGCCCCACGTGCCCTCCACAGGGGCCTCCAAGGCCACACGCCCTTCTCCCACATCTACACCCCCCACCGGCACCTCCCTGTCCTGGGCCCCCAGGGCCTCCCAGCTGCACAGGGTGAGGGTCCCACACACCCAGCTCCACCCATGGGGAGAGGCTGCCCCAGGCAGCAGTGTCCTGCTCCCCAACCAGGTCCAGCCACACAGCCAGGCCCCCAGGGCCACCAGCACCTCCCCTTCCTCTCCCCACCTGCCCCCCGCCTCTCCCAGCCCCCCAGCCCCTCCCAGCCTCCCAGCCCCTGGCCAGGCCCCTCCACCCTCCTAAGCCCCCGATCCCTCCCAGCCCCCCAGCCCCTCCCAGCTCCTCCCAGACCCCCAGCCCCTCTGCCCTCCTAAACCCCCCAGCCCGGCCAGGTCCCCCCAGCCCCTCCCAGCCCCTGTCCAGGCCCCTCCTCTGTCCTAACTACCCACTCCCCCAGCCCCTCCCATCCCTTCCACCCCCCCAAGCCCCCAGCCCCTGCCACAACCCTCGGTCCCCCCAGCCCCTCTACCCCCCTCAGCACCCCCGCCCCCCAGGACCCCCAGCACCCCCAGCCCCTCACTTGGTCCAGGGCTTGCAGGCCTGGTTGTCTCCTGGGGAGAAGTGCCCTGGAGGGCAGGGGGCACAGTCTGCAACAAAGATAGGGTGGTCAGGGGCTGCCCACAGGCCCTGGGTGCTGGGGACATGGGGCAGAGCCTGTGGGCTGCCACTCGCCCCCCACAGCCGGGTGGTAGGTTTGGCCTCTGGAAGCCCTCCCTGCCCACATCCCACCAGTGGGCCCTGACCCGGGAGCCCCGTCTTAAGGATGCCAGAGGAGGCACCAGTGGGGCCAGTTCCCTGCGGCCCACGGCCCATCTGCGTCACAGACAGCCGCTATGACACTCCCAACTGCCGGCCGCAGCCACCGAGCTCACCAACTCCAGGCTTGTAGCTGTCCAGGGGCTGGGTGCCCGCCCGGCAGCGGCAGACGGTGTCCTGTGTGGCCGTGCACGGCTGCTTCCGCTCGCTCCCACTTCCTGAGCAGGGGCCGGAGGGGGGTTATCAGGTGGGGGCTGTGGACAGGGTCCTCAAGAAGGACAGGTTGGCCTCCCCACCACACAGAGGGCCATGGGCGGGGGCTGCAGCCTCCCCCAAGGTGTGGAGCCCCTACAGCCCCCGAGGCCCTCCCTTGCTGGCCACAACCTGAGGCTGGTTCTGTGGCAGCCCCAGCCACCCTTCCCTACCTCTCTACCACCTCCAGCCGCCAGCCCTGCCTGAGGCAGGGTCTCCATGGCCCAACCCCCCAGCCTCACTGCTCAGGCCAGCAAGGCCAGGCCACATGGCCAGAGTGGTCTCCCCGACTCCACGTGGCCTGGGCCGAGTCTGGGCCCCGGAAGGAGTGGGGGTGCCCCCGGGAGATGCCTCAGGTCCTCAAAGGACTCCGTGGAGGAGCAGACCCCACTGTGGTTTGAGGTTCGTTTCTGCAGCTGTGGGGGCCCCGTGCTGCTGCGTGGGAATGTGGCTGCCAGGCTGCCGCCCCCTGTGCTGGGTGGGGCTGTGGGGCCAGGTGGGAGCTCACTGAGGTTGCACCATGTGCAGGCCTTGCAGGGCTTGGCGCTGACCACGTCGTTGTAGAAGCCAGGCGCGCACGGACGGCACACCGTGTTCTGGGAGCGGTTGCAGCGGCTCACCATCCCGTTGCCTGCAGCAAAGGCCGGCGTCAGGCAGCGGTCAGGCCCTGGGCTTGCGCCCGTGGACTCCCCACACGGCTCCTCTGCCAGGCTTGGCCGGCCCCTCGCCTGCCCCCTCCCCAGGACCAGCCTCCTGGCTGGCCCATCCCTGCCCCAGCCCCCAGTCCCTGGAGTGCCCCGTGGGTGGCAGACCCTCCTGAGGGTGGGCCTCACCTGGCCTGCACTCCTGGCAGCACCGGTCGTTGCTGGGGTAGGTGTCCCCGACACACTGGAGCTTCGCCGTGGTGCTCAGCCCCAGGCCCAGGAGGAGCAGAGCCGCACACGGCCCCCGGCCCAGCCGCCGAGCCCCCACACACATCCTCGTCTCCGCTGTCGCCAGAGTCTGGGTTTTCCTTGCGGGGTGTGGCTATAAGGACTGTGGAGGAGGGGAGGGGAGGGGAGGGGAGAGGGGAGGAGGGCAGAGGAGGCGGGAGGAGGCAGGTGGCAGGCTGGGGACCCTGGCTGTGGGCCGGGCACACAGGCGGGGTCTGGACACCACCAGCACTGGCTTATTCTGCCTTCTGCCCTCTTCTGCCCAAGATCACCATGTTCAGACCCCAGGGCACAGTAGGGCCTGGCCTGCGGCTCAACCCTCAGCAAAAAGGTTCATGGGGCATGTGAGTAAACTGAAGCAGCACTGAGTCACGAGTGGCAACTGTTCAGTCTGGACCTTTGGAGCTGTGGCACTGCTGGACCATGGTCCCCCTTGAGTGCCCAAGACCAGCTCTGAGCAGCAGTGACCACAGCCATGGTAAGACAGACCCATGGCCGGGCGCTGTGGCTCATGCCTGTAATCCCAGCACTTTGGGAGGCCAAGGCAGGTGGATCACCTGAAGTCAGGGATTCGAGACCAGTCTGGCCAACATGGCGAAATCCCGTCTCTACTGAATACAAAAAGTATTTGGGCCTGGTGGTGGGTGCCTGTAATTCCAGCTACTCGGGAGGCTGAGGCAGCAGAATCGCATGAACCTGGGAGAGAGATTGCAAAGCTGAGATCGTGCCACTGCACTCCAGCCTGGGCGACAGAGCGAGACTCTGTCTCAAAAAAAAGACACCTGTGACCAGGGCCCACGCTGAGTGTGCCTGAGCATGGCAGGTGTCTGTGGCTGAACTGTGCCCCTTAATTCCTGCGTGGAAGCCCTAACCCCCATGTGGCAGTGTTTGGAGACAGGCCTCCGAGGAGGTCATGAGGGTGGGTCCTGGATGACCTGGCACACATGGACACGCAGGCAGGTTTCTGCCCTCTATGCAAACAGCTCTCAGGTTCCACGGGTTGCCCAGAGAACAGGAACTGCCTGGAGAGCTGGGAAGCAGGTGCGGGGCTGGAGGCTCCCTGGGCCCCTTTTGTACCTTTCAAATAACTGTGACCAGCCTGTGATTATCCAAAAGTTCATTTCTAAAGTTGCCAAGTGGAGAGGTGCCTCTAGGGGAAACAGCAGCAGGGAAGGGGCTGGAAATCCCCTCCTCCCAGGCTCCCAGGAGCACAGGAAACAGCTGCCTGCCCTCGGCCCACCTGTGGGGAAATTCCCAGCCATGGAGGCCGCTGGGCCTGGAGTGGGAGGGAGTGGAGGGAGAGGCCACCCACCCTCGTACTGAGGGTCCCTAACTTGGTCACCCTCCCATACCCCCACAAGTAGAGAGGATCCTGGAAGGGCTCAGCGCATCCCAGACAGTGCCTGTGCGTGCATGTGCACACCCCAACCCAGGCGGGCAGAAGAGGAAAGTTCTGGAATTTTCTGGAAGGTTCCACCCAGCGCTCACATGGGTTTCCCACCGACAGTGAGAAAAAGCTTATGTTTGTAATTGGTTTCCTGGAGGTTCAGGTGAGCTGGGGGTCTTGGTGGGCAACACTGCTCTCCTGGGGCCTAAGCGGCCACATCTGCCCATAAGTGCAGTGAGTGGGGCCCATGCACCATGGAGAGGGCACCCCCAGCACGTTGCTGGCACCTGCAGTGGCCCCAGGGTAGGGCATGGCGCCTCCTGCTTGAAGCTGCCCAGGAAGCTTAGGTCTCCTTGTCCTGGGCTGAAGGTCACAGGTCCGAGAAAGCCCCACTGTGTCCACGGAACCGGATGTCAGTGGCCACAGGAGACTGGACACCAACCCAGAGCTCAGGACACCCGAGGTCTGCAAGGCAGCCTGCCGCTCAAACCGCCTCCCCACTCCGCACAGTGGTGTCGCGGGCGGCCCAGGGCAGCCTGTGGGTGGCCACTGCTCCTCTAGTACCAGACTGGAGGTGGCCGGGACCTCTGAGGGGTCAGGTGCTGCCACACACCCAGCTGTCCCCCCGCCCTCATGTCCAGTCCAGCATGACCTCAGCTCACACCTCCCACTTCTGGGTGGGTGCACGGCCCTCAGCTGCTGTGGCTGTGATGGTCCCTGGCTCTGGCCTGGGGCCGTGGATGGGGAAGGGCAAAGTCCAGGCCACCGAAGGTTGGCTCCAGGGCATTACAGCCCCTTCCAGCAGGGCATGGGACCTTCCTCCCAACACCTGCCTGGCCATGGTGCTGTGAATCCTGTTTGCCTGGGAACCAGCCCAGGTGCCAACCTGCCCTCTCAGCCCCGTAGGGTCCCCTGGGCAGGTGGGCTCCGGGCAGAGGCCAGTCACAGGGGCACTGTAGGGCAGACTGAGGAGGGGGCACTCCTGGCTTCCCTGAGCTCCCGCCGGGAAAGCCAGGAAAGAACCTGGGCCCCCACACGCCACAGGGCAGGACCCCCACCAGCCGTCCTCACACCCCCCATTCTCTGCCCCTCCCGGGGCTGGGCCCGCTCCTCTGCACCTGAAGGCCTTGCCATTCTCCACCCAAAACTCCCCTAGGTGGCTCTGGCTCCTGCCTTAAATGTCCAAACCCCAAACTCAATGGACACTTCTGCTGCCCCCAGGACCCCTGCTCACACACACAGCGCTGCCCTCTGTCCTCCCAGAGCCCCTGCCATTCCTGCCGGCCAGGATCACCTCCAACGGGTCACGACCTCCGCCTGACCCAGCACCAGCCTCCAGCGCTCCAGTGGAAACTCTGACCACAAATGTGCCACGCTGGTGTTGTGCTTTGTTTCACACCCAAAGAATGAAGCTGACCAAAAAAGGCAACTATGTTTACAGTAAATTAATGTGATTCTTGTCACAACAAGTATTCGCATTTTCTCGGTGGCAGCTGTGGGACCTGGGTGGCTCCAACCTGCCAGGCCGGGAAGGACCAGGAGCCCTCCCCTGAACTTCCTGGCTACTCATTTCCAGCGAAGTTTAATCTATTTTTAATCATCGTTCCGTTTTCAAGGAAATGGAGAAGCTGTTATTTCCCACGGAGCGGTGGCCCTGGGAGGGGCCGGGCCCAGGGGTTCCGGCCGCGATGCGGTCAGCGCCTTCGGCAGAGTGACTGAAGCGAGATTTCGTTCTCAGAAGTGAGATGCAGCGATTTCGAGGGACCAGGGAGGAGGAGGCGATGCGGCGCCGCAGCCCAGCCCCGCAGCCCGGCCGCATCACAGCAGAAGCCTCACCGGGGTGCGCGCTGCGGAGGGGACGCCTCACTGAGCCTCGCGGGGGTGCGCGCTGTGGGGGGACTCGTCGCTGATCAACTGGGGCGGCCACGGTCGGCCGGTGGTGGGTGGCAGGGAGGGGCTGGGGTCCGGGACAGCCACGGAGCCTGGAGTCACCCGCGGGGCCGCTCTGGTGGTGCGTGGGGGGCGGCGCGGGGCGCGGCTGGGCGCTCAGAACTCCTCGTGCACGCTGCGCGCGTAGTCCACCAGCTTGCTGCCCGTGAAGAACTCGCTGTACTTGAGCACCTCCTCGGGCTCCAGGTGGTGGTTCTGGTTCTCGTCGGCGACCGCGATCATCTGCTTGGCCTCGTTCAGGGCGTTGTACTCGTTCATGGGATCCATGTAGCTCTGCGGGCGAGCAGGGCACAGGTCAGCGTCCGCCTTTCCCCCTCCCAGTGCCAGCCGCCGGAGAGGCCCCCCGGGCTCCGCTCAGGGGAGGAACAGCTGGGCCCGAGCTCCGCGGTCATCCACACGAAGTGGCTATTTAAGGTGCCTGCTGGCTGCAGCGGGACTGTGGGCATGTTCTGGAAGGTTCCCGAAGGGAGGCAGCACAAATGAGAAGAGCACAGGGCAGGGAGAAGCCGGGGCCCTGGAAGGCCTGCCCGTGGCCGGCAGGGGTCACGGGGCACAGGGGCTACACCGGCCTGGACCCCAGTTCTGAAGGATCCCTAACCTGGGCCTGGCTCACTGGCTGTCACCAGGGATCACAGGATTCTACATAAAAACAAGATGACTCATTCAGCAGTGGGAGACAAACAAGCCTACACATGATACCAGTGAAAACGCTTCAAAGGAAGGTGGTAAATTCCAGCCATGTGGCACAGCCCGCCCCGCCCACTGCACCTGCCTCCAAGCTGGGCCCAGCAGGACCTTCCCCTTGTGGTCCCGTTAAAAAGGGGCCGTGAGAACCTGAGGATGGAGCCCGGCCAGGCTCGCCTGTCTCTGATCCATTCGAACCTAAACGCCAACCATGGCCATGTGGTCTGGTGGACGCCGCTGAGCAAATGCCCCAGTGACCCGCCCGGGGGGAGTCTCAGGCTGGACACCAGCATGGCCTCCTGTCTCAGACCCAGATCCGCCGGCCCCTCGGCGCACAGTGCCTCGCAGAGCTGGCTCTGGGACGCGGCTGCGCCAGGGCTCACCTCCAGCTCCTCTGCGGTCACAATGCCGTCGTGGTTGGAGTCAATGAGCTCCTCAAACTCCTTTTTTCTGTCTCTCACCCAGTTGTCGTCAATGTCCTGGCCCTGCTGGTTCTCCACGGTACCCACGGGCAGGGAGACGAACTCAGGCAGAGAGAGCTGCTTGTCACCGTCCTGGTCTGCGAGACGGGAATGGATCAGCCCACACCCAGGCTGGGGCTCCCGCAGGACCTGACCCGACTTCCCGGCGATGCCCGGCCCCTGCCGTTGGTCCCCGGGCCCTGGCGCGCCAGCCAGGCTGGACCCAGCCTCACCCAGGTCCCGGACGATCTCCTTCACCATGAACCTGAGCATCCCCCGGCTGTGCTCAGGGTGGAGGAACGACAGGAACTCCTCCTCCGTCAGCAGCAGGTCCGCGGGGGGGCTGTCCGCCTGGTACCAGCGGTCCTTCAGGTTCTCCAGGACTTCCTGTGCTGAGAGGGGCGCAGCCTGTGGGCATCGAGGCAGACAGACGCCAGCACGCAAATCCGGAAAGCTCCCAGAGGTGCTGCCTGAACTTGAGGGACATAGCCACCCACGAGACCGGGGCCCCACCCTCCAGGATTCACAGGTCCCCCGGACATGGCCCAGACCCCCAAGACACAGCCTGGACCCCCCCGCCAAGACATAACCCAGAGCCCCCCACAGGCCTGATCGCCAAAGACATAGCTTGGATCCCCCCAAGATATAACCCAGGCCCCCCCAAACACAGCCCAGACACCCCAAGACAGCCTGGACCCCCCACACAGCCCAGACACCCCAAGACAGCCTGGACCCCCCACACAGCCCAGACACCCCAAGACAGCCTGGACCCCCCACACAGCCCAGATACAAGACAGCCTGGACCCCCTACCCAGGACCCCCCAATACATGGATGGCCATGACTCCCCACGGGCACAGTCCAGACTCCCAAGACAGAATCTGGAGCCCCCACACAGCCCAGACACCCCAAGACAGCCTGGACTCCCCACCCCATACCCCCCAATACATGGATGGCCCTGACTCCCCACGGACACAGCCCAGACCCCCAAGTCAGAATCTGGACCCCCCACACAGCCTGGACCCCCAAGACATGGCCTGGACCCCCCACACAGCCCAGACACCCCAAGACATGATCCAGAACCTCCCCATGGCCCAGATCCCCCAGGACATAGCTCAGACCCCTTCATGCCCGGGACCCCTCAGGATGGGCCTGGGCCCTCCCCACACACACCCGCATCTGCCCCTCCAGAGGAGCAAATCACCCGCACGCAGGCGCCACCCTGGCGCTGCAGGGCGAAGGACTCACTGCCCTTTCCGTTTCCTTCATGCGTGACGTCACAGGGAGGAAAACACAGTTTCTAGAAATGACTGAGACGAGGGCTGAGCAGAGCCTCCCGGCTGGGACACGGTGCTGCCTCTGGGTGTGTGGCCCCCGCGCTCCCTCTGTGCCCTCCCAGCCCTGACGACCCCCTCACCCCGAGGTCCCCACGCATCCCAAGGGCCCCATGCCACCCTCAGCCGGGTGTCTCGGTCTCCAGGGCAGAAACACAACCTCCTGCCCCATCTTTTTTTTGTTTGTTTGTTTTGTTTTGTTTTGTTTTTTTGAGACGGAGTCTCGCTCTGTCGCCCAGGCTGGAGTGCAGTGGCCGGATCTCGGCTCACTGCAAGCTCCGCCTCCCGGGTTCCCGCCATTCTCCTGCCTCAGCCTCCCGAGTAGCTGGGACTACAGGCGCCCGCCACCTCGCCCGGCTAGTTTTTTGTATTTTTTTAGTAGAGACGGGGTTTCACTGTGTTAGCCAGGATGGTCTCGATCTCCTGACCTCGTGATCCGCCCGTCTCGGCCTCCCAAAGTGCTGGGATTACAGGCTTGAGCCACCGCGCCCGGCCTCCTGCCCCATCTTGGGGCTCGCTGTGGTCAGTGGCCAAGTCCAGTGTTGAGGCTCAGCCCCTGCAAGTGAGGCCCAACTCTGCCCTGGCCGCAGCCCCTGCCACAAACCCAGCAGCCTCTGGGTCACAGTCACTGCAGGAGGATGAGGCCCAGTTGCCATCTCCTCTTATCCCTTTCTGAACAACCTCCTCCTACACGACCAGTTCACTTAAAGGAAGACGGGAGTGACGGGGCTGCGGGTCCTGGGGCACCCCTCCCTGTCTGCTCCACCGCAGCTCCTGGGAGGGATGGACGGGGCCGAACTGAGACTCACTCAGGACAGGCACAGATGCCCCAGACAGGCCGGCTGAGAGCTGCCTTCTACAGCAGAGGATTCTCACAGCCGCCGCCCAGCCCCAACCTCAGACCCAGAGAGATGTAGCAATGGAGGCGGGGGACAGGGGCGATGCCCACCTGCCATGCCTTCACCGCAGTCCCCAGAATCAGGTCTGCAGCGCGAGGACAGCAGCCCCAGGACTCATGCCATGGCCCTCACAGGAGCCATGCAGGGAGGGGTCGGAGGTCACAGGAGCAACGCCTGCCAGTGCTTCCCAGGCCCTCCCTCCAGGACCCGGCAGCTGCTCTTCCCGAGCCAGAAACCAAATACCCGAAGGGGTGGGGGGGTCCTAGGCACCCTGAGGTCGGGGGGGCCAAGACGGATCAGACACGGTTGGGCAGGGAACGGCACCTCAGCACGCACGGGGACCTCCAGAACGCAGAGTGAATTCTAAATACACCTCTGCTGAGCCCCAAAGGCAGACGAAGGCTTCACAGGGATGTCACAGAGCTCTAGGTCCAGGTGGGACATGTTCTGGGCAGAAAATGGCACCAAGGACAGACAGACACAATCGGAGTTGGGGGGCGGGCAAACACAAGGGCCTCCCACCCCAGCACATCGCCAACAGGCTGGACTTGCTGCGCCAAAGCTCACCAACGGGACGAGGGTTAAAGGCGCCGGCAGGACAGCAGGGAATGCGGGACCGGAGTGGAGGCACAAACCGTGTGCGGTGAGGAAAATGTAAACCACTCTTTCGGAAAGGAAATAACATCCAATTTGGTCGGGTACTGGGATTTGTGCCTATAATCCCAGCACGCTGAGAGGCCGAGGCAGGAGTTCGAGACCAGCCTGGGCAATGCAGGGAGATCCTCTTATTTTTAGTTTACTTTTTTTTTTGAGACGGAGTCTCGCTCTGTCGCTCAGGCTGGAGTGCAGTGGCGCGATCTCGGCTCACGGCAAGCTCCGCCTCCCGGGTTCACGCCATCCTCCTGCCTCAGCCTCCTGAGTAGCTGGGACTACAGGCGCTCGCCACCTCGCCTGGCTAATTTTTTGTATTTTTTAGTAGAGACGGGGTTTCACCGTGTTAGCCAGGATGGTCTCGATCTCCTGACCTCGTGATCTGCCCGCCTCGACCTCCCAAAGTGCTGGGATTACAGGCGTGAGCCACTGCGCCCGGCCTTTTTTAGTTTTTTTAACGTCCAATTGGTAAAATTTAGAAAGGACACGACCAAACTCCAGCTGAGAGTTACATGAACTGGGAGAAGGACAGGCAGAGCCAACAGGCTCAAAAGTCTCCACATCATTCTAGAAGGTCAAGGCCAGGCACACGAGCTCATGCCTGCAACCCCAGGACGGGGGGAGGCCGAGGCGGGTGGGTCACTTGAACCCTCTCAAACCCCGAGTTTGACACCTGCCTAAGGCAACATGAGGAGACCTTGTGTCTACAAAATATATATTTTTGAATCAGTGGGGCATGGTGGCGTGCACTGGTGGTCCCAGTTACTCAGGAGGCCGCCCGCCATGGGGGCCGGTCACATGATATGGGCCGTTCCTGGCAGGAACGTATCTTACACCTTTACTTTTTTTATTCTCCAAGGAGGACAGATTGAGCCCAGGATGTGGAGGCTGCAGAAAGCCGAGATTGCACCACTGCACTCCAGCCTGGGCAACAGTGAGACCCTCACTCTCAAACAATAAAAAATTAAAAATTAAAAAAAGAGAGGTTAAGACCAGGCACAGTGGCTCACGCCGATCCCTCTGGGAGGCTGCGGTGGGCGGATCACTTGAGTCCAGGAGTTTCAGGCCAACCTGGCCAACAGAGCAAAATCCGTCCATACAAAAAATACAAAAATCAGCCCGGCATGGTGATGGTGACTGAGGTCCCAGCCCCTGGGAGGCTGAGGTGGGAGGATCGCCTTGAGCCCGGGAAGGTACGGCTACAGGGAGCCGAGACTGCACCACTGCACTGCAGGGTAGGCAGCAGAGTGAGACCATCTCAAGAAAAAAGAAATGAGGTGGTTTGCCTTCAGACTCTGGTGAGGAAATGTGTGCTACTGATAGGTTGAGCAGGCACAAAAAATAAAGGTGTAAGATACGCCCAGCCTGCCAGGAGCAGCCCCGTATCACGTGACCAGCCCCGCAGGCAGCAGAGATGCCACCCCAGGAAGCCTAGATGCGATGGAACAGGTGTTGCCGCACATTCTCCACAAAGCCCAAACCAGACAACAGGCACAACCAGGAAGGGCACGCAGAGTCCCAGGGTGGCAGCCGCAGAACCGCTCAGCTGTGCCTCACGACTGAGCCAGCAGGGGCTTCTGCCCGGACAGCGCTCCCAGACCTGCCCCTGTGCAGGGTGGCCTGGCTCTCCCCTCGCCTGGCCTTAGCCCGGGGTGCCGGGCCCCACCTGGCCCCACCCTCTTCACACAGAGGCACCAGCTCAGACCCGCCGAGGGCTGAGGTTGCCCTGCCGGCCAACGGCCACACCCCAGACCCAAGGAAGAGCCTCCCCCTGGGACCGGACCACTCTGGTGACTACCTGATGGCCACAGAGATGTCTCCAGCAGACCCAAACCACAGGGCCAAGCCCTCAGGCACAGGCCATGCCCGCTCCCTAGGAAACTCTGCCTCAGGTGGCCTTCGGAGTATGGGGCAGGCCCCACCCCAGACGCACAGCCTCAGATTCTCTGCAGGACCTAACTGAACAACGGCCGTGAAGGTGCCGTGACCAGCAGAGTTGAGAGCCGCCCGGGCACAGCTCACACGCTCCCCACCAAACCCCTGGGTGGCGCCTGGGTCGGAAATGGCCTCATCCACTTCCCTTCTGACAGCCACCACCACTCAGGTTGGGCCATACAGTTAGGATGAACACGTGTGCACGAGCACATACAATGGGCGTGAGGGCGACTCACCTGCATGTACTCACGAGCACACACGAACGGCCACCCGGATGTACTCACAAGCACACCCACACATGCACGGCGCACTCGCACACACGACCCGCGCATGCACGGCGCACTCGCACACACGACCCGCGCATGCACGGCGCACTCATACACACGACACACACACACGCATGCATGGGAGGCCTGAGGCCTGCGGCAGGAGCCTGGCTGAGCACTCACTTTCCTCGTCCACTTTGAGCTCCTCGTTGAGCCTGATGGCGTCGGCAACCTCCTTCTCGCTATGGCCTTTACTCGCCAAAAACTTCACCTTATACTCGTCCCATGACACGTGGCCTGGAAGAGCAGGTCACACCTGTCAGGATGTCTGACACTGAGCCGAACCTCTTTTTCCATTAAGATGGGGTATTGCTCTGCTGCCCGGGCTGGAGGCGGCAGGATGCCAGTGTCTGGAGCCCCAAGGCCCCGGCCAGCACCCCGCACCCGCCTCCTCACCTGTGAGGCCAGATGGGAATGTCTATGCCTCGCGGCCACCGAGAGGCACAGACACCACCAGGTGAAGGCCCCAAAGTCCTAAGAGGCGACTTCCATGGGCCACGCCCAGTGCTTGGCACTCATGCCTTTGTCACCAATATTCTGGCATCACGAACCCAGCTTTCACGCGCCCCACCGCACCTCGGGGTCTCCGGCTGATGCTTCCCCGCCGCCCATCCCTCAGAACTGGCCTGTCTGCCCTCCAGGCAACAGGCAAGGCCCATGGCCCTGCCCGCCCCACCCACCGCCCCACCCATGCCGGCCCGGCCACAGTACCGTCCCCATCGGGGTCCACGGCACGGAAGTGTGTCTTGCTCTCCTCCATGGCCTCCTGGAAGTGCTCAGCCGTCTTCTCCATGATCCAGCGCTGCATCTCCTTGGCACTGATCTTCCGGTCAGTGTTCACGTCCACCCTGCAGGACAGCAGATGGGCAGGTGGCCATCAGACTGGGCCCCCAGGACCCTGAACAGCCAGATGGACGCCGCCAGCCCAGTAACCCATGGCAGTGTGAACCTGCCACCAATGGTGACAGGCTCCACCAGACGACGCAAGAAACATCTGGGACGTGGGGGCCGGGGGGGACATGTCAGAGACACTGGGGAAGGTGGATGCCACGGTCCCCTGCCCAGGGGGATGCATGGACCCTCCCACTCCATCACACAGAATCACCACCAGACCCCGCTCTCCAACCACAGCTTCCAAAAGTCACACTCTTCACGTTTAATTTTTTGAGACGGAGTCGCACTCTGTCACCCAGGCTGGAGTGCAATGGCGCAATCTCGGCTCACTGCAAGTTCCACCTCCCGGGTTCAAGTGATTCTCCTGCCTCAGCCTCCCAAGTAGCTGGGATTACAGGGGCCCGCCACCACGCCCGGCTAATTTTTGTATTTTTAGTAGAAATAGGGTTTCATCATGCTGGCCAGGCTGGTCTCAAACTCCTGACCTCAAATGATCCGCCCACCTCAGCCTCCCCACGTGCTAGGATTCCAGGTGTGGCCACCAGGCCTGGCCCATGCTTTATTTTAGATGCTTCACGTGTGGCTACAGAAAAACCTTCATACAGGCCGGACACAGTGGCCACACCTATAATCCCAGCCCACTGGGAGGCTGAGACGGATGGATCACTTGAGCCCAGGAGTTCAAGACCAGCCTGGGCAACATAGGGAGACCCCCACCTCTACAAAAAACAATTACAAAAATCTGACAGGTGCAATGGCATGCATCTGTGGTCTCAGCTACTCAAGAGGCTGGGACGGGAGGACTGCCTGAACCTGGGGCATGGAGGTTGCGACGAACTGTGATAACACCACTGCACTCCAGCCTGGGCGGCGCAGCAAGACCCTGACTCGAAACAAGACAAAACAAAACCCTTCATATAAACGTCAAGTGACAAGACTGAGGAAAAAGAGCGTGTGGGGACTTAACATTGTGTCCAAAGACTTGGGGGACAGGGACACAGATTGAGGACACAGGGCCAGCACAGGCCAGGTCAGGAGGCCACAAGCCCCAGGACAAGTCACTTCCATCCCAGCTTCACAGAGCTCGGCTTTACCATCATGTCCTCGTGGAAGCCACAAGCACCTGCCCCTGCTGAGGCTGCACGTGTCCTGAGCTCACCTGTTGGAAACCTAACCCCCAGGTCAACAGTGCTGGGAGGCAGGGCTTCCAGAGGTGCAAGGTCTCGAGACCCTGGCTGGTGCATTTGCTGGAAGTGTCCTTGAGAGTAGGGTGCCCTGGTCCCTTCCCTCTATGCTCCACTCGGGGGCAGCCACAGCCACATTACCAGGTGACAAGCAGGCCCTCATCAGGTGGGTGTGGCCTCTGGGACCTGGGCCAGGCCAGCTTCCATGGTGCACACACCGCAGGCACGACTCAGAGGCACTGGGCAGACATCCCCACAGGAGGCGGCCAGGCCACCGCTCACATGCGCCCCTCCCTCAGCAGCCGCAGCAGCCCAGAGATGGATGGGCCTGGGAGGCACCCTCGGCTCCACAGTCCCCACAGCACACCGGCCGGGGAGGGTGCCGCCTGGATGGCCGTGTGGCAGGTGGGGCACCTGGGGAGCCTTGCGTGGACAGCAGCATCCACGACTGCTCCGGCCACGCTCCACACACACCACAGATATGGGCCACACGCTCCACACGTGCCACAGACACAGGCCACATGCTCCACACAGAGCACATGCACGACAGACACGGGTCACACATGCCACACGTTCCACACACATCACAGACACGGGCCACATGCTCCACACGTGCCAGACACGGGCCACACGTTCTACATGCTCCACACACGCCACAGACACCACATGCTCCACATGCACCCCAGACATGGGTGCACACGAGCAGAACAAAAAGGTGGAAAGAACCACGTGGCGCAGGATTCCAGTCAAGATGTCAGCGAGGAGTCGCTCATCCAAACTCAGGTGCCTGAAGACATGGCTGCAGGGCGGTGCATGTACATGGACTGGCATGCACACATGCAGGTACACAGGCCAGTACCCATGTGTACACAGCACACACACATGAACAGGGTTGGCAGCACACAGACGTGACTGGGCTGGTGCACACGCATGTTATCAAGCTCTGACTCCTGAGAGGACAAGGGCAAGATGCCCAGTGCCCAGACCCTGGCTTCCAGCTCCAGCCACAGGAGCCAGGGCTCCCTGGAAAGGCGGCAGCTATTGCACTGGGACAGGCAGCATAGAGGCAAGCCTAGAGCACCTCACAGTGCCAGGAAGCGGGAAGGAAAGCCTGGAGCATCTCATGGTGCTGGGAAGCGGGAAGGAAAGTGAAGCTCAAAAGCCCCTAGGACAGGGCACCTCCCCTCTGGGGGTTATTTCCAAAAACCCTCAACGCCGTAGAGTCAGGAGGAAACACATCCCCCGAGGGACATTCTAAAACCTCCTGCTCAGTCCTCCTCCGAACTATTACGTCCACAAAAACACAGGAGTCTGAGATGCCCTCCCAGCCCAGAGGAGGCAGAGGAGACAGGACAGCTGAGTGAACATAGGTCCTGGAGGGACAGGGCCCTGCGCAGAAGGAGGGCGAGAAGGGACCCGCATGCTGGGGAGGGAAGCCTGAACACCCACGGTGGCCACTGTCACCGCTCGGCGCTGGTGTCGGGGACACCCGGAGACCTGCTGCTACGTCCCACCCTCCACGCCCGCCTCCTCCTCAAACGAGACGGCTCGGGGTTTCGTTACAGGCACAAAAAAGAAAGCCCGGTCCAGCCGGAGATGCACCAAGCAGACGCCTCAACTCCCCTCGCCCAGGCATGCAGCCCACCCCCAGCACTGGCCGAGCAGGGACGGGGACCCTCCCCCTGTGACACCGTGAGCCAGGCCTTCGTGAGCTCAGGGGTAGTGAACCTGACAGGCCCCAGGGAGCACCAGCAACCTCTTCATGGTTGGTCAGGTCACCACCAAGGGAACTCAGGCTGCGAAAGGATCCCTGAACCACGCCATCTGGGGAGAGGTGCAAAGGGGCGCCAGGTGTGGCACCTCCAGCTGGCACCGTGCCTCCGTCCCACCAGCTCACCTGTGCTCCACCCAAAAACCCAGATCCTCAGGGCCCTCCTGCCTGGCCCTCAGCCCAGGGCCCTGGCACAGCCAGGCCAGTCCTCACACCTTCCCTACCTGCACCTGCACCCCTGGGCCCCAGCCCTGTCCGACCCCCTTGCTCACCAGCTCTGCCACCTGCCCCTCTGCACTGGCCCTGGAGCACCAGGCCCTGTGGGAAGGTGAGCCTGTGGCCAGGCCCTGTGGCAGGGGCTGCCTCCGTATGTCCGGGTCCCACAGGTCCCAGGAGGCCCAGGGTGTTCTCTCACCTGCACCTGGCTCCCTGCCCAGCACCCCAGCTGGCCTGGAGGACTCACAGGCACGTCCTGACCCTGCTCTGCCTCCAGGAGTGAGGCCAGCGCTGAGTGCACATGGGCTCCAGAACCACACCGCAGGGCACCCCAGCTGTGCCACAAGGAGTAAGGCTCTCGTGCAGGACCTGGCTCCTTGTGGGTGAGTGGTCAGGTTGACTCATCTTAGATCCCTTACACAAAGCTCCCGAGACTCGAGGATGGGGTCAGGGGAGAAAGCTCGGCACTAGGCACAGAGGCAGCGAGAGCGCCTCGGGGACTCGGCAGGGCGGAGGCAGTGATCGCCAAGGATGGGCCACTGACAGCACAGCTCAGCTCTTGAACAGGCCAGCAAAACAAGCCAACCCCACACACCCCCAGCCCGCATGTGACACACTGCCCAGTGTGACAGGGACTCCAGACACACAGGGTAGAGAGCGTGTCAGGAGGACCCCAGAGCACCCTGTACCAGCTCTCCAGCTGCCTGTGGCTGCCCCTCACTCCTCAGCCAGGCCTCGTCCAACTGGTGCTGCAGCCTGCAGAGGCTGCCCGTGGCCAGCATCTGCCCCTCAGCATGGAGGACACTGACCACCGCAGTGCCGGGTGGGCTCCTCCTCCAGGCTGTCCTAGGGACAGCCACGCAGCCCACTCTGGCCCTCTGAGCCCTCACCGGACCCAGGGCCTTCAAGAAGCCGCTCCAGGTTGCCAGCACAGGCCTCAGTGCAAACACAGCAGGCTGGAAGTGGCGCTGATCACCGGCACGCCTTCGCAGCCCGGCAGGTCCTGCCTGACGCAGGATGTGGCGCCCCCCGCTGCGCAAAGCCAGGACAGGAACACACGGGCGAGAGCATGCAGCGGCCCCCAGCCTGGGCACACGCGACACCTACTTGGAGAAGATGACCATCAGCTTCCTCCGGCTCCGCCGCGGCTCCACGTCCTCATCAAAGCCCCCCAGGTCCTTGCCTAGGAAGACCTCCTGGTGGAAGCCCCGATTGAGGTGCCCGTCCATCTCCAGCTTCACCCCGTTCAGGTGGTCCGGGGGCAGGATCTCGTTTTCCTCCCGGTTGGCCGCTCTCTCTCGAGTGGACGAGTGGTTGGCAGGCCGTGCTGACGCATCCATCAGAAGTATCGCCCCCAGGAGCCAGAGGCAGCGTGGAGCCAGGGCGATGAGGGGACCCCACCTGGACGCCATCGCCACCCAGGACCAGACCATGGGGTGGGCTGCAGGGTGTGGGCCAGGTGCTGGGAGGGGCAGGGGCAGAGGAGGAAGTGAGGTCCTGGCTCCAATCCAAGCCCCAGGCACCACAGAGGGCTGTGTCCCCAGGACAGCTACAGGCTGGGACAAGCAGCTCACGGTCTGCAGAGAGACACAGACACGTCATTAGTGAGACTAGCAAAGACTTCCCCAAGCACGTCTATCCTGCAACATGAAACACATCCTCAATTCACAGGGTCCAGACCACACGTGGCACCGTTTTCTCCAGACCACATGTGGCATGGTTTTCCCCAGACCACATGTGGTGTTTTTTCCTTTATGTTTAGAAACAGGGTCTTGCTCTGTCGCCCAGGCTGGAGTGCAGTGGCGACCACGGCTCATCGCAACCACGAACTCCTGGGCTCAGGTGATGCTCTCGCCTCAGCCACCCGAGCAGCTGCAACCACAGGCGCGCACCACCATGCCCGGCTAATTTATTTTTATTTTCTTTTGCAGAGATGGGTCTTGCTGTACTGCCCAGGCTGGTCTCAAACTCCTGGCTTCAAGTGATCTTCTTGCCTCAGTCTCCCAAGGTGCTGGGATTACAGGCATGAGTCACTGTGCCTAGTCTTTTTTCCCTATTTTACAGATACTGAGTTTTCAGCCCTGTCTCTCCATCTTTCCAGCTCTCTCCTGAACCGTCAACACCTCCAGGGGCTAACCTGTCCCCGCCGCCCAACACCTACAGCACAGCCTTCCTGTGGGGCCCGGCTCTGTCTCTCCTGGCATCATGCCACTGACCCATGGGGTTACGGTCACTCTCCAGACCCTGACTTGAACATTCTTGAGATCTATGACCTTAGCTAAATCATGTGGCCTCCCAGGCCTCAGCTTCTCACTAAGAAACAGGAGGCTCCCCCCTGCCCCCCGGCTTTGCGAAGATAGTCAACCCTAAGGGCAGAGGGTGTCAGGGCCTGGTCCCCGCAAACACAGCCCCCATACACAGATGTGCACACACACATCCACACTCACGCATGCACATATTACACACACATGCCCTTGCCCACACTCGTAAGCGAACGCCAAGGCTGTGGAGCCCAGAAGCCTGTCTTGGCGTCCGAGGCATGGCCAGTCCTGGTGGGAAGCAGGGGCTCACAGGGCCTCATGCCTCATGTATCCCAAAGGAAACTCGGGGTCCTTCCCACCCACGAGCTTGCTACTTTCACAGTCTGCTCCTCCGGCAAACACCTGTGGGTCTTTCCGGGTGCCGCTGAGGCCCCCCAACCCGTGTTGCAGCTGTTCCCTGAACACACATGGACTGAGGCTCCTGTGGCCGTCTTACTCAGCTTCACTGTCCTGGCACCTGCCACTCTGCACACAGTAGGCGCTCAACGAATGCTACCTTGTGTAATATTAGACGGAGAAATGCTGCCTCCAGGCACCGAGAAACACCAGTGGGGCCACCGTGAAAGTGGCCCTGAAGTCAGTGCAGTCTCTGCCACAAACCAACAGGGAGGGGTACAAGCCTGGGGTCACCCAAGGAAGGAAACCCCAGGTGAGGGGCTCATGTCTGATTTTTTTTTTTTTTTTTTTTTGAGAGAGAGAGTCTCATTCTGTCGCCCAGGCTGGAGTGCAGTGGTGCAGTCTTGGCTCACTGCAACCTCCGCCTCCCAAGTTCAAGTGATTCTCCTGCCTCGGCCTCCCAGTTAGCTGGGATTACAGGCCCCGCCACCATGCTCCATTAATTTCTGTATTTTTAGCAGAGATAGGGTTTCACCATGTTGGCCAGGCTGGCCTCGAACTCCCGACCTCAAGTGATTCTCCTGCCTTGGCCTCCCAGTGTTGGGACTACAGATGTGAGCCACGCACCCGGCCTGATTTTCTGAACATGGCTGAGGGCTTTTCCCTTCCCTAGTGGTGGTATAATTCCGTTCCTGTTGTCCCAGCTCGCCTGACCAGGGGAGTGTCCTGGGTAAGAACCAAGATACCTCCTCCTGGTGCTGACTCCACTAACTACAGTCATAAAACACATTCTGTACAAAGCAAAGAGACTGTACTTTGTTCCTGAGAGGACAAAGCTAGTTCTTGATTCTACTTATCTTGATGAGTTACACGGTATACTTGAGGCAGGAGGACGGTGAGACCAGCCTGGGCAACGCAGTGAGACTGTGTCTCTTTAAAGCACAAAAACAAGGCCGGGCGCGGGTGTAATCCCAGCACTTTGGGAGGCTGAGGCGGGCGGATCACGAGGTCAGGAGATCGAGACCATCCTGGGTAACACGGTGAAACCCTGTCTCTACCAAAAAATACAAAAAATCAGCCGGGCGTGGTGGCGGGCGCCTGTAGTCCCAGCTACTGGGGAGGCTGAGGCAGGAGAATGGCGTCAACCCGGGGGGCGGAGCTTGCAGTGAGCCGAGATTGCGCCACTGCACTCCAGCCTGGTGGACAGAGCGAGACTCCGTCTCAAAAAAAAAAAAAACAAAAAAATAAGACCCTGTCTCGAAAAAGGGGGGAAAAAGTAACCCCAAAATAACTATAAATATCAGGAGCCCATCAAGTGGCGCTTCCTCCCCTGGCTTCAGAGTATCCATCACGGCGAGCGAGGCTCGCAGCACAGCGGGGCGGGCCTGTCCCACCGGAATAGGGTTTCCGCTTCGCCATCCCCCAGCAGCTCAGTTCCCAGCAAGGAGCCAACACACCCTTGCGAAGCGGACGTGGTGAAGAGCTCAGGCAGAGACGCTATGGCTCTGCCATCCCCGGGCTTCAGCTCGGGTGGAACGCGGCTATTGCCGGCGGTTAACACACACGGTTAGATTCCAAAAGCTCGACAGGGTTCATGACACCGCCTCTGAGCCAGACACCAAGGGCTCCACGCAGCCGACTTCACATCTCCAAATCCTACTAAGTGGGGATGAGGGTCCACGAGGTTCAGAAGCGGAAGCGGAGGCGCAGGGAAGAGCGACAGCTTGTCCAAGGTCGCCTCGCCGATAAACGCGAGTCCAGCCAGACTCCCTTGGCCTCCGTTTCGCGGTGGCACTCGTAGGTTTTGGCCAATAGAAGATCAGACGTGCCGGCGGCCGGAGAGGCCCGCGTCGCCGGCCCGTCCCTGCCCCGCGGAGTCCCGGAAGCCCCGGTGGCGGCGAAGTCTCGCCAGGGCTCGAGGCCGAGCGGACGGACGATGCCCCAGCCCAGGGCGGAAGACGGCGGCGGCCTCCAGACCCGCCCTCGCCGTCCGGCCGGCGTGGACACTTGGCCCAGAGGCCTGCAACGGCCGCCCCGGGCCCCTCACTCACCGGCCTGCCTCCCCGCGCCCGGGATCCGAGGACCGGAGCGAAGCGCCCGTGACGCCGTCAACGGGCCCGGATCAGGCCGCTGCCATCTTTCTCGCGGGCGGAGGCGGTGCGAACGCGCGCGACCTCACTGAGGGGACGCCGGAGCCACCATCTCTCCTTCGGGCGGAAGCGGCCGCGGGGCCGCTCCGAGGTTGACCAATGAGAAGGGTGCCCGAGGCCACGTGACAGGCGCTCCTGGTGGGGCCGGCCTCCGCGCGCCCCCGAGCTCGGCGTCCGCAGAAGGCCCCGGCGCGCTCCCGGGAGCGCCGTGCGCACGCGCACCGCCCCGAGCTGGGGGCGTCTGCGCACTCGCGCGTCCGGCCTGGGCCGCCGGCCCGGCGCGGGCGCCATGAAGCTGCTGCGGCGCGCGTGGCGGCGGCGGGCGGCGCTAGGCCTGGGCGCGCTGGCGCTGTGCGGGGCGGCGCTGCTGTACCTGGCGCGCTGCGCGGGCGAGCCCGGGGGCCCTAGGACGGCGTCGGGCCGCAGCCCCCCGCCCCCCGCGCCCGCGCGCGCGGCCGCCTTTCTGGCCGTGCTAGTGGCCAGCGCGCCCCGCGCCGCCGAGCGCCGCAGCGTGATCCGCAGCACGTGGCTGGCGCGGCGCGGGGCCCCGGGGGACGTGTGGGCGCGCTTCGCGGTGGGCACGGCCGGCCTGGGCACCGAGGAGCGGCGCGCCCTGGAGCGGGAGCAGGCGCGGCACGGGGACCTGCTGCTGTTGCCCGCGCTGCGCGACGCCTACGAAAACCTCACGGCCAAGGTGCTGGCCATGCTGGCCTGGCTGGACGAGCACGTGGCCTTCGAGTTCGTGCTCAAGGCAGACGACGACTCCTTCGCGCGGCTGGACGCGCTGCTGGCGGAGCTGCGCGCCCGCGACCCCGCGCGCCGCCGCCGCCTCTACTGGGGCTTCTTCTCGGGCCGCGGCCGCGTCAAGCCCGGGGGACGCTGGCGTGAGGCCTCCTGGCAGCTCTGCGACTACTACCTGCCCTACGCGCTGGGCGGCGGCTACGTGCTCTCGGCAGACCTGGTGCGCTACCTGCGCCTCAGCCGCGACTACCTGCGCGCCTGGCACAGCGAGGACGTGTCTCTGGGCGCCTGGCTGGCGCCGGTGGACGTGCAGCGCGAGCACGACCCGCGCTTCGACACGGAGTACCGGTCCCGCGGCTGCAGCAACCAGTACCTGGTGACGCACAAGCAGAGCCTGGAGGACATGCTGGAGAAGCACGCGACGCTGGCGCGCGAGGGCCGCCTGTGCAAGCGCGAGGTGCAGCTGCGCCTGTCCTACGTGTACGACTGGTCGGCGCCGCCCTCGCAGTGCTGCCAGAGAAGGGAGGGCATCCCCTGAGCCGCCGCGGCCTGGCCCTCCGGAGCACCCGCTTCACCCAGCGGCGCCTTGGGGCAGATGCCCAGCGGGCGCACCATGCCCGGGCCCCAAGGCCCCCGTCCCGCGGCCACGCCCGTGGTCGCTGCCTCCCGGCCTGCGTTTGGGAGACCCCTGGGGGTTGCCGGGACAGCGCGCCGTGTTCCGGTGGAGGTGCCGGTTCCTGGACCTTAGCGAGCCTAAGCAGGGCCCGGCCGCGCGCTGACCCCCGTGCTGTCCCCAGCCGGCTCACGGGGCTGGGCCCCGATCTTCCGTGTCTCTTATCAGTGGCGTTTTTCATGTACGTGTCTCAGATCTAACGTGATTTCACATCAGTCCGCTTTCATGGGATTTTGGTCTCTGTCCAGTGACTTCGTGGTAAATATAACTCAGTGTTTGCTTGTAAATTATTTATAAATATTGTAAGTTTGTGTCGATGTGAGTGTCACTTGGCAATGTGAAGGTCTTGGGTTTTTTACATGATTTCAGGAAACACTTGTATGTCAGAACTTGGTGCCTGTACTGTCGGCCCCACTGCTGCGTATGTTTAAAGGCAGGAGAACTTTAAAACTGGCCATTTATCTTTTCAGTGTGTACACGTCATGGGACCCATTGCTTCTTTCTGAAGAGATTTTCCTTTTAAGGCTTCCCGTGGGTCCGTGGCGCTGCTTTATTTCAGACTCCGCCCCACGTTCCAGGAATCCGAACCCCGGAGTGCTGATACGGTTCCAATTCCGCCTTAAGAAAACAGGACCAGCCGGCACCCGGCCTGCCTCTCACCTACCTTAACACATCCTTGGAATCCCCTCATTTAACGAGAAGAGTGAACACTGCGGTCCTTGCCAAAATAAAATAAAGCTGCCCCAGGACAAGGGGTGACCGTGAGCGCCTTGAAGTCCAACACGGGTTTTCTGTCTGGGGGACCTGGGTGGTCCTTGCTGTGATCTTTGTGGTCCCACTTTGGAGCCAGGGCCGGTCTGGGGTCCAGTCTGGAGCAGGCTCAGCTGAGGGTTGGATTAGGCTCCAGGTCAGTGTTGTGGGATTAGGAGCAGGTTTGGGTTATTTCTGTTTGAAGGCAGCAATGGTCTCAGGAGGAAACAGCCGGGGCGGAGGGCAGTGATGATCTGTGGTCAGTGGGTCAGTGACCTGCACAGTGACTCTCCCACCTCCAACAGGTAAGGGTGGGACTGGAGGCGTCCCTAGGTCAGGCAGATGAGTTCAAGCTCCGATGGGCCACCTTGAATACAAGACTAACCGCCCCTTTGTGCACAGTTTGTTCTTGGACACGGACTTGTGAGGATCCAGGGCTGGGGACCCCGGTGTGAGCAGGATGGGGCCCTGCCCTCCTATGGGGTCGCAGACTCGAGCCCAGGGGCTGCCCATCACAGCGGTGTCCCAGGTCCCTGCCATCCGATTTTACCTGGGATGTCTTCTCTGGAGTTCGGAATTACTTGAGGAACCCTGTGTGTGCTTGGAGAGGCCAGAGGGCTTGCTGAGGATCCCATGGACAGTGGAGAGCGGGATTCGAACCAACGGCTGGACTCCCACACCTCTGGCCTGCACTGCCGAGTTCTTCATGGCTCCAAAGAGTTGACCCCTGTAGAAACCGGTGCAAATGTCCAAGACTCCCAATAGGAAGTCTAAAAATCCAGTTTGCAACCCCTTCTGACCTACAAAAAAATGGCAATTTGGTGTTTTTCAGCCTAAGACATTAAATTTCATATCAGAACAAAGCCTGCCCTGGGCCGACCCTCCCCAACCGTGCCGTGAACGGGTTCAGAGGACACGTGGACTGAAGGCTGGGACTCGGGAGGGCTGGGGGCTTCCCAGAGCCGGGGCAGCTACAGCTCTTTCTGGTCTCACCTCGAACTTGCCCTGTAGATCCTCCCTGCTCCCTGGTGTCTCCCTGCCCCGCGACTCCGCTTGACCGTGGACATGCCGTGGCATCCCCTCCCCCAGGCGTCCCTCCCTGGTCTTGGCTTGTACAGCTCCCCACCCACCCAGGTACTCAGTTCCCAGAGACCAGGGCCAAACCAGGAGGCCCTCGGGAGATGGGGAGTCACCGAGTTCATTTCCATGTGGGAACCTGGGATACAAAACAACCGACTCTTCTCTGCCACACGGATGTTTCTCCTCTAGTGGCCCCGAGAGCCCACCATGGAGGGGACAGTGTCAGGGCTGGGCAGGCACGGGGCAGCCGCATGCACACAGCCCCCAGGAGGCACATGGCCGGCAGGGAATGTGGGTCAAGCCAAGAGGGTGGGCTTTGGTCCCTTCAGGATCCCCCAGGAGGAGAGCACCCCCCTCTGCCCTCCTGGGGACCCTGGTCCTGCCCCTCTGCCCCGCATGACTGGCACGCAGGCACCTGACGTTGGCTCCAGCTCTCTGGGCCAGCCCTGGGTAACCACAGGGCCTGTGGCCTGGGTGGTCACCCCCAAAATGCCAAGTGCTACCTGCGTCTGGAGGCATCCCCACCCGAGGCCTCCAGGTTTCCACCTGCCCACCTGTGCCTGGCTGGGATCGTGGCGGTCAAGGCTCCTGTTAAGGGACTGAATTGTGTCCCCTAAAAGATATTCCAAGCCCTAACCCAGCAGCTACAAACTGACCTTGTCTGGAAGTCAGGTCTCTGCAGGTGGAATCGCGTTAAGACAAGGTGGCCTTACTCCGACGGAACTGGCGTCCTTATCAGAACAGGCCCGGAAAAAGCCGCTGTATGGCCACAGAGACTGATATCCAGGTGACACCTCTGCAGGCCGAGGATTGAGGACCCCCCAGCACCCCACCAGGTGAGGAAGGGCTCTACCCAGAGTCAGGAGCATGGCCTCCAGGGCTGCGAGGGAAGACACCCCGTCCAGCAGCCCCAGGGTGCCAGCCCAGTTGCCTGTGCCTGGCACTCTTCGGTGCAGACGCGGGCAGGGGCTCCTGCAACCTTGCGGTGTCACAGACGTCCAGCACTGACTGGGCCCAGATCTTCTCCTCCTCCTGGGGCTCAGCACACACCCTGTTCCCGGCAGGTGTTCATCAGTCCAGCCTGCAGCAGGGCTGCCCCTGCGGCCTGGGTCACCCCAGACTCTTCCACCCTCTCCCTGGCCGACTGTCCCAGCTCCGAGTCCTCAGGTCTGAGAGGGGCACGGCCCTCCTGCAGCCCCACCTGCCCCGGCTCCCCAGCTATGGCACCATGAGACCGGCTGACAGTGCAGGAATGGAAGCCCCAGCTGCCCAGACGGCTTGGGGAATCCTGGGGAGCAGGTGGCCAGAGACAGGCACGCAGAGCGGGGCCCGGAGAAGAGAGGAGGCCCCTTGTTCACGTAAGGCCCTGCTTCCTGGGCCCACCAACAGCCAGTGAGAGGCGTTTCCGGCTCCACGGGAGCTGCTCCCTGGTTTCAGGGGCCTGGGAAGGGCTTGGCTCTTTTTCCTGGTTTCCTACTCTGGAGTGAGCTGGGGTCTCCCCCTCCCACTGTGGGCTGAGGGGAAAGACCTCTGTGTCCATCCCACAGGCCTGGCCAATCTCAGGGTCCTCAAGAGGCTTTTGAGGGGGCACAGCCCAAACTCCTGGGCCTCCCCTTGAGGTCTCCTCCCAGCCCCCAACCCAGAGGACCTTCCCACAGCCTTGGGAGCTGACGCCCATGCTGCCCCATCCAGGTGGCCTCTGTGGGTGTCCACACTCCTTTCCCTCAGGGCCAGGGTGGATCCCACCCCCAGCACTCACAGCCCCTCCCTCTCTGGCCTCCCTGCTCTCCACACCCTCCCTGCCAGAGACTGGTGCCACCGACCCTGCCCCGATGGCCACACTGCACCGCACCGGCTAGGTCAGAACCACCCAAGGAGAAGAACCAAGATCTGGCCCCACCCCGTCCCCGGCTGCGTGCTCCTCCTCGGAAGGTCTCTCTGAGACCCATCCCTGCCTCCCTCCCCAAGGGTCTGAGCCTCCCTCACCGGGGTTCCCAGCGGAGGTAGACAGTGGATGAGTGGTCCGAGGAGGGGCGAGTGCAGCCGAGGAGCTGAAGGGAGGTGGAGGTGGGAGGGCCAGGAAGGGGGATCTGGAAGGCCCCAGGCGCTCCCCACCCATCCAGCCTCGGCCTCTGCTCTGGTCGCGTTGCCCAGCAAGGCCTCTCCTTGGACTGGGGCTCAGGCAGTCTGCCCTGGTCGGGGCCACGGGTGCCGCAAAGGCCCCTCAACTCAGCTAGCCAGGGTGCAAGACTGCACCCACGGCTGAGAAGCCAGGGGTTACGAGTGTGGCCCTGCTGGGACCTCCTCAGCTGCATCCTCCAGAGTAAACACCACAGATCTTCCAGGGCCAGCCGGGCAGGCAGGACAGGAGCCCAGGAAGGCCGCAGTCCAGCTCCCCTCCCCGCTGACCCGGGGCCTGACCCAGCCCGGTGACCCGAGCAGAAGGAAACCCAAGCTCCGGCCCTCCCTCTGGTGGCGTCTGAAGGTCTCAGCGGCCGCAGCCTCCCCAGGGGCCCTGCACCCACAGCCGCCCACCTCAGACCGGAGAGAGAGGGATGGATGAGCGGAGCCAGGCCCAATTCCCACCCGGGTGACAGGGTCACGGTGCCTCACCCTCGACCGCCTTGCAGACCAGCCCCGCCCAGACTTTCCAACCCAGGACAGTTGAACTCAGCCTAAAAAGCACCCGTCCAGAGGGCCTGAGTCCGGCCATGGTGCCTCCTGCTGCGGAGAGGTGTCCTGCACCCCCGTGTGGCAGGGAGAGGCCTGGGCATGTGGGCTGGGGGCCCGAGGGGTTAGGGTTAGGGTTAGGGTGGAGACAGGGTTTGCCCAGCCCTCACCTGTCACGCTTCTCGTCACCCCCTCGTGAGGGCCGTGGGCGTGGGGTGGGCAGGAGGCCCTGCTGGGCTGGGTCACACGCATGACACACGGCTGTCATCACACCGAGGCACCCGTGAGTCACTGCCCCAGAGCAGGGGCTGCCCCCGGCCTCCCAAACAAAGACCCTTTGTCCCCAGGCCTCTGGTGCCAGGCCCACCTGTGCAGCAGTCAGATGTGCAGGCAGACAGACACTCCGGTGGCTCAGCAGGCACAGGCAGGGCCAGGGCGTGTTCCTCACCCAGACACGCTGCCGTTCCAGGGTCAGGCTGAGGGAGACCCCTGGGGGACAGGCCCTGAGGTCACCACAGCTCAGAGTGGCCTGAACTAGGAGTCCAAGGCAGACTGGCCAAGCCCAGCCCGTGAGCGACGGCCCCAGGATGCAGCGCCGAGCTCTGCCCCCAGCTCCAGCCCCCAGCAGCCTCCAAGCACAGCAGACTCCAGGGCAGCGCTCTGCAGGCAGGAAAGAGCTCCCCGTCAGGACAGTGTGCTGAGCAGCCCCCAGCTGGGTGTGGGACCCCTCCCTGGACCCTTTCACCCAGTTTGGGGAGCCCCAAATGCCGAAGCAGCCGTCACAGCTCCGTGGGACCCTGTGTTGGCCCTGGTGGGACCAAGGCTATGTGGTCTCCTGGAGCCCAGGGACCCCGGCCACGCCTGCTCCAGGCACTGAGTGGCCAGCCAAGGGCTGGGGCCCTGGGGCTCTGGACGGGTGCCCTGGGTTTGCTCCCACGGGGGGGACCGTGCTACTGGCTCTGCAGAGTCCCAGTCCCAGGGCAGAGACCCACACGGACGTGCAGACCCATGGGCACGCACGCACCAGCCACAGGGACACACAGCTGTCAACCCGGGGTCAACACAGGGCACCTGGCACATAGATTTTTAAAAAGGAGGCCAGGCAGGTCTGTTTGGATCCCACACGCCCCCCTACACGGCCCCCAGATGCCCCCAACATGCCCCCAGGCCACGCTTGTTCCAAGGCCTAGATGACAGTGGTCACAACGTGTCGTGTGGTCTGTGGCCTGGGACAGGCCCCAGGAATGCCCTGAGCTTACTCCAGAGAGGCTGGAAGGCAGCCCAAGGGGCCCTTGGAACAGACACCCTCCCAGCTGCAGGGCAGCAGGGGCGGCAGGAGCAGCAGAGGCGGGGAGAAGGAGGTGAAGTCAGATGCCAAAGCTGGGCCTCCAGTGCCTGCCTGCCCTGACTGCAGCCCCAGGGTCCACACCCAGGTGCCCCCAGGGGCCAGGCTAGGGCAGCCACATCTCCCACGTACCCCAAGAGTGGGGCCCTCGAGGCACCGGGGACAGATGGGCAATGATGTCCACACCTGACAGGCAGGGCTGGGGCTGGGCCCAGCCTCCTCCTCACAGCCAGGAGCCCCCAGCCCTGCCTCCCTGGCTCCTGCTGCCCCTCGGGGTGGCCGCCGCACCTGGCCCCAAGAGGACTTTCTGGCTCCCCTGAGCTCCCGTCCGCATTTCTGTCCGTTCAAGACCAGACCAGCACCAGAGCTGGGAATACTGGCTCTGACCCAGCCGAGGCAGCCCTAGGCAGGGTGGGCCCAGCAGTTCCAGCTGGGGCTCTAGGGAAGGGCCGGTCCTGTGAGTGCAGGAGCTGGAGGGTTGGTGGGGGGAGTGTCCCCACACCAGGCACGGCCCCTCCCAGGATGGCAGGGAGCCCACAGCAGCAGCTTCCGACGCCCCCAGCCCCGGCCAAGCATCAGGTCGGCCTGCAGTTCTGGAAAGTCAGCCCTGGTGAAGGTCACGGAGGACCCGGCAGCTCCCTGCCGCTCAGGGCATGAGGTCGGGGGTCAGGCTGAGGCCTTCCAGCACTGAGCTGGCTGCCTTGGCTCTGCTCCTGCCAGGGTCCAGGAAGCCGCCAGACGCTTGGGACACTCAATACCCCAGCTCCCAAACCAGGGGGCACAGGCCTGAAGGGATCCATTTCCCTGGGCTCCCCGGGTCCCCCAGCCAGCCCAGGCCCTGAGCAACAGCAGCTCTGGCAGATCTGTGCCTGCCCCGGGGACCCCACGCTCCGCCTGGCTGAGTGACAGGCATCTCCCACCCCATCAAGAGTCCAGGGTCCCCTCTATGGCAACCACTGCAGTGTGGGTCCAGCCCAGGAGGCGAGGCAGAGAGAGAATGAAGGGGTGCAGCTGGGTTGGGCCGGAGGACGGAGCCTGGGCTGGGTGGGCTGGGGGCCTGGACCCTCCTGCGAGACCACCCACCCCACCCCGACCTGTCCATTCTTTTGCTCCTGGGTGCCCAGTCACAGAGGCTGGAGACAGCACATTCCAGGGGAATTGCAGCTAAGTGGCTGATCACCTCCAACTGGGGCAGAAACCAGGTGGCAGAGGAGGCAGAGGCCAGAGAGGAGGTGCCGGCTCCAGGACGTCCCCCCATTCACCCTAGCCCCGGCCCCCCTTCATCCTCACCCTCATCCCAGCCCCCAGCCCCCCCACCAGCCCCCAGCCCCTCCCTCATTCACCCCGGCCCCGGCCCCCACCCCACCCCCTCCTCCACGTCTCTTTGTCTCGTCTCTGTCTGGCTCTGTGCGGCCCTGGGTCCAATTTCTGGCGTCTCCGTCTGTCATCGCAGCCCCCACCTCCGGGGCTGGGGACTGGCTGCTGCTGAAGAACCTAAGAGCCCCCATTCCCGGATGGTGAGGCCCCAGGCGGTGCTCAGAAGGGCTTGGCTGGGTGCTGCCTGATCCTGGTTGCCTGCCCCCGGCCCATTCTTGCCCAGGGTTGGCCCGCCAGGTGGGGGAGGAGCCACTGAAAACTGGAAGCAAACGGGGGAGTCCGTGGCCCAGGGCTCACGCCAACCGGGAAGGTGCAGGCCACCCTCCTGCCCCTGCCTCCTCGGGGTCCCCACACGGCTGTCCCGCTGACCCAGCTCCAGGAGGGCCCGGCACAGCCTCCGTTCCCCGTGTGGATGGGCATCCGCCCGACTCTCTGGAAGGGAGCACTACCAAGTACTGTGGCCAAGCAGGGCAGGGGCTGCAGAAGGGAGACCCCCATTCTGGATCCAGGCCCCAGGGGCAGGCTGTGCTCACAGGCGGGGAGCAGAGAGCAGAGAGGAGCCCCAAGCCGGGGCTTTTGCATCTGGCCTGGTATCCCGCAGCCCCACATCAGGGCCTCAGGACTTGAGAGGTGGTGTAGGAGCTGTTGAGGGCCCCAGGATAGTGCCCCACACCGGCCCTTGCCCGGCTGGACATCCCCAGGTGGTGACCACAGCCTTGGCAAGTGATGCAGAGGCCCTTCCAGACAGCCCCAGCCCCTGACGCCACCCTGGGGGTCCCAGGGAGAGAGGTGGGGATGGGTCAGCAGCCAAGTCCACCTCGTGCTGATTGGCGCCTGCCCACACACCTCGTCACCAGGCTGGGCCATCCTGCCTCACTGCCCAGCAGGCCTTGGGGAGGATCCCTTCTCTGCCAGCGCCAGGCAGGTCCAGGTCCCAGGGGAGGGGTAACAGCCATGGGCTCCGGCCTCTTCCAACTTCCCAGACCCCACCAGCCACCAAGGGCCCTGGATGCCAACCAGAGACGGCATCTCCGCAGCTCAGCAGAGGCCCAGATGTCCTGAGGCTGATCTGCACTCTTTGGTCTGGGTTTGCCAAAGCCAAAATGGGGTGGGGGCGAGGCCCAAATCCACAGGACCTGCGGGGGCAGCAGCATGGGGATAGCATATGGGACCCATCCCACCCTCCACGAGGCAATTCTGGCCCGAGGCCCCCGAGGGGCCCTGGTCGTTAGGGTGCGGCCGTCCCTAGGGCAGGCGAGGAGAAGCCTACTGGTCCCAGCCCTGCTCCACCTGGGTGCCCCAGGCACGGCACCGTCTGGGTGCACCTGAGCCTGCAGGGGTGCCTTTCAGCTTCACACGCCTGCGGCGGCCAGTGCACACAAGCACGCAGTCCTGTGTGTGGCCTGCACGTCCTCTTGCTCTGCACAGACTCCCCACAGGACGCAGACCTCCCAAGGGCCCAGAACCGTGCTGCTCCCCAACCTCTGGTGCTTCCAGTGCCCCACGACCTGCTGACCCCCAAAGGCTGGACAGGCTGTGGGCAGAGCTGAGTGGGGCTGGCATGGACAGTGGTCCCTGTCCTCAGGGTTGGTGTGGCCCCTGCAGGGGCTGCCAGGGCAGAGCCCAGCCTCTGGCCATCACCATAACCCCAGGCCAGGCAAGTTGGCCCCGAGGGAGGCTCCACAGCCCGTACTCCAGACTACCAGGCTCTCATGTGAACAGCACCCTTCTGCCCCCACCCATCCCCTGCCGACCTCGGCAGCCTGGCCTCCACCCCCAGTGAAACATCCAGGCAGCACCCGAGGGCGGCGGGCTCTTTATTGTGGTGACCACAGGCATCAGTGGGAGGGTCCCCGGGATCCGGCGGCAGCTCCTGGCCCAGCCCCCCTCGGCGCCCTCACGTGCCCAGCAGCAGCCCAGAAAAGCTGGAGCCTGCCTGGATGGTGAGGACAGCCCCAGAGCCATTGTCCACAAACACAGAAGCGTACTGTCCAGCCTGTAAGAAGCAGGGACGTCACAACCGCGGCCACAGCCCAGCCACCCGGCGGCCAACGTCTGCCCACCTGCCCTGCGCTAGGAGGTGCCGAGGCCCCAGAGGTCTGCACCCTGAGTGCACCCGAACCCTCCTGCTCACACTAGGCCTGGCCTCACCTGCAGCTGCAGCAGCCCCTGCACCTGTGCCGTGAAGACCCTGCTGTTGCTCTCCAGGCCTGAGATGGCCTCCAGGGACCTGAACACAGCCCCACAGGGCAAGGGGGAGGCGTTGCAGGTCCAGGGGGCCAAGACGCCCCCCAGTGCCCAGAGACTTGTGTGGCCTGTGAGCCCCGCCCAAGAGTGGTCGGGGGCTGCCGCCTGAAGCGGGGGTTGAGGTCACTCACATGTGGCGCTGGCACAAGGACTCAATGCAGATGAGAACACGCACCACGTCCCGGGCCCGCAGCCGGGCCTTGCCCTGCAGCTCACTGTGGTCTGCAGAGACAGCCCTGGGGAGGGTGGTGCATGGGGGGCGGGGTGGGGGCCAGCGGGGAGGGGCTTCAGGGCACACTGCCCAGGACAGGCCCAGGAGTGGCTGCTGGGGCTGGGGGAGGGGAGGCCTGAGGCCGGGTGTGCAGCAGGGACCCCATGCCCAGTCCAAGGCCCCCATGGGGCAAGGGGCAGATCTCTAATGGGACCCGCGCCTGGGGCTGGCGATGCCAGGCGCCCCCAGAAAGCTCAGCCCCAGCCCCGTCACAGCACACGGCACAGCCAGCCCCATCCGGCTCACCCACGTGCAGACTGGCAGAGAACTGGAAGATGCCGGACGCGGGGGCCGTGAACCGACCTGAGGCCAGGCTCAGACCGGAGCCTCGCAGGAAGGCGCCTTGGGCAGCAGGCTGTGAGGGGCAGTGGGTGAGCGGCCAGTGAAGGGCCTGGCCCCCACCCCACAGACCCCGCCTGGGGAAGGTGCCTGCAACCAACAGCCCCTCACTCGGAGCAGGACTCCCCAGGACTCTCACTCTCACTGTGGGCACCGACAGGACTGACTCTCGAGTCCACACCCAGGACGGTCTCCTCGGTCTGGGCATAAGGTGTGGTCTGGGGCCCCAGGGCCTCCCAACCCTCACCCGAGGCAGCCCCTCGCCCTCCGAGCCCCGCCCCCAACTCCCAACTCACGTGGGTGCCCCGTGTCAGAGTGTGGGTGGTCCCGTCTTGCCTGTGGGGCTCCACCCAGTGCCCCCCTCTGGGCTCCTGGCCCCACTCACAGCCTGGAAACCATGCAGCTCCACCAGTGTCCGCTTGTCCACCCGGCGGGGGCCCTGCAGCCGGCAATGAAAGGCCTCCCCCACCAGCCGCAGGCCCACCCCCTGGGGCAGCAGTGGGTCCAGGAGCCCTGAGAACCGGTGCTCCGTGGCCTCTGTGGGGAGGAGGGCACAGGCCGCCAACAGGGTCAGCATGGGGCCCAGGCACGTCGGGACTCTGGGCAGTGCGGGGCGGCTGACCTTTCAGCAGCTCCTGAAACTCGCGAAGCAGAGTCTCTGGGGTAACTTCTGCACCTGGAGGTCCTGGGGGGCCAGGGGGCCCAGGAGGTCCTGGGGGACCCAAGAGATCCCGCTGGGGGGAGACAGAAGAAGAAGGTGAGGGTCCCAGTGGGACCCAGTGGGAGCTACCACCACACCCTGTCCCAGGCTCAGACCCTGCGGCAGCCCGGGCGGGGCTCACCTGCTTCTTGTCCCTGCTTCCGCACCGCTTCCTCGAGGCGCTGTCATCCGGCCGCCGGACAAAGTTCAGCCATGTCATGTGGGCGTCAGAGAACTCAGGTCCTGAGGCCTGGGATGGCTAAAGGGATGGGACGGGGTTAGCACACTGAGGCTGTGCCCTGCAGAGATCTGGGAACCCAGGGCAGTGGGGGGCACTCAGGGCAGACCCAGGGAAGGCATCACCAGCCATGAGAAAGACCCATGGCCGCCCTTGGGGGACTCAGAACCCGGACGTTCCAATGCCGGGGGCACCAGCAGTGCACGCACACAGGGCTTCTGTGGATGCAGACAGAGCCTGATGCCCTGAGCCCGACAGGGGCCTGGTCCTGGCTGAGGCAGGGACACGGACGGGACAATGTGGGGAGGACAGGAGAGGGGTTTCCACCGGCCTGAGAGTCCGAGACACCAGGCCAAGAGTGGCTGCTGGCAGGGGAGCAGCGGGCACGGACCTTCGCTGCAAGGACCCTCTGCCTTCCAGTTCACCCCAGTCCTCAGGTTCAGGTCCAGGCAGCTGGGGCCAGCCCACCCAGTTTAAGCAAGGGTCAGACAGGGCCTGCCACCCTCTCCAGCCCTCCAATCACCCTCTCTTTTTTTTTTTTTTTTTTTTTTGAGGCGGAGTCTCGCTCTGTCACCCAGGCTGGAGTGCAGTGGCGCAACCTCGGCTCACTGCAAGCTCCGCCTCCCGGGTTCACGCCATTCTCCTGCCTCAGCCTCCCGAGTAGCTGGGACTACAGGCGCCCGCCACCTCGCCCGGCTAGTTTTTTGTATTTTTTTAGTAGAGACGGGGTTTCACCGTGTTAGCCAGGATGGTCTCGATCTCCTGACCTCGTGATCCGCCCGTCTCGGCCTCCCAAAGTGCTGGGATTACAGGCTTGAGCCACCGCGCCCGGCCTGATCACCCTCTCTTAAGCCACCCCAGCCCCCACAGTCAGAGAAGATGTGCTAAGGAGGTTTGGGCTGGGGACAGCCTGGCCTGCAGGTGGAAGCGTGCAGGACTCCGATAGGAAGTGCGCAGCCAGGCCAGGAGGGAGTCCCTCCCCGGAGCAGGGTGAGCCAAGGGACCCTGGCCCGGGACAGAGTCCCGTCCTGCGCTTGGCCTAGCCCGACACAGCGGGGCTGGGTTCTGAGGACAGCCTCAGCCTCCTGACCAGACATGGCAGGTGGGTCCTCCCAGTGGACCAGACAGGCCTCTACCATGGGGGGTGGAGGACAGGCAGGGTGGGCGTGAACCCATTCCAGACCTGGGCCCACCCAGGGAAAAACAATTCAAGAGCATTCAAATTTACCTTTACTCCTCTCCCGACTCCTTATCCCGTTCCTCCCCCACTCCTCTCCCCTCCTCCCCCCACTGCTCTCCCTTCCTCCTCCCACTCCCCTCCCCTCCCCTCCTCCCCCCTCCTCCCTCCACTCTCCCCCCACTCCTTATCCCGTTCCTCCCCCACTCCTCTCCTCCCCCCACTCTTCCCCTTCCTCCCCCCACTCTCCCCCCAACTCCTTATCTCCCTCCTTCCCCTACTCCTCCCCCTACTCTTCTCTCCACTCCTCCCCAACCAACTCCACCCCCTACTCCTCAGGCATCCACTATCTGCTTGCTCTCCTGGCATCACCCCCACAGTGTGCTGGAGGAACCAGGTGCCCTGGAGGGGCCTGTGCATCAACCCATCTGGGGGCTGAGGGCCAGAGGCAGCAGAGAGCAGACTGCAGGAGAACCGCCCAACCCTGGAAGCCTGGAGGGCCAGCCTGAGCACACACCTTACAGCCCTCCAGCCGGCACCCTTCGAGGGAGGCCGCCACCCTGCAGGTTCTCTGGAGCAGTGGCCCTGGGCAGTGGGGTGCCCCCTCCCTTCCCCGGTGACTGGCCGGGACTGCTGAAGATCCCCCCACTGCTCCACTCCTGCCAGCACTGCCAGGCTGGCCCTGGCGCCGGGAACCAGCCCACTCTTCCTGAGCTGGTAGAGCCGGGCCTCAACCCTCCTCAGCCTGCCCATCTGGGAAACGGGGCCTCGGGCTCCAGGGGGACCGCGTGGGCTGAGAGGCAGCCGGGCTGGCTGCGGCAGAGCCGGCAGGCCTCAGGAGGAGGGAGGCCAGCATCAAAGGTGTGAGGGCTGGGGGTGGGGGCTGCTCTGGCAACTGCGGGTCCCCTCCCAGTCCTGGGGACCCCGACGGCAGCGGCAAGGCCTGCCCTCCAAGACCCCTGGAGGGACCCTGAGCAGGAGAGAGGAAGCCCGGGGTTGAGGTGAGCTCGGGACCTTCTGTCTTTGTGAAGACGCCCGGCCAGGCTGGGGCCTGAGGACTTAACCTGCAAGGGGGGGTGCTGGCTACACAGGACCCCTAGAAAGCACAAGGGACAGGCTCACCATGGCGTCTCCAGGCGCAGGAGTCATGGGGCGCTGGGCTCCCAGGGGGTCTGGTAAACCATCCAGCAAGCTGCCGGAGCCCCTCCCCACCCCCAAATCAGCAATTAACTTAATAGCAACAGGTTCCTCAGGGCGTGGCAGGCCCAGGCTTCGAAGGGTTAACTGTAGCCCCCAACCCCTGCGGGAAGCCCCCCTTCACCCACCCACCCCAGGCCAGCTGGGGGCCAGGTCCGGGCTGCAAAGGAGGAGAGGGCTTCCCAGAGGCCGGCCCGGCTGGGCTGCAGCAGATTCCCGAGGCAGGACCGTGGCCGAGGCCTCAAAAAGGGCAACCCCGAGGCAGAGCCGGCGGGGACACAGCCTGCTGGGGGATGACGCCCCAGGATCCGAGCTCCGAAGTCGCCCCACAAGGGACTACGCGCGTCCCGGCCGCGTACCTTGGGGGCCTTGGGCAGCCCCTCGCGGGAGGACGCGCGGGCGGTGGCGTTGGGGGGATCCGCGCGCTGGCCAGGCTGCTGCGTCCTCTGTGCCTCCGGCCGGGCCCCGAGGCCCCCGAGGAGCGCGAGCTGCGGCCCGAGGAGGACCGCGACCACGGCCCAGGCCCAGCGCCGCATGGCTCCGTCCCGAGGCGGCTTAGCGCGGCGAGTCCCGGCGCCAGGGCGCAGTCATGGGGGCGGCCGGCGCTCAGAGCCCCCGCGCGGGGGCGAGGCCCAGGGGCGCGCCCGGCCTCCGCCGCTGCATGTCTGCGCGGACCTGCCCGGAACGGCGGCGCGACGGCACTCAGGTCCCGCTGGGGTCCCGCTCTGGTCCCCGCTCCCAGCCAGTCCTCTCCGGCCTTCTCACTCCGCCGCCCAGTAAATCCTCCCCTCGCCTCCTCCTCCCCAGACCGCGCGGGCTTCAAGGGGGGCTCACACTTGGGTGATCCGCCAGCCCCCGGGCGCCCCGACGGCCAGGGGAGGAGACGGGGCGGAGACCCCCACTGACCCCTGCCTCTGCTCCTTGCCTCCCCTCCCCAGAACCCGCCCTGCCCCCACTGCTTCCCCAAAGGTCCACCTCATCCTGGGAACCGTGAAGACAGCTGCCTGCCTCCTCGCCCTCCCTCCCAGCTGAGCTCAGCGCGGCTCCCCTCACACCAGCCTCTGCAGCCAGCCACCAGGAGGGCAGCCACCAGCCAGCCAAAGCCCCAGCCCCTTCGCAGGACCTCCTCTCCCAGGCCCTCCCGGGTGCCCCGCCCTGACTCACCGCCCCGGCCCAGGGTCCTGGGGGTGCTGGCGGGCCTGGCTGGGGCCCCACTCGGGGGAAAGGTGAGGCCAGATCATGGCGACAGACCCCTTGGGCTCACTGGCTGGAGGAAGGGGATGGCCAGGTGGGGCTGGAAGACCCTCCAGCCGTGCTGGTCCTGGCGGAGGCTAACAGTGGCCCCAAAAGAAACAGGAAGGTCGGCCGGGCGCGGTGGGTCAAGCCTGTAATCCCAGCACTTTGGGAGGCCGAGACGGGTGGATCACGAGGTCAGGAGATCGAGACCATCATGGCTAACACCGTGAAACCCCGTCTCTACTTAAAAAATACAAAAAAAACTAGCCGGGCGAGGTGGCGGGCGCCTGTAGTCCCAGCTACTCGGGAGGCTGAGGCAGGAGGATGGCGTAAACCCGGGAGGCGGAGCTTGCAGTGAGCTGAGATCCAGCCACTGCACTCCAGCCTGGGCAGCAGAGCCAGACTCCGTCTCAAAAAAAAAAAAAAAAAGAAAGAAAGAAACAGGAAGGTCAACATGCCAGCCCTGATGCACAGCTCAGAACTCTCCAGACCCTCCCCTCTTGCCAGACACGAGGGCAGCCACACTGAGACCCCAGCCCCAGGCCACATCCACAGACAGAGCCACCGGAGACCAGGCTGGGATGGGGATGACGCTCAGGAACCCACCAGGGACCCCGGCTGCCCCCGACCCCTCCGGGCTCTCAGACGCTGCCTGACTGGCACCTCCAGAGCGCACTGTGGAAGCCTCCCAGCCCCGTGTCCGCTGGTGAAGGTGGTGGAGGACTCTGGGGACATGGCACAGTGCCCACACAATACCAGCCCTGCCAGACGCCCGCAGGTGTGGCCTGCATCCAGCATGGGTCGGGAAAGGCAGCCCCAACACCCCTCAATCCAGGCTTGGGGCAAAGGGGAGGGGTGGGCAGGTGCCTTGGCCAAGGAGACCCCCGCCCAGGGCTACCAGACCCCTCCTTACAGGCAGGGCATCCAAATTTTCTGTGTCCCCCACTAGCAATGTGCTCCCCTGTGACTCCAGACAGGTCAGGCTGGACCTCCAACTCTGCCCTACAGGCAGGAAAACGGGCAGCCTTGGGAGGCTGGACAGAGTGCAGCTGGGCCTAACTGGGAAGGATGTGGCTTCTTGTTCCCATCCCCAGGCACCTTTAAAATGAGCTTAGCCTTGCACCCAGGCGGGAACACTCAGTCCCCACACTCCCTCTAGAAAACGACCAAGAGGACCCCACCCTCTGGGTCACCCACCAAGGCTCCGGGGTACCCTGGGCCACAGCCGTGAGCTGCCCCCACAGGGAGGCTCAGGTGCAGCTGCTGGCTCTGCTTACCCCCTGCACCCCACAACCCAGACACCCTGACACCGCCAGGCCATGGAAAAATGGCAAAGGACCACGGTGCCCTGCCCACCCGCCTGCTGCAGGGAGAGCGGCTCCCTCAGACCCGGAGTGCTCTGCCGTGTCAGCTGGTTAATCAGCGCTCAGGCCGGCCTGGGCATGCGCTCACAGAGAAGCTCGAGGCTGCCAGCACACACAGGAAACGCCTTCTTCCGAGCCCACGTGCTGCACGTGTCTGCAGAATATCAACCTTTCAAGGGTTTTTCTCTCCTCATTAAAAGTCTTCACAGTGTGGTCTGCATGGCGAGGGGACACACTGTGCTCCCAGGGGAGGTCAAGGACGGCCCCCACTGGTGACAAGAACAGAGGGGCCCACGATTCCTCTACGGGAAACGGGGACAGAGGGTCAGACGTGCCCGGCCCAACAGGTCAAACATCATCTCTTATTCTGGGCCAGTGCAGACAACACATCACAGGCACCGCCTTCACTGCTTGACCAAGGGTCGCTAAAAGCTGAGATTTCAGTTGGGCGCGGTGGCTCACGCCTGTAATCCCAGCACTTTGGGAGGCCGAGGCGGGCAGATCACAAGGTCATGAGTTTGAGACCAACCTGGCCAATATGGTGAAACCCCATCTCTACTTAAAATGCAAAAATTAGCTGGGTGTGGTGGTGGGCACCTGTAATTCCAGCTACTTGGGAGACTGAGGCAGGAGAATCACTTGAATCCGGAAGGCAGAGGTTGCAGTGAGCCGAGATCACACCACTATACTCCAGCCGGTGTGACAGAGCAAGACTCCGTCTCAAAAAAAAAAAAAAAATTGAGATTTTAGTCAGGTGTGGTGGCTCACGCCCATGATCCTAACGCTTTGGGAGGCCAAGGCAGGTGGATCCTTGAGCTCAGGAGTTCAAGACCAGCCTGCACAACATGATGAAACTCCATCTCTACAAAAAATACAAAAATTAGCCGGGCATGGTGGCGCATACTTGTGGTCCCAGCTACGTAGGGGGCTGAGTTTGGAGGATCCCTTGAGCCCAGGAGGTCAAGGCAAGCCACGCAGGTGCCAAGGCAAGAGATCAAGGGCACCAGCTGTTCCGGTATAATAAAATATACACAATAAGAATATACTAGGCCGGGCGCGGTGGCTCAAGCCTGTAATCCCAGCACTTTGGGAGGCCGAGACGGGCGGATCACGGGGTCAGGAGATCAAGACCATCCTGGCTAACCCAGTGAAACCCCGTCTCTACTAAAAAATACAAAAAACTAGCTGGGCGAGGTGGTGGGCGCCTGTAGTCCCAGCTACTTGGGAGGCTGAGGCAGGAGAATGGTGTGAACCCAAAGGGCGGAGCTTGCAGCGAGCTGAAATCCGGCCACTGCACTCCAGTTTGGGCGACAGAGCGAGACTCCGTCTCAAAAAAAAAAAAAAAAGAATATACTAGAAATAGATTATAGATATGATTACATATACTATTAATCACAGTTTGTAGCATTACTCTTTATTCCAATATTATAATAATCTTTGTTCTACAACTATAACCTAGGAAAAACCAGGTCATACAGAGACAGGAGCTGGAGGGACACAGTGAGAAGTGACCAGAAGCCAAGAGTATGAGCCCTGTCATGCCCGGACAGGGCCACTAGAGGGCTCCCTGGTCTAGCGGTAATGCCAGCGCCTGGGAAGACGCCTGCTACTTAGCCAACCTTGGTCTAGCGCTAGTGCCAGTGCCTAGAAAAGGCACCCGTACTCAGCAGACCAGGAAGGGAGTCTCCCTTTCCCCGGGGGAGTTAGAGAAGACTCTGCTCCACCAGCTCTTGTGGATGGCCCGACATCAGCCAGGCCCGCCCGCAGCCATACGGAGGCCTGTGATGCTGTGCTTCCGCGGTCACGCTCCTGGTCTGCTTTCACGTTCCGCCCTGTACATCTGGCTCTGCCTTCTAGATAGCAGTAGCAGAATTAGTGAAAGTACTAAACTCTTTGAAATGCATAGAATAATGGCATAAGCTGCCCTCTCTCTCTGCCTCGGCTGCCAAACAGGGAAGGGCCTCCTGTCTGGTGGACACGTGACTCGCGTGACCTTACCTATCATTGGAGATGGCTCACCCTCCACACCCTGCCCCCTTGTCTTGTATCCAGTACATCACAGCGCAGCCAGGTATTCGGGACCACTACCAGTCTCCGCGTCTAGTGGCAGTGGTCCCCCAGGCCCAGCTGTCTTTTCTTCTATCTCTTTGTCTTGTGTATTTCTTTTTTTTTTTTTCAGGGGGAGTCTCACTCTGCCGCCCAGGCTGGAGTGCAGTGGCCGGATCTCAGCTCACTGCAAGCTCCGCCTCCCGGGTTCACGCCATTCTCCTGCCTCAGCCTCCCGAGTAGCTGGGACTACAGGCGCCCGCCACCTTGCCCGGCTAGTTTTTTGTATTTTTTTAGTAGAGACGGGGTTTCACCATGTTTGCCAGGACGGTCTCGATCTCCTGACCTCGTGATCCGCCCGTCTCGGCCTCCCAAAGTGCTGGGATTACAGGCTTGAGCCACCGTGCCCGGCCTTGCGTCTTTATTTCTACGATCTCTCATCTCCACACACCAGGAGAAAAATCCACACGCCCAGTAGGGCCGGACCCTACAGTTACAGTGAGTCATGATGGCACCATTGCACTCCACACTGGGCAACAGAGCAAGATTCTATCTCCATTAAAAAAAAAAAGTTGAGATTTCACATACAGAAAACATTTGAGACAGGATCTGGCTCCCTTGCCCAGGCTGGAGTGTGGTGGCTCCATCATGGCTCACTGTAGCCTCCACCTGCTGGGCTCAGGCAATCCTCCCACCTCAGCCTCCTGAGTAGCTGGGACCAAAGGTGTGCATCACCACACGAGGTAGTGTTTTGTATTTTTTGTGAGATGGGGTCTCACTATGTTGCCCAGGCTGGGCTCAAGAGATCCACCCCTCAGCCTCCCAAAGTGCTGGGATTATAGGCGGAAGCCGCCGCACCCGGCAGTAACGCGTGTTAAGTAAACACTCTGTTTGTTAGCGTTCCACCTCCCATGAGCCTCGGGAAACACCAGGCTTCGGAAATGATGCAGGCAGTCACGGAAGCGTTGGGGATCAGGGCACGGTTGGCATCCAGTACGGGATGGGGACAGAGTCCTGCAGAGGGCTTACCACCACGGCCCCAGCGACGCGATCCCCATTGGGACCCACCTGCCCTGCAGCTGCCACACACCCCAGGCCAGCAGGTGTGACCCCTGGTCACGGGCCACCCCAGCCCTGAGCAGAGACGGACACATGTCCCGGCCCACAGAGACACAAGCAGCATGAAATTCAGAAATAAAGATATAATGAAAGACTTTTTGTTTTCCACAATAGGTTAAATACATACAATTGGTAAATTATAGAGCAATTCTGAATAAACTGATGAAAAAACAAAGAAAGATGAGCGCGCGCAGGCTGGGCTGCGCTTGTCTCCCGCCCGCCTCTGGACAGGGTGGGTTTCTCGCCGGCGGCCGTGACCCACCTCCACGCGATGCACCTGCGGCACATCCCACCCGGGCGAAGTCACGGAACAGACGAAGAGGGGAGACGGCCGGACCCGGGGAGCCACAGGGCCCGAACAGCCCCTGCCGGCTCAGGCGTCGTTCCCGGGCCGGGGTCCCCCTCTGCCATCTTCCGTGGAAAGCGAACACCCGGGCCGGAGCCGTTACCTACTGTGAAGGCGGCGCAGGGGGCGGGCGCAGGGGGCGCGGGATGGGATGTGAGGGAGGCCCCCGAGTGCACGGGGCCAGCCTGCCGGCCGTGGGGGCCTCCCGCAGGGACTCCGGTCCTCCGCCTTCCACCAGCACCGGAGGACGGGCTTCCGGGCCACCGGACTTAAGGAATTCAGGGGAGAGGCCCTGCAGGCCCCCGAGGCCCCCGCGCCTGCAGCCCCGAGGGGCGCCCAGGAGGCCCCGCCCCGCCCCGCCCCGCGGCCCCGCAGTCAAGGGCGACACCTTGTGGTCGGAGCGGGCAGGCTCCCGGCTCCCAGGACAGCCGGAGGCCCCGCGCGCTTTCTAGAAGGAATGCGCTTCATCCCGACTGTAAACACGTTTGTAAATGCTGAGACCAAAGCCCGTCTCCCTGGATCCTGAGCTACGGCTGCCGCTGGCCCCGCTAAGCCTCGTCACGCCATGGCCAGGCCAGACCAGCACGGCGGACGCCAGCTCCACCCGGCCCGCGGCTCCCACCCGCCGGCGCCGGGAGCTCCAAGAACGCACGCGCAGCCCGCGGTCAGCAGCGAGTCTGTATTTCTAAGTGACCACATCTAACAGAATGAAAAACGGGTTTACTAAAACAGGTCCAAAGACAACACGGAAGACAAGCTACGAATCCAGCACACCAGCGGCCCATCCACGCCAGCCCCAGCGGCGGAGGCCGGGGCAGGGCTGTCTCCAGCCTCCTCCAAAGCCCAGTCACACATGTTGGCTGTTGCTTCCCCTTTCAGGCTTTGAACCGCTAAACCCAGGAGCCCGGTGGGTCCGCCTGTGCTGGGCCCGCCTGTGCTGGGCCGTGTGTCCAGCCTGCCCAGGTCACGCTGGTGCGCGGTGCCCGCAGTGGCGCCTTGGGTCTCGGCGCCTGGGCCTCACTCCTGCGCGATGCTCCTCAGCACGTACTTGACCGTGTAAGCAAAGGCCGCAAACCCAACGATAACAAACAAGTTCGCCAGCGCGCCGCCCAGGAGTCCGTGGTGCCGGTTGGCCTGCTGGAGCCCTGCGAGGTTGGGGACGGCCCCCGGCGCATGCCCGTTGAGAAGCTGAATCCCATTCTGGACCAGGTGCGTCTCCCCGTCTGGAACCACGTCTGGCAAGGGAAGAGTCTGGGGTTTGCTACTGAGTTCGTCTTGTGCTTTCTGTTTTTGTTTAATTTCCTAAGAGAGAAACACGAGAAACGCAGCTGGTCTCCAACCAGCGCCTCAGGACCTGCACTCCGGTTCTCAGGAGCTCACGGTCCACCACCAAGAACCAAGCCCTAGGCCACGGTGTCATATCCCGACCCCATCTCACACATGAGGGCCGGAGCGTGGCTGGCCTCACTGGCCCTGTGCCTCTTGGCCCCTGCACTCAGGCAGACCAGAGCAAGGCTGAGCCACAGAGGCCAAGACCAGGGAGCACTCCAGTCCCACATGGCAGCTGCTGTGCCTCCCAGCCATCCCCAGACCACCCAGGTGGCCACTCAGGCCCACGAACTCCATGCCCCTGTGGAAAAGGCCCAGCTCCCAGCCCACCAGCACAGCTGTCTGCAGGCCACCCCCCAGGGCCCAGCCTTCTGCCTCCCCTGCCTCGGGGCTCCTGGGGGAGAGGAGCCATACCGAGGAGGTCTGCAGCTTCAGGACCCAGATGTTACTCTTTGGAAAGAGGTGAAACTGAAGGGTTTTAACAGGGGGGAAGGCGAAACCCATTTCCGACTTTCTCTTTCTTACCTCCACAACTTCAGGAAATAATTCACAAAAGACTTTATCTTTCAAATTAAACGCTAAACTCTGCGCTGCCAGTTGTCTTTTCTAGGAAGGAAGAGAAGGGAATCAGCCAGAAAACTAATTTCAATTCTTTCAAAATTATAAAAGCAGATTTCAAAGTCAAGGGCTGCAGTCTTCATGCTGCAGAAAGCACTTAATAAGCACTCTTCACAGCAAACTTAGAGTCTTATAAAGGCTTCTTAATCTTCTCATCAATTAATGATATCACACTTGATTCCTATTAAAAATAGAAAAATAGGCCGGGCGCGGTGGCTCAAGCCTGTAATCCCAGCACTTTGGGAGGCCAAGACGGGCGGATCACGAGGTCAGGAGATCGAGACCATCCTGGCTAATACGGTGAAACCCCGTCTCTACTAAAAAATACAAAAAACTAGCCGGGCGAGGTGGCGGGCGCCTGTAGTCCCAGCTACTCGGGAGGCTGAGGCAGGAGAATGGCCTAAACCCAGGAGGCGGAGCTTGCAGTGAGCTGAGATCCGGCCACTGTACTCCAGCCTGGGTGACAGAGCGAGACTCCATCTCAAAAAAAAAAAAAAAAAAAGAAAAGAAAAATAAACACCAGCTATCAAAAGCACTGTGCTCCCGGCTGAAAAGGCCCCCGCCGTCTGTGCGACTGGCACTGCCTCAGCCCACCCCAAGATCCCGAGGAGGAACCACTGGCGGGTGTGAATGAGGCTGGAGGTGAATAAAAGCAAGACCGAGAGGTGGTGGGGAACACCAGGCCACAGAGCAGAGCAGTCTCCACCACGGTGCCTGGGACAAGGCGGGAACTCCACCCAGCCCGGCCTGCTGAGAAGAAAGGCAGCTGCAGCTCAGGAACAGAACGCAGCCCCAGAGCCAAGGTGGATGTCCCACAAGGCAGAGGCACTCGAACACTCACTGTGAAGTCCGACGTCTCGATACTGCCCAGGGTGGGGCCCTTCTCCACCATGAAGCTCAGGAGCCCGGTCAGGATGGTGGAGACAGACCAGGCTGGGTTCCACGTGTCCGGGTGGAAATCCGTGATGGAAAGACACAGCCTGTGAAACGGGGGCCCTGTCAGTGCACACTCCCCACTGCGGCCAGAAAGCTTCCACGGCACCCTCCAGGCATCTTACCTGGTGTTGCACTTAAATCTTCCATTGGGAGTTATCATATAAATACTAGGAGGTTTGAAAGGAAATTCTCTGGGAAAAATTAGTTTTCCATGATAATAGCCACCTACATGGAGACAAAACATAAAGAGCCTTGTCGTCCTCCACAGCGGGGCTCCTGGAGACCTTGTCCCCATCCCCACACCACCCCGCCCCCCAGCTCAGCCCGAGTCCTCACTGCCCTCTCCGTGCCGAGCCGGCTCCCAGACTCAGTCCCCCGCTGACCTTACTCTCCACTGCCACTCCTGTCACGACCCACCCACTGTCATGACCACCCAGACCCAATGCCCCTCCCCACCCTACCCGTACCCACCACATGACTGGACCCAGACCCCCCACTTCCCCGGGAGCTCGAGACCCCCACAGCTACCGCACACCTCTCCCCCTGGAGTGTCCCACACACACCCACACCAAGAGCAGAGGGTCGGAAGAGGCAGGCAGGCCTCCCTGCAACACCCCCAGCACATCAGGAGCTCCAGGCCCAGCTGAGGCCGCCCCTCCCAGGACTCAGGTCCAGACCCAGCGACTCTCCAGCACTGTTCGCTTCCCCGACCAACTGCACCCAAAAGCCAGCAAAACCCACCTCAAACACACCACTCTCCACCACACCCCCCTCCAAGTTCTGCCAAATGTCCCCTGCCCTGACCTGAACCCCTGGATTCGGGCCTCATCCATGGCTGTTCCCACATCCTCCCCTCCCAAGCTCTCGAATCCACCTGACCAGGATTTCTCCCTGCTCTACCAAACCTGACCTGAAGGTTGACCTCAGGGTCACCCACACGTACCACCACCACTCGTGGTGGATTTTTTTTTTTTTTTTGAGACACAACCTCTGCCTCCCGGGTTCAAGCGATTATCCTGTCTCAGCCACCTGAGTAGCTGGAACTATAGGCGCCTGCCACCACGCCTGGCTAATTTTGTTTTAATTTTAGTGGAGACGGGGTTTCACCGTGTTAGCCAGGATGGTCTCTATCTCCTGACCTCATGATCCACCCGCCTCGACCTCCCAAAGTGCTGGGATTACAAGCGTGAGCCATCTCGCCCGGCCCTCCCACTGGTTTCTGACCACCCAACGGCATAGCCTTATCAGGGGCCACTCCTGGCTCTGCCTCTCCAAAGCCCCACCCTGGTCTAGCTCCTCCCTCCCCACCCCCTCTTCCAACTCCAGCCAGCCCCTCTTCACCCACCCAAGCACAGGGTGCTCTCCTCTCAGTCCTAGCATCTTCCTGGGGTCGCCCCAGTTTCACGGCCTCCCATCAGAAGCCCTGGAATGGCTGCTCAGCCACTGCCCCCACGGTGCACCCAGGGGCCCCCTGCACACTCCAGGCCACTACACTGACTGTCCACAGCACAGCACCCAGACGCCCCCATCCAGGACAGAATTCCGGCCACTTCCACCAAATGGCAACTTGGCAACTCCATCCTCCTGGTACCACACCTACACAATGAGCAAATCCTGTTGGTTCCACCTTCAAATCAATCTAGATCCACACACCCTACATGGCCTCCCCCGGCCCTGCTCTGGGACCCTCCACAAGCTGCCTCATGGCACCCCGCCCCAGCCCGAGGCCCACACCCTGGCTGCCCAGGCTGCACCTGGAGTTGGTTGGAAATTCAGAGCTTGGGGCCAACCCCAACCAGAGCAGAAGTGCATGAGCCAGGACTCCCCGGCCACACCTGCATGTGTGTGCGCCTATGTCTATGCGTGTGCATGCTGTCAGGATGCGTGTGCACATGTCTATGTGTGTGTGTGCATGCTGTCAGGACACGTGTGCGTGCATGTGTTGCGTGTGCATGCCACCAGGACGCATGTGTGCAGGTTTGCGTGTCATCAGGATTCGTGCGTGTGTACATGCCATCAGGACACATGCGTGTATGTGTGTGCATGTGCATGCCATCAGGTTTGAGCACTGGCCTCTGTCCTCCCTTCAGGTTCCCTGTGCACAACCCTGCCCCAATGCGAGTTCCCAAATCGCCGCGGGCTCTTCTGCTCCAGAGCCACCCTGTGTAGGATGCAGCACCCCTGCTCCTAGGGAGCTTCACATCTTGCAGGGAACTCTCATCATTTTAGGCCACCTCGGGATCCACTCTGAATCGTGGCTGGACTTTCTCTGACCGGAAGCGGGGCTGTCACCCAGGACAATTTTCAGTTCACATCCCCCTTCCTCGAGCTGATCCACCCAGACGCCCATGCTATGCACTGTCCCCTGGTGACCCCCCCCGTGTCCCCACAGGCCCCACGCCCCACATGGACTGTGCAGCCACAAAGCAAGAGTTCCCCACAGTCACAGTGTGGCCTCACGGCAGCCACACGGCAGAGACCCCCCCCAGTCACAGCGTGACCACACCACAGAGCCCCCCCAGTCACAGATTCCACTTGATTCTTTAGAAAAATTGTTTTAACTATTCTAGGTCCTTTGCCTTTTCATGTAAATTTTAGAATAAGCTTGTGTAGTATACACAAACAGATTTTGTTAGGACTGTGTGAAATCTACAGATTAACTCAAGGGGAATTATTTGGCAACATTTGCAGAAAGTCAGCTCTGAACTGTCAGAGTGGGCATGCCTGGGCAGAACAGCCACGGAGCCCAGTGCACAGAGGGGACACAGCTAATGTACGCCAGGCCAGAAAGACATGGACCTGGCACAGGAGCCACCAAGAAGGTAGGAAGAGGGGTCAGAAATCCCCAAGTCAGGAAGGAAGCCATCGTCAGCAGCATCAGATACCAGAGGCTAAGAAACTGAGGACTGAGAACAGCCCCTTGGCAAGTGGCAATTCAGAGGGTTCCCTGGAGACTGAAGGAGAGCAGAGGGCAGGGCTGCAAACAGCAGAAGGCATCCCCCAGTGAGGGGGAGGGCCGCAGGGATGGCAGCAGCAGTGCCATAGAGGGGAAAAGGGAGGGGCAGTAGGAACACACCTTCTGCCTCTGAAGCGAGGCTTTCCTGAGACCCAGGACCAGCACAGAGCCACACAACGGAAGGGATGGGAAGGGACCAGGATAAGAGCACAAGTGACAGGGTTGGGGCCGGCAACGGCCCCACCACACCCAGGGGCTGCCCCCTCTTCTCCCAACTGTGTCCAGCCCTGTCGGGGGAGCAGCTTATCTCCACCAGCAACTGACCTGGCTGGTGATGTTGAGAGAGGCCGGGTGTAGATACAGAATTAATATTCACTATTTATTTCAAAAAAACTAAAATCACAAAACAAAATAAAAGTAAAGCTAGCATAATTTTGCTTGTCAAAGACCACCACTCATTTTTTTTTTTTTTTTTGAGACAGAGTTTCGATCTTATCACCCAACCTGGAGTGCAGTGGCGCGATCTCGGCTCACTGCAAGCTCTGCCTCCTGGGTTCAAGCGATTCTCCTGCCTCAGCCTCCCGAGTAGCTGGGACTACAGGCGCCCACCACCACGCCTGGCTAATTTTTTGTATTTTTTTTAGTAGAGACGAGGTTTCACCATATTAGCCAAGATAGTCTCGATCTCCTGAAGAGTTCTGCTCTTGTCACCCAGGCTGGACTGCAACAGCACGACCTCGGCTCACTGCAACCTCCGCCTCCAGGGTTCAAGTGATTCTCCTGCCTCAGCCTCCCGAGTAGCTGGGATTACAGGCATGAGCCACCATGCCCAGCTAATTTTGTTATTTTTAGTAGAGATGGAGTTTCTCCATGTTGGTCAGGCTGGTCTCGAACTCCTGACCTCAGGTGATCCGCCTGGTTAAGCCTCCCAAAGTGCTGGAATTACAGGTGTGAGCCACCGCGCCGCCCAGCAGTGGCTGATTCTTCAAATCAGCTGAAGGCACACAGACTCATCATAACAAGTAACACGCCCTGGACACTGCTCCCGGGCCTTATCTTGCCATGGCCTGCTGGCATCCCCAGTGCTGGTCACAGTCCATGGCACTAGGATCAAGTGCCTGCCCTACAGATGGGCTCCTGCCGGCTGCCCTGGTTGCAGATGAACCCAGAACTGGGATTCCTGAGCCAAAGGAGAGTCCACGGGTGTGGCTGTGAGAACTCGGCCAAAGTGCCTTCAGGAGAGCCTTTTTTTTTTTTTTTTTTGAGACGGAGTCTGGCTCTGCCGCCCAGGCTGGAGTGCAGTGGCCGGATCTCAGCTCACTGCAAGCTCCGCCTCCTGGGTTTACGCCATTTTCCTGCCACAGCCTCCCGAGTAGCTGGGACTACAGGCGCCCGCCACCTCGCCCAGCTAGTTTTTTTTGTATTTTTTTGGTAGAGACAGGGTTTCACCATGTTAGCCAGGATGGTCTCGATCTCCTGACCTCATGATCCGCCTGTCTCGGCCTCCCAAAGTGCTGGGATTACAGGCTTGAGCCACCGCGGCCAGCCAGGAAAGCCTTTTTCTTTTTTTTTCTTTTTTTTTTTTTTTTTGAGGCGGTGTCTCGCTCTGTCGCCCGGACTGGAGTGCAGTGGCGGATCTCAGCTCACTGCAAGCTCCGCCTCCCGGGTTCACGCCATTCTCCTGCCTCAGCCTCCCGAGCAGCTGGGACTACAGGCGCCCGCCACCTCGCCCAGCTAGTTTTTTGTATTTTTAGTAGAGACGGGGTTTCACCGTGTTAGCCAGGATGGTCTCGATCTCCTGACCTCGTGATCCGCCCGTCTCGGCCTCCCAAAGTGCTGGGATTACAGGCTTGAGCCACCGCGCCCGGCCCAGGAGAGCCTTTTTCATTCTTACTCACCCACAACCCTCCCGACAGTCCAAAGCAGGGGTTTGCAAACCTTCTTCTAGCAGCAGCACTTTCCTCTAGTGAAATCTCACCCAAAGCCTCCACACACAGGCCAACAGAGCCTGCTGCTCCAGCCACCTGAAGCTGGGGCCCTGCGGCTGGACAGCCAACTGCTGACCTGGCCCTGCTGTGCCTTGCATTTGCCGGTGGGACAGTATCCACGGGCATGCTGACTCCTGAGCTGGCCCAGACCAAGGCTGGCGCCTGCCTCCGCCAAAGGCCCCAGGAACTTGCTGACAGCTCCAGCATCTACTCTGTAAATGACACCCAGGACTCTAGGTGGTGTCTGCTGACCTGGAGGGGTCAGGCTGCTGGATAGGCCTTGGTAGCTGATGAAGGACTGAGGTGCTGGGCAGGTCCTGCAGCCTCCCAAAGCCCCAGATGCCACCACACAGGGGTACTTCCGCTTAGCTCAGAGACCGTCCTGGGGATCACGAGACCCTGGGGGCACCCAGCACAAAGGGCATATTGAATACATATGTCTTTCCTTTGATGATATGCACCAGAGCTTAAGAAACAGTAGAAGGCTGGGCGCGGTGGCTCACGCCTGTAATCCCAGCACTTTGGGAGGCCGAGACGGGCGGATCACGAGGTCAGGAGATCGAGACCATCCTGGCTAACACGGTGAAACCCCATCTCTACTAAAAAAAAAAATACAAAAAACTAGCCGGGCGAGGTGGCGGGCGCCTGTAGTCCCAGCTACTCGGGAGGCTGAGGCAGGAGAATGGCGTGAACCCGGGAGGCGGAGCTTGCAGTGAGCTGAACAGCACTCCAGCCGGGCGACAGAGCGAGACTCCGTCTCAAAAAAAAAAAAAAAAAAAAAAGAAACAGTAGAACAGGCCAGCTTCAGTGTTTACCCCAGTCTGGTTTTCTCGGCTGTGGCCCTATGGTGTCAGAGGCTGGTGAACACAGATGCTACAGGCAGCCCGGCAGGCTGAGACACATCAGCAGAGCCAACACTTCCAGCGCGTGAAGAAGCAGACGAGGATGAGTTCCAACTAAGCCAATTTAACTAGGGCACATCCAAAGTAGAAAGGCTGCTGTTTGCAAATAAAAGATGTTGAACAGGCAAGGTTGATTCAGAATATAAAAACTGCCTGGTGTTCTTCTACCCAAGTACAGAATTCTTACCTTCGTAAGGGGTCATCTCTGGGCCTCGGACGACATAGTGCCTAAGGGAGAGAAGAAAATTACTTGGGATTTGGGGACAGCAAATTCTCCAAAACCTGAAGCATTCCAAGCCTGGGGTTTACAGGACCCAGTCAAAATTACATTCACATTCAGGCAGTGAACAAATGAAAGTGAAATGTCACACAGCCACACAGCTTCAAAGCTCCCAGTCTCTTCTACTGTGGGTGCTTTTAGTCTCTTTGTAACAAGATCCTAAAGACTATATGTTTATCATAAAATACCTTTGTTTCTACAATATAACATGCACGAAGCTAATCCTAATTATTAACAACTGAAATCTTAAATAAATTTTAATGTCACAGTACGTTACTAAGACGTACTTGAAGACGATAATCCTAGCACTTTGGAAGGGCACGGTGGGAAGATCACTTGAGCCCAGGAGTTTGACACCAGCCTAGGCAACATAGCAAGACCTCACCTTTATTTAAAAAAAAAAACAGCCAGGTGTGGTAGTGCATGCCTGTGGTCCCAGCTACTCAGGAGGCTGAGGCGGGAGGATGCCTGAGCCAGGAGTTTCAGGCTGCAGTAAGCTATGACTGCTACCACATCCCATTTGGGCAACAGAGTGAGATCCTATCTCCAAGGAAAAAACCATGTACTTTTAAAATGTATATTCTTTTTTTTTTTTTTTTGAGACGGAGTCTCGCTCTGTCGCCCAGGCTGGAGCGCAGTGGCCGGATCTCAGCTCACTGCAAGCTCCGCCTCCTGGGTTCACGCCATTCTCCTGCCTCAGCCTCCCAAGTAGCTGGGACTACAGGCGCCCGCCACCTCACCCAGCTAGTTTTTTGTATTTTTTAGTAGAGACGGGGTTTCACCATGTTAGCTAGGATGGTCTTGATCTCCTGACCTCATGATCTGCCCGTCTCGGCCTCCCAAAGTGCTGGGATTACAGGCTTGAGCCACCACGCCCGGCCTTAAAATGTATATTCTTAAATGTACTTATACATAATGTGTTTTCTTGTATCACACACGCAGGCTAAACAGAACACAGCTAGTGATGTGGGGCCGGCTCTGTGCCCCAGCTGTTTTTCATGCTCCTAGAAAAACCATAAGTGACTTAAGCAGCTGTCCTGGAGCAGAAAGAACAGGAACTGCCGTGATTGTCCCCAAAACCACAGTCCCCACACGGAGCTCACCCTCAGACCAGGGGCAGCAGCATTATCGACCATACACTCCTCCACACAAATAAATAAGGCTTCTGCTTCACGTAAAGAGGTGTCTGGGCTTTACAGATTCCCAAACCAAACAGAAGCGCACAGAGATGAAAGTAAAACCAGAAATGCCAGAAACCAGACACAGCTGCAACTGCCAATACCAGCCATCATCTTTCCCCTTGCTCTCCCCCAGGACATGTGTGCCATCACTTTAAAACTAACAGGGGCCAGGCTCAGTGGCTCACGTCTGTAATCCCAGCACTCTGGGAGGCCGAGGTGGGTGGATCACCTGAAGTCAGGAGTTTGAGATTAGCCTGGTGAACATGGCAAAACTCCATCTCTACTAAAAATACAAAAATTAGGCTGGGCGCGGTGGCTCACACCTGGAATCCCAGCACTTTGGGAGGCCGAGGCAGACGGACTGCCTGAGGTCAGGAGTTCGAGACCAGCCTGGGCAATATGGTGAAACTCCATCTCTACTAAAAATACAAAACTTAGCTGGTCATGGTGGCGCACACCTGTAATTCCAGCTCGGGAGGCTGAGGCAGGAGAATTGCTTGAACCTGGAAGACGGAGGTTGCAGTGAGCCGAGATCGCGCCGCTGCACTCCAGCCTGAGTGACAAAAACACTCAAAAGAAAATACTAATGGGATGATGTGATGCGTGCCATCTGCCAGCTGATATGTTTTCCTCAAAAAATGCCATCATCATGTGTCAGTGGCCCAGGAACCCAGGGACTCTGAGCTCAGCACACGATGCACCCAAGAGTGTGGCCTTAAGTTGTTCCTGTACCCAATTCCTGTGCCCAAGCTGCGAACATTGGGACGAAATAAAGAAGTTGCTCTCTTCCTGAGACAGAGCCCAGCAGCCTTGGGGCAGCCGAGACAAGATGGGATCCATGTGGCCCACGGCGCACCCCACAGGCCTTTTCTGGGAAAGCAGCTTCTCAGGGAGGAGAGAGACACCTGCTGAGGCCCTGCCAGGGGCTCCCGCAGCACAGGCCTGACACTGACATTGCTGTCCCGGGTCAGGTGCCACCACCTGACAACAGGGGCTTACTGCCTCCACAGTACACGCAACGTGGTCTATGCTGAGCCACGTTGCAGTGCCACTATGCAGGTGCCAGGCAGAGGACGCCTAGGACCAGCCCCATAAAGTCCCTGGGCCTTCCCCTAAAAGGTTTCAGTTTCCAATGAGCTTCTCTGGTCAACATTCCACACGTGCCGTCCAAACCCAAGCCTGCTGCTGGGAATGGAGCACAGAGACTTTGCCCCACGTGCCTCTTTCACTGGCTGACTGCTGTTTTCTCTCCATAATTTGTGTGTGTGCGTGCGTGTGTGTGTGTAACGGAGTCTCGCTCTCTCCAGGCTGGAGTACACTAGTGCGATCTCAGCTCACTGCAACCTCCACCTCCCGGGATCAAGCAATTCTCCTGCCTCAGCCTCCCAAGTAGCAAGTAGCTGAGATTACAGGCACACGCCACCATGCCCGGCTACTTTTTGTATTTTTAGTAGAGAAGGGGTTCCACCATGTTGGCCAGGCTGGTCTCAATCTCCTGACCTCGTGATCCACCTGCCTCGACCTCCCACAGTGCTGGGATTACAGGCGTGAGCCCCCGCGTCCAGCTTCTCTCCGTAATGTTAATGGTGAGTATTCTTTGTGAATCATCCAACCTGCACAGTGTCTTGGGGATGCCTGACCCACAGACTTGTGGGAAACGATTCCCCACACAACGAAGGCGTCCTCGCAACCAGGGAGGCGGCGGCTACCGTGGAACTTGTCCCTCGCACCTGCCAGCAATGTTCTGGGGAGCCGCATCAGATTTTCACCACTGGGGGCAGAGAGCACTCTGGTGGCCAAGGGGCTATGCCTCACCCTGGGTATCCTCCACCTGCCTGGGCTGGGCCTCCTCTGTGAGCCAGAGAAGGTGGACCCCTGACCACGCAGAAACACTTCCTTTCAACTCACTGAAGTATCTTTTCTCTGGAATTAAAAACATTAGGCCAGGCATGGTGGCTCATGCCTGTAATCCCAGCACCTTAGGAGACTGAGGCAGGCAGACCACCTGAGATAAGGAGTTTGAGACCAGCCTGACCAATATGGTGAAACCGCATCTCTACTAAGACAGGAGAATTGCTTGAACCTGGGAGGCGGAGGTCACAGTGAGCCGAGATCATGCCATTGCACTCCAGCCTGGGCAACAGAGCAAGACTCTGTCTCAAAAAAATAAATAAGGCTGGATGCAGTGGCTCACGCCTGTAATCCCAGCACTTTGGGAGGCCGAGGCGGGCGGATCATGAGGTCAGGAGATTGAAACCATCCTGGCTAACACAGTGAAACCCCGTCTCTACTAAAAATACAAAAACAAAAAACTAGCCAGGCGAGGTGGCGGGCACCTGTAGTCCCAGCTACTCGGGAGACTGAGGCCAGAGAATGGCGTGAACCCGGGAGGCGGAGCTTGCAGTGAGCCAAGATTGCACCACTGCACTCCAGCCTGGGCGACAGTGCTAGACTCTGTCTCAAAAAAATAAATAAATAATTAAAAAATAAATAAATAACTTTTCTTTTTTTTTTTTTTTTTTTTTGAGACGGAATCTCGCTCTGTCCCCCAGGCTGGAGTGCAGTGGTACGATCTCGGCTCACTGCAAGCTCCGCCTCCCGCATTCATGCCATTCTCCTGCCTCAGCCTCCCAAGCAGCTGGGACTACAGGCGCCCGCCAACGTGCCCGACTAATTTTTTGTACTTTTAATAGAGACGGGATCTCACCATGTTAGCCAGGATGGTCTCAATCTCCTGACCTCGTGATCCGCCCGCTTCCGCTTCGGTCTCCCAAAGTGCTGGGACTATAGGTGTGAGCCACCGCGCCTGGCCATAACTAACTATTTTTTTTAAAGATCAAAATATAAAACATCCTCACATTTTCCTTTTTTTTTTTTTTTTTTTTTGAGACGGAGTTTCACTCTTGTTGCCCAAGCTGGAGTGCAGCGGCATGAACTTGGCTCACTGCAACCTCCGCCTCCCAGGTTCAAGAGATTCTCCTGTCTCAGCCTCCCGAGTAGCTGGGATTACAGGCGCATGCCATCACGCCCAGCTAATTTTGTATTTTTAGTAGAGACAGGGTTTCACCATACTGACCAGGCTGGTCTCAAACTCCTGACCTCAGGTGATCTGCCCGCCTCAGCCTCACAAAGTGCTGGGATTACAGACGTGAGCCACCACGCCCGGCCTCTCACACTTTATTTCTTACCAAATTACTAGCAGACCTGTCATGGCAGTGTTTCCACAGAGCGGTGTGCACTCTCACACTCTATACTTCAACAAGGGGGAGAGTCACCATGAGGTGAACTAAGCTTATGAGGCACAAGTCCTCTCGTTGTCAGCCTGAGGGTCGGGGCACCTGGCCCATGCCAGTGCCAGGGACAGGAGTATCGGACCCTAGTCCTGTCAAATACTCCAAGCCAAAATAGGCTAATTCCCGTATCCAGAAGCAAAGACCAGAGTCTAGAAAGGCAGTTTCTCCTCTAACTGCCTGGAGCACACATCAGCAGCAGCTGTGAGCCCTGCATACCTGGACCCCTCCCTTAAGGACCCCACACCAGAGATTCTCTCCAGCCCCAACCTGAGGCAACCTGGACCCCGCCCCCTCAAGGACCCCACACGGGAGATTCTTTCCAGCCCCAGACTGAGTCAAGCAGGGCTCTGTGATGTCCCCAGCATGCGTCCATTGGGAGAAGACCGGAGAGTGTCCACCGGCCCCTGGGCACCCACTCACCCCTGGGGAGGGTGCAGGAGCACCTTGCCAATGCCATGACTGGGGCACCAGGCTCACCCAGCCAGGCCAGCAGAGGCCTGCGTGGCAGCGACAGTCAGTGCAGGGTGATCAGTGGCGCGGAGCCTTACCACTCGAGAATATTCGAAGGGAGGGGCTCGGCACAGATGTAAGGCACCGGGTCTTTCTTAATGCGAAGGTAGTCCTGCTTCAGCCTCTGGGTTGCTGTGGTTGGAGCCCTCTTATTGCTGGTGCTGCTCATCTGTTAAAAACAATGTCTACACTGACGAAGAAAAGTGGTGCTGGCCACAGCTCTCCCCCCAACGCGGCTCCACTGCCGTTTCTGCAGCCCACCACTCATTCAGGGCCCAGCCGTAATGTACACACCTCAGCCCAGTCACCCAGAGTCACAGGTCACCCTGACTTGTCACCCGCCCAGATACCCAGAGGCCCTGTGGCTTCTCTTTTCCCATCTGTCCCGCCACCGCCTTCACTGACACAACGTACAGCTCAGGCACAAAGATGAGGAGAAACCCAAAGCCTGGCTCCCGTCCTCAAAGAACTCACACAGGGATACACTTACGGGGCCTGACGTGGTGCTAAGGCCACAGCCTCAGACCAGCTCCTGAGGGCAGCTACTCGCACCTTCCAACTCTGAGCTCAAGGACCTCTCGCTGATGGAGAATCCACACCATGGAAATGGGCAGGCACCACCGCCAGCCCCTCCACTGCACCCGGAAGCCCGCTGCCCAACATTTACCACTGGCCACAAGCAAAAGGAGCCGCAGAATGGGGGAGCCTCTGCGGCTGGAGTGACGAAGACTCTGGAGACTCCGAGGCACTCGCTGGGCAGAGGAGCAGCTGTCTTCCTGGTAGAAGGGGCCACAGGTGAACAGGCCACACCTGAGCAAGTGCAGTGTGCAGTGGCCCAAGCACAGTGAGAGCAGGGATAAGACTGGCCAGGGAGGTGGAGCCAGGGCATAAGGGTTTATTTTCTTATTTTTTGTGAGACAGGGTCTTGCTCTGTCGCCCAGGCTGGAGTCACTGCAGCCTTCACCGCCTTGGCTCAAGCAATCCTAGCACCTCAGCCTCCTGCGTAGCTGAGACTACAGACGCGTGCCACCACGCCTAGCTAATTTTTTATTTTTTGTAGAGATGGGATCTCACTGTGTTGCCCAAGCTAGTCTCAAACTCCTGGCCTCAAGTGATTCTCACGCCTCAGCCTCCCAAAGTGCTACAATTACAGGCATGAGCAACTGCAACCTGGGCCCCGCAGGGGTTTTGGGTCCAAGCCTTAAGGCAGATCGTATCTTCTGTTAGGAAGGTCACTCTGGTGGCTCCAGGTGGGACATTCAAGACAGCACTGCAGGCCGAGCACGGAGCGTGAGGCACCATCAAGCAAGAGAAGAGGCTGGATCAGGGACCCCAAGGCCCCTGAGCCATGCCCGAGGCTGGGGAGAGGGGTGGTGATGAAAACAGGACTCCCTGCTGCATCAGACTAGCTCCAACTCAAACCTCTTTTATTTCTATTTTTTTTTTGAGAGACAGAATCTTCACTGTTCATTGCCCAGGCTGGAGTGCAGTGGCATGATCTCCGCTCACTGCAACCTCTGCCTCCCAGGTTCAAGCGATTTTCCTGCCTCAGTCACCCAAGCAGCTGGGATCACAGGCGCCTGCCACCACACTAGGCAATTTTTTTCATATTTTTAGTAGAGACGGAGTTTCACCATGTTGGTCAGGCTGGTCTCGAACTCCTGACCTCAGGTAATCTGCCCATCTCAGCCTCCCAAAGTGCTGGGATTACAGGCGTGAGTCCCTGTGCCCAGCCATGGCCACACGCTTTAATAAAGTCCCTGGACATCAGTGGTCATCAATAATGGCCAGTGACCAGTGATCTCCATCCTGACCTCCCAGTTCCCACAAACCTGAAGCCGACTCCACCAGCCTCCCTGCTGATATGCTTTGGCTGTGTCCCCATCCAAATCTGATCTTGAATTGTAATCCCCGTAATCTCCCATGTCCAGGGAGGGACCTGGTGGGAATTTATCTTGAATTGTAAACCCCACAGTCTCCCATGTTGAGGGAGGGACCTGGTGGGAGGTGATTGGATCGTGGAAGTGGTTTGCCCCAAGCCGTTCTCAGGAGAGCTGATGGTTTACAAGGCAGTGTTCGCTGCTCTTGCCCACTCTCTTGCCCGCTGCCGTGTAAAACATGCCTCTTTCCCTTCCGCCATGATTGTAAGTTTCCTGAGGCCTCCCTGGCCATGCGGAACTGTGAGTCCATTAAACCCCTTTTCTTTATAAATTACTGAGTCTCGGGTACGTCTTTATAGCAGCGTGAGAACCAACTCACACACCTGCCGACAGCCACACACTCTACCTCCCTTCAGTCTCCGCCTGCCAGATATCTCCAGACTTGGATTCTCTGACTGGTTTATTCCTTCTCAGAGAATCATCACCAGTGGCCTGTTCAGTGTCTATTCCCAACCCGAGGATGGCGATGGCCAGGGCTTGGCTGCTCACCCCACACACCCAGGGCCTGGAGTGCAGAGCTCAGCCAGGGCACCCACAGCGTGCTCCCAAATGTGTAGCCGAAGCACCACCCCCGACCCTGCGTCTTGTTCTGGGGTCCCCGACACTTGCAATCCTTGTTCACCACATCCTTCCCACTCCCATTATCCTCTCTAATGCAAAATGGCGTCACTTCTTCCATCAGCACCACAGCAGCCTCCCAACTCCTCCGTGAGTCCAGAAGGTCTGAGCTTCTAGTCTCTTCCATCTCAAGGCCCTCTTGTACTCCTTTTTTTTTTTTTTTTTTTTTTTTTTTTTTTTTTGTTGAGACGGAGTCTCGCTCTGTCGCCAGGCTGGAGTGCAGTGGCCGGATCTCAGCTCACTGCAAGCTCCGCCTCCCGGGTTTACGCCATTCTCTCGCGCCTCAGCCTCCCAGTAGCTGGGACTACAGGCGCCCGCCATCTCGCCCGGCTAATTTTTTGTATTTTTTTAGTAAGAGGGGTTTCACCGTATTAGCCAGGATGGTCTCGATCTCCTGACCTCGTGATCCGCCCGTCTCGGCCTCCAAAGTGCTGGGAACAGGCTGAGCCACCGCGCCCGGCCGGCCCTCTTGTACTCCTAAGTCAACACACTGTTCTGATCACCCACTCCCCCAACCACCCTTCAGGATACTCCACAGCCAAGCAAAGAAAAATCAACACCTCCTCTTGCCTGCCAGCCCCTTGACAGAGCAGCCCCAGTCAGCCCTCCTCGTTTCCAACTCCCAAGACCCGGCACAGCCCGGGCCCCACTCCAAACCCCTGACCGACACACTCCTTCTCACAGCTGCTTCCCAGCCTAGACTGTACTGGAAACTCCCCTAGGCCCTTCCGGGCCACCGCCTTCAGAGGCCTCCCTGATTTCCCTGCCAAATGCCTCCCACTCTGTCCCACATCACTGGCCTCCATGTGACCCCACACACCATGCAGGGCCCTTTCGGGCCCCAGCAGAGGCAGAGGCGGGCTCCTCGGCCTAAGGACTGCCTCCCCAGGAGGGCCCTCGCCAGGAACGGGTTCCAGTCCTGCCCGGGAAGGAGGTGCTTCCACACAGTGGCATCCCCAGCTCCTGGCTCCAGAAGCCAATGGGCCAGGGATCTCCCCTCAGGCCAACACCTGGTGATGGCCACAGCGATGGCCCCAAGCAGCACTCCACACAGGCCGTCCTTTCAAACGCTCACCCTGAAGCTAACACTCTGCCATATACAAAATAATTCACTGGACAATTCAAGTACAGGTGTGTCTGGGCTTAGCTAAGTGGCCAGGCTGCGGGTTTAATGAACGTTCATGGACAGCCACGCAAAAATAAAATAGATTCCATCAAGTCAGTCACAAGCAAGCTTCCCTCCCATACTTGCTTGGAGAGGCTTTTAAAATCATGTTCACAATTCAACTGCTGTTTCCCCAGACACCCTTCCTGAGCTTCACACAGAACAGCTTTCTCACGTCCCCCAGAGGGCCAGGGGGCTATTTCCCCCAATTCATCTCATCCCAATATGACAGCAGGAAGGACAAAGAAAATAAAAATCCATAAAGGGGCCGGGCGCGGTGGCTCACACCTGTAATCCCAGCACTTTGGGAGGCCAAGGTGGGCAGATCACCTGAGGTCGGGAGTTCGAGACCAGCCTGACCAACATGGTAAAACCCTGTGTCTACTAAAAATACAAAATTAGACAGGCGTGCTGGCAAATGCCTATAATCCCAGCTACCCGGGTGGCTGAGACAGGAGAATCGCTTGAACCAGGAGGTGGAGGTTGTGGTGAGCTGAGATCACGCCATTGCACTCCAGCCCGGGCAACAAGAGTGAAACTCCATCTCAAAAAAAAAAAAAAAAAAATTAGCCGGGTGTGGTGATGGGCACCTGTAATCCCAGCTACTCTAGAGGCTGAGGTGGGAGAATTACTTGAACTCGGGAGCCGGAGGTTGCAGTGAACTGAGATCATGCCACTGCACTCTAGCCAGGGCAACAGAGACCCTGTCTCAAAAAAAAAAAAAATCCACAAAGGAAGCAAACTGCGCGAACAGAGTTTGAAGCATATGTGCCTGGGGTTCCCTTCAAACATCCCCACAGACAAGGCGCACCAAGCTCATCATCCTGCTGAGAGAAAGAGCTGGCGATTTTAAAACAAAAAGGTACAGAAAAAAACGTTTACACGGAAACTGCATTAAAGCAGCGTGAATCACCGAGGGCGGCTGTGCCCAGGCGCTGAGACAGTGGCTGCCCAGCATCCCTCACCCATCCCTCTTTGTCTGGACAGCTCTTTCCTGCTTAGGGATGTGGCAGGAAACCTTAGCCTGACCCATCCGCCAGGCGCGTGGCACGCCCAGGTCCGGAACTGCCACGGAAGTCTCTGCCTTCTCCACCAGACTGCTCAGAAGGCTGGATGGAAGCCCGGGCCGATGGAGGTGAGACACTCACCTGCCTGTCACTCGCACGTGTACCTGCCTAGAGCAGAGCTGCTAAGGAGGTCAGCGGTACCAGGCCGTGCAGATGACGGACTGCGAGTTCCGGGCACCCAGACCCAACCACGCCCTAGGCTGAGGTGCTGGACTTTTGGATCAAGCGAGATACTCACTTCTTCGGACGCCAGATTACACCGTCTGTTTCCCCTGGGGCAGGACGCGGGGCCACCGACCTGCCCCAGCCAAGCCTGCTGTCCACTCCTCGCTGCCCTCCCACCGGGCCGAGGCCCCACCTTTCAGCCGCTTCCTATCTGGCTCTGGCAAGAGGGTGGCAACCGGACTTGAGTTAAATACACACGCACTAAGTGGCACGCATTGAAAAGGAGGCCAGGAGGTGACACCTGGCCAGGGACTGAGAGGATGCGGGGAACTGGCAGGTGTGGACGGCGAGGCCCGGTGCAGCTCAGGGACTTGTTCCGGGCCCGTGTCTTACTCCCGCCGGCCGGCGGTGGAGCCAGACTCCGGTCTCCCACTGTCACCGCCCGGGTTTCCCAGAAACGCTGGCCCTGAGCACCGTCCCGGGCACGCTCGTGTCTATGGGGCAGTGTGGGGTCTAACAGTTCAGGGCGAGGCGGCGGCGGGCTCAACGGCAGCCCTCCCCCGACACAGACTCCCGGGATCCACTGACAAACCAGGATCGAGGCTGCCGGTCCTGGGGCAGCCGCAAGTGTCCCAACGGACGGGAGACCCGGCCTAGTGGTCAAGTCCCCGACCTGACCCTGACCCGGAACTCCAGGAACCCGCCGTAACCGACCTCGGGTTCCGCGCAGGCTCGGGCCAGGGACCCGCGGGCGGCGGGCGCGAACGGAAAAGCGTCGCGCAGGGTCCCCCGCAGCCCCGGGCCGCCGCTGTGGCCGGCTCCGGCGGGGCGAACGAGCGGGCCCGAGGACCCGGCGCAGGCCTGCGAGCGCGCTCACCTCTCCCTGTCGCTGCGCGTGGGCCGCCGCCGCGCTCAGGCTCGCCGTGGTCGAGGCCGGAGCAGGGTGCGGAAAAGCGGGGCCCGCGCCCGAAACAGCCACACCGCGCCGGGACTGGGCCCACCGAACCCGTCGCAGGGCCGCTGCCGCCTCAACCTCCAAGATGGCCGCTCGCGGGGCGGAACCAGCCTAGTTTCTGCTTCCGGTGCGCGGTCCCTGGGGGGAGGGGGCCGCTCTAGGCAGCCTGGAGGACCGCGCCCACGACTCTCTGTCGCCGCCGGCGCCGGGCGGGGGAGGGAGGAGTGGGGGGAGGGCGGGGCGGTCGGCGCGTGCGCACTGGCGGCCGGCTCCGGGCACCGTTAGTGGGCGCGAGAGCCCCGGACCCTGAAGCCGCGCGCTTACGTCCCCACGTGCCACGCCCCAGGGCGGCAGGCCCGGCTGAGGGCGACCCCGGTGGAGAAAGGACCCCCACCCTCCCGCCTCCCGGCTCCCGCCTTGTCCTCCGCTCCCACACCCCACCCGGCCCTTAGGGGAGGCGCGGCGCGGCCCCGGCGTGGAGCGTCCCGGGCGCCTGGAGGCCTGGCTCGTTCAGGGACCCGAGAGTGATACGCGTGGGATCGCTTTGCCACCCACATCCGCGCCCCAGCACCCTCTCCTGCGGGAGCCTTCCCAGCCCCGGGACGCCCCCGCCCCAGCACCTTCCCCCTGCAGGTGCCTGGCCCAGCCCCGGGACGCCCCTGACCTCCCTCTGGACAGACTGCAGAAAGCGCGGGGCGCGGCGTCCTCTCCACCTCTCTCTGACCCCAGACACATTGGGAGGGAGCTGTAGGTGGCCAGGCGCTGGGGTAGGACGCTGAGGGCAGGCACGCAGCCCACTGCCTCCCCGAGAGGCAGCTGAGGACAGCGGGGAGCTGAGGGTAGTCCCCTGGTGGGGGATCGGGAGGTGGACCTCGCCAACTGGCTGCCCCAACCCTGATGGCCTCTCAGGGACAACCACAGGTCAGCAAGGTGGCTGAACACTGAGGGTCGGTCCCGCTGTGGCTACGGGCAGAGGGCAGGCTGTGTCCATGCTCAGCCTGACTCTGCCCCTCCGAGACACCTTGGTGGGGATCTGAGACGCTGCTGCAGGTCCTGGGGCAGAAGCCAGGAGGAATGTCCACGCAGCCTCAGCCCGTGGGAATCCAGCCTGCCTCCATTCCTCACGTCACAGGCACCACCTTCAGAAAACAGCTCAGCATCCAGCCTCCTTCCTCTGCCTCCTCTCAGGCCTCTGCCGTTCCCATGCAGGGCGGGCCGAGCTGTTTTTACAGCATGGAAAGTTATGTAAGGGAAGCCACACCGGCTGCAGATACAGGCACCAGCACGTCCACTCGCTTGCATGCTCACGGCTGTAGCCCGTGGCAGATGGAGGCCCGCCCTGCCTTGTTTGTTCCTCAGTAGTGTGTGATGAGAGCGCACCTTTGGGGACTCTGCAGGTGGGAAGGCGGCAGTGAGGCTCAGCTCAGAGGATCCTGCTCAGGAGCATGGCTGAGTCACACCCCAGGGAGAAGGGGCCTGGGACAGGTGTGACCAGCATGTCTTGCCAAGACCCCACCATGGCCCTTACCCCACCCACCCGCATTTGTGGCCTTCTGGTAAGCAAGACACAGGCTGCCCAGGCCTCTAGCCAAAGAGCCGACGGCCTTAGCCAGTGGGATTGGCACAAGCAGCCAGGTTGGTGGCGGATGGTGGCTGTAACCTTCTCAACCCTGAGATTGCCCTCCCAGGGCAGGAGCAGCCCTTCTGCTGTGGGCCGGCGCTCAGGAGGGGCTTCCTCTGGCAGCTTCAGGAATAGGACAACAGGGACCACCCTCAGCATCTTGGGCAGTGGGGGGCACCCTCTGCTTTGGGGACCCAATGAAACATCCCCCAACCCAGTTGCCACCTCCTGCCCCCACCTCCTCCAGCCCCCAGGGTCGGACCAGAAAGCCTTGGCTGCCTCTGAACAGCAGGGACTGTCTGGCCGGCGGGGGCTTGAGGGACAGAGAATCCCAACTTGGAGGGTGCAAACCCAAAAGCATCTGAGGAAGGTCTCAGTCCCTTTAGAAAGTTGATTTGCCACGGTTAAGAACACACCCATGACAGCCTCAGGAGGTGCCCAAGGTGCTTGTGGCACAGCTGCTTTTATACATGTTAGGGAGACGTGATTTATTTACACGGGTTCAATCGGAAAGGGCAGGATAAGTTGGGGTGGTGTGGGGGGACTTCTGGGTTACAGGTAGATTCAAAATGATTCTGATTGACAGTTGGTTGAAAGAGTTATTATCAACAGAAAGGAATGTCTGGGTTTCAGTAAGGGTTTGTGGTTTTGCATGCAGCTGAAGCCTCGGGTCTCCAGCTTCAGAGAGAATACCTTGTAAATGTTTGCTATCAGACTTAAGGCCTATGTTGATGTTAATGCTGGTCAGCTTTTCCTGAATTCCAAAAGGGAGGAGGCATGACCTACGACCCCCTCCCACCATGGCCTGAGCAAGTTTCCAGGTTAACATTGGAATGTCCTTGGCTGAGAGGAGGGCTCCACACGGATGGTTGGGGAGCCTTAGGGTTTAATTTTTGGTTTGCATTCACCCCTTCTGGCCAAGCTTTGCCAGAGGCAACATCAATGGCTACCAAATCTTTATTGTGTCTCATAGCATTGCTGGGCTGGTATGGCTGCCTACCCTGGGTCAATCCCGCCCCTTAGTAGGACTCCCTCCGACCCAGGGACTTATAGTTAAAAGATTTACAGCCCATTAAAATGTCTAGGCCAGATAGGAATGGACATGGACCGGCATTCATTACCCCTTAAAACAATTTTTTTTTTTTTTTCAGATGGAGTCTCGCTCTGTCCCCCAAGCTGGAGTGCAGTGGCCTGATCTCAGCTCACTGCAGCCTCCGCCTCCCGGGTTCCACTGAGTCTCCTGCCTCAGTCTCCTGAGCAGCTGGAACTATAGGCATGCACCACCACACCTGGCTAATTTTGGGATTACAGGCGTGAGCCACCATGCCCGATCTATCATGTAACATTTTTATAAATTCCTTTTTTACTAAATGTATTTGCAGCTTACACAGACCATTCACAACATGTGGACTTTCTAGTTTGTTCTGAACATCCCTTTTTTAAAAACAACCAGTCATTTATTTAAGGACATTTACCATACAAGATTCTTTCTCATATAAAATTATTTTTCTTTTAACCTTATTTAACAAAAAGACCTCTTTATATCTATAACTTTCCTCAGTCTCCCTTATTTTCTTGTTCTTTTTACTTCATTTTATACATAAACTTTAAATAAGCTTTGAATTAGACAAAATTATTTACCTTTTAATAAGAAATTTTGTAGAAAGAACATTTTCCTATAATTTTTTTTTTTTTTTTTACATGCAGTCTCACTCTGTTGCCCAAGCTGGAGTGCAATGGCTCGATCTCAGCTCACTGCAACCTCCCCTTTCCAGGTTCAAGTGATTCTCATGCCTCAGCTTCCTGAGTAGCTGGGAGTATAGGCATGCGCTACCACACCTGGCTAATTTTTTTATTTTTCAGTAGAGATGGGGTTTTGCCATGTTGGCCAGACTAGTCTCAAATTCCTGATCTCAGGTGATCTATCTGCCTCAGCCTCCCAAAGTTCTGGGATTACAGGCATGAGCCACCATGCGTGGCGTTCAGCTGGGTTTAGAGTTTTATAATGCTTATGTCAAGTTTTGACCCCTTATAAATCAATAAATGCAAACAAAAATGTATGCTGACAGTTTTAAAGACACTTTTTATATTACTTTACCAATACTTTTGGCTGGGCACAGTGGCTCATGCCTGTAATCCCAGCACTCTGGGAGGCTGAGGCGGGCGGATCATGAGGTCAGGAGATCAAGAACATCTTGGCTAACATGGTGAAACCCCATCTCTACTAAAATATACAAAAAATTAGCCAGGTGTGGTGTCGGGCGCCTGTAGTCCCAGCTACTCAGGAGGCTGAGGCAGAATAATGGCCTGAACCCAGAAGGTAAAACTTGCAGTGAGCCGAGATCATGCCACTGCACTCCAGCCTGGGGGCAGAGTGAGACTCCATCTCAAAAAAAAAAAAAAGATTTTACTTAATTCACGTGAAATTTGCTATTATGTACTAAATGTATGAGTACTCCTTAACTTAAGCCAATTTGGTACCTTATGGCCACAAAACATATAACAGAATCCACGTATGTACACATAAACATATCTGAACACGCATACACACTCATACAAAAATCCTACAGCTTTTGCTTTACACCTCTAACCATGACATATCAACACAAAGTCACTGGTTAGAAAAACAGGCTGGGCGCGGTGGCTTAAGCCTGTAATCCCAGCACTTTGGGAGGCCGAGACGGGCGGATCACGAGGTCAGGAGATTGAGACCATCCTGGCTAACACTGTGAAACCCCGTCTCTACTAAAAAATATAAAAAACTAGCCTGGCGAGGTGGCGGGCGCCTGTAGTCCCAGCTACTCGGGAGGCTGAGGCAGGAGAATGGCGTAAACCCGGGAGGTGGAGCTTGCAGTGAGCTGAGATCTGGCCACTGCACTCTAGCCCGGGCGACAGAGCGAGACTCCGTCTCAAAAAAAAAAAAAAGAAGAAAGAAAAGTAACAACTGGTCGGGCATAGTGGCTCACACCTGTCATCCTGGCATTTTGGTAGGCCAAGGCGAGCGGATTGCCTGAGGCCAGGAGTTCAAGACCAGCTTAGCCAACATGGTGAAACCACGTCTCTACTAAATTTACAAAAATTAGCCAGGCATGGTGGCTCACACTTGTAATCCCGGCTACGGCTACTTGGGAGTCTGAGGCAGGAGAATAGCTTGAACCCCGGAGGCAGAGGTTACAGTGAGCCAAGATCACACCACTGCACTCCATCCTGGGTGACACAGTGAGACTCTGTCTCAAAAAAGAAAAAAATAACAGCAACTTTAAAGCAGGCAGCAAAGGAAACAGAGAGGTAGAGAACTTAGGAACTCTACAGTTCTTTTTTTTTTTTTTTCTTTTTCTTTTTTTTTTTTTTGAAACAGAGTTTTGCTCTTGTGGCCTTGGCTGGGGTGCAATGGCATGATCTTGGCTCACTGCAACCTCCGCCTTCCAGGTTCAAGCTATTCTCCTGCCTAAGCTTCCCAAGTAGCTAGGATTACAGGTGAATGTCACCACGCCCGGCTCATTTTTGTATTTTTAGTAGAGATGGGGTTTCACCCTGTCGGCCAGGCTGGTCTCGAACTCCTGACCTCAGGTGATCCGCCCACTTTGGCCTCCCAAAGTGCTGGGATTACAGGGTAAGCCACCACACCTGGCCAGGAACTCTGTAGTTCTGTAGTTGCAGGCTGACCTTTGGGCTCTGAAATTTTCCTGGATAGAATTTGCCTGTCAGTTTAAAATGTGCCCCAGGCCGGGCGCGGTGGCTCAAGCCTGTAATCCCAGCACTTTGGGAGGCCGAGACGGGCGGATCACGAGGTCAGGAGATCGAGACCATCCTGGCTAACACGGTGAAACCCCGTCTCTACTAAAAAAAAAAAAAAATACAAAAAATTAGCCGGGCGAGATGGCGGGCGCCTGTAGTCCCAGCTACTCGGGAGGCTGAGGCGAGAGAATGGCGTAAACCCGGGAGGCGGAGCTTGCAGTGAGCTGAGATCCGGCCACTGCACTCCCGCCTGGGCAACACAGCAAGACTCCGTCTCAAAAAAAAAATAAAATAAAATAAAATAAAATGTGCCCCAAAAGACCATAATATGAAGCCAGCTGGGGCACTAGGAAACCCAGCATGCCCTTGACATTTTCAGTTTTACATCAACACTTGCAAGTAGAGGCGCCATAAAACCGGCGGGTGCCTGGAAGGAGGGCGTTCCCTGTCTTTCCTGAGCCTTACATTATTTCTCACTTTTTTTTTCTTGAAAGGAGGAACTGGGCTGTGACCCGGGGTTCTGTGGAGCGGGTTGAGTATGCCGGTTGTGGACGGGTCGTGGGCGGGACTCCACAGTGTGTCACCACTGAGGCATCTTCGCCCTCTTACGTGTGTCAGTTTCTCTCTCTGTAAGTCCAACACCTCTGAGAGGACTCAAAACACGGAGTGAGCCGGGCGCGGTGGCTCAAGCCTGTAATCCCAGCACTTTGGGAGGCCGAGACGGGCGGATCACAAGGTCAGGAAATCGAGACCATCCTGGCTAACACGGTGAAACCCCGTCTCTACTAAAAATACAAAAAACTAGCCGGGCGAGGTGGCGGCGCCTGTAGTCCCAGCTACTCGGGAGGCTGAGGCAGGAGAATGGCGTAAACCCAGGAGGCAGAGCTTGCAGTGAGCTGAGATCTGGCCACTGCACTCCAGCCTGGGCGACAGAGCGAGACTCCGGCTCAAAAAAAAAAAAAAAAAACACGGAGTGAGCAGCTCCTGCCTGCATCTCCTGGATGAGCCTTTAAACTGATTGCGTTGGGGGCCCCGGGGGGGCTGCTGCATGTCAGGGGGATCAGCCCACAAGACACACCCGCTTGGCTCAGTCACCCAGGGACGCCTTTCAGCTGGGAGGAGCAAAATGCCTTTCTTTCTGGAGCTGAGAAAGCTCAGTCTCTCATTTGTCTATACAAACAACAATTCAGTTCCTCATACAAACGCACGGACAAGCCAGTTGGGCTTAATTTTGGGAGAAAAAGCAACAGAGAAGACCCGAGGAGTGCACGTCCGAGCTAGAAAAAAACAGGGTCGTTCTCCTTGTCTTAAGAAAAAGGTGGCCGGGCGCGGTGGCTCAAGCTTGTAATCCCAGCACTTTGGGAGGCCGAGACGGGCGGATCACGAGGTCAGGAGATCGAGACCATCCTGGCTAACATGGTGAAACCCCGTCTCTACTAAAAAATACAAAAAACTAGCCGGGCGACATGGCGGGCGCCTGTAGTCCCAGCTGCTTGGGAGGCTGAGGCAGGAGAATGGCGTAAACCCAGGAGGCGGAGCTTGCAGTGAGCTGAGACCCGGCCACTGCACTCCAGCCTGGGCGGCAGAGCGAGACTCCGTCTCAAAAAAAAAAAAAAAAGAAAGAAAAAGGCGGCCGGGCGGGGTGGCTCACACATGTAAGCTCAGCACTTTGGGAGACCGAGGCAAGCGGATCACAAGGTCAGGAGATCAAGACCAGCCTGGCTAACACGGTGAAACCCCGTCTCTACTACAAATGCAAAAATTAGCAGGGTGTGGTAGCGGGCACCTGTAGTCCCAGCTACTCGGGAGGCTGAGGCAGGATAATGGTGTGAACCCAGGAGGCGGAGGTTACAGCAAGCCAAGATTGCGCCACTGCACTCCAGCCTGGGCAACAGAGCCAGACTCCGTCTCAAAAAAAAAAAAAAAAAAATTAGCCAGGTATGGTGGCGCACACCTGAAATCACAGCTACTTGGGAGGCTGAGGCAGGAGAATTGCTTGAACCCAAGAGGCGGAGGTTACAGTAAGCCGATACCACGCCACTGCACTCCAGCCTGGGTGACAGAGTAAGGCTTCGTCGCAAAAAAAAAAAAAAAAAAAAAAAAGAAAGAGAGAGAGAGAGAGAGAGAAAGAAAGAAAGAAAGGCGATTGGCTGGGTGTGGTGGCTCACGCCTGTAATCCCAGCACTTTGGGAGGCCGAGGCAGGGGGATCACCTGAGGTCAGGAGTTCAAGACCAGCCTGACCAACAAGGTGAAACCCCGTCTCTACTAGAAATACAAAAATTAGTCAAGCATGATGGCGGGCGTCTATAATCCCAGGTACTCAGGAGGCTGAGACAGGAGAATCACTTGAACCCGGGAGGTGGAGGTTGCAGTGAGACGAAATCATGCCACTGCACTCCAGCCTGGGCGACAGAGCAAGACTCAGTCTGAAAAAAAAAAAAGAAAAAAGACCAGCTGGTTGTCAATTTTAGTCATTAAGGAGGATTTCCAAGAGAAAAACCCCAATTCCTCTACTTCCCTAGGAATGGGGCCCCGTTCAAGACCGCTGTCTATCCTCCTGAAAACAGGAACGAAAATTCGAACTCCCCCTCCCTGTTGGATGTGAGCTCAAACTCCAGAAGTTACCAGCCTTCCATTGTCATGGAAGCAAGTAAAACTCCAGAAGAGGATTCACACAGCAAAATAAACTTCAGATCTCAACCAGATTGTGAGAGGTCAGGAATTGTGTGGGGAGCTCTGAGGCCTCAGTAAATTGTCCTGTTGGTCTGAGCCATAAGGAGAGCTTAAGCTGGTACCAGGCACCAGTAGGAAATCTGTCAACGGTCAGGGCACCTCCATTCAGAAGCCCTTCATGGTTACCAAGGTGCGAATCCACAAGTATCTGAGACACGTCTCAACCAATTTAGAAGGTTTATTTTGCCAAGCTTAAGGACGTGCCCGGGACACGGCCTCAGGAGGTCCTGACGACATGTACCCAAGGTGGTGTGGGTACAGCTTGCTTTCATACTTTTTTTTTTTTTTTTTGAGACGGAGTCTCTCTGTGTCGCCCAGGCTGGAGTCCAGTGGTGTGATCTCCATTCACTACAAGCTCCACCTCCCGGGTTCACACCATTCTCTTGCCTCAGCCTCCCAAGTAGCTGGGACTACCATGCCCAGCCAATTTTTGTATTTTTAGTAGAGACAGGATTTCACTGTGTTGGCCAAGATGGTCTCGATCTCTTGACCTTGTGACCCTCCCACGTTGGCCTCCCACAGTGCTGGGATTCCAGGGCTGAGCCACCGCGCCCGGCCTTACATTTTAGGGATATGAGACTTCAGCCGGGCGCGGTGGCTCACGCCTGTAATCCCAGCTCTCAGGGAGGCAGAGGCGGGAGGATAGCTTGAGCCCAGGAGTTCAAGACCTGCCTGGGTAATACAGCGAGACCCTGTTCTCCACAAAAAGGAAAAAAAAAAAAAAAAGACAAAAAAGGAATATGAGACTTCAATCAATACATGTAAGATTTACATTGGTTCCATCTGGAAGGGTGGAACCACTCCAACGGGGGCTTCCAGGTCATAGGTAGATGTAAAATGTTTCTGGGCCAGGTGCAGCGGCTCACACCTGTAATCCCAGCACTTTGGGAGGCCGAGGTAGGCAGATCACTTGAGCCCAGCAGTTCAGGGTCGGCCTGGGCAACATGACAAGACCCTATCTCGACAAAAAATACAAAAATGATCAGGGTGTGGTGGCACGTGCCTGTGATTCCAGCTACTGGAGAGGCTGAGGCAGAAGAATCGTGTGAACCTGGAAGGCGGAGGCTGCAGTGGGCCGAGGTCACACCACTGCACTCCAGCCTGGGCGACAGAGCAAAACTCTGTCTCAGAAAAAAAAAATCTGATTGGCAATTGGTGGAAAGAGTTATTATCAGTAGAAAGGAATGTCTGGTTGCAATATGGGGTTGTGGAGATGAACGTTTTATCACAGATGAAGCCACTAGGTCACAGGCCTCAGAGAGAAGCAACTGTAAATGCAAATGCTTCTCGTCCGACTCAAGGCCTGAGGGGAGGCTGATGCTGGTCAGTTGTGCCTGAATTCCAACAGGGAGGAGGCACGAGGTGCGTCCTACCCCCTTCCTATCATGGCTGAGCTAGTTTTTCAGGTTAACTTTGGAATGCCTGTGGCTGAGACCAGGGGTCCATTCAGACAGTTCAGGGCTTATAATTTTATTTTTGGTTTATGAGGAAACCTAGAAGGCAGCCCACACACACCTCACTCCTCCCAGTGGGGGACACTGGCCAGACCCCAGGCTCCACCTTCCCACCCTCAGCCCCCACCCAGGCTAGCAGCCGGGGGCACCTTAGTGCCTGTTCTGTGGGGGCTCCGCCAGACAGTGCAACTGATGCCCAGGGCTGAGGGGGCTCTGCCTGGGAGGCTCTTCACCTGCCTGGGTACAGGACCCCAGAGGGACCCCAGGCCACCCCTGGCCTGCCCACGCCCACAGGAATCCTGACCTTGGGCTGCATGTCTGTTGCACCAGAACCCTCCCAGGGCTGACTCAGAGTGACCCTGAGTGGGGGATGCTCACCCCAGGGGAGGAAACTGGGCTCTGGGGTAGGAGGTCCTGGCTGGGGTCCCACAGATGTCAGGTGCCTGCCATCTCCAGGGTGGCACTGGCATGGGAGACAACACCGCTCCCTCATTACCTGTGGCCTGGCTACCTTAGTGGCCCACAGGGGTGAGCTCACAGCCATGCTCGGTAGATGCGGCCTGGCCGTCCTTCCTGGGAAACGGCAGAGGCATGGGGTCAAAGGGAGCCAGGGATGCCTGCCCGTCCCTTCTCTCATTCAGGCTCACGTGGTCATGGGGCAGTGACCACAGGACCCCCACATGCCAGGAACTGGGTTCACCCCACCCCACCCCCTGCACCGGGCCAGCGAGGGGATGACCCAGAAGAGGGGGAGGACCATTTGGCTTCACCAGCACCAGACATGTGCTCTGTGGCCACCCCCTCTGCCTCCTCTCTGGCCCGATACAGGGGTGTGGGACGGGGAGTGTAGTCGGGAGCTGTGTGATCCAGCTGAGATGTGCTTGGACTCAGGCCCTGCAGGGCTTGGGTCATTGAAGGTGTGCCCTGCCCCCTGCCAGGGCTCCCACTCCCACAGGAAGCCGGGGGCCTTGCTCCCTGTAAGCTGCCCTTTGGCTGGACCAGGCCCCTCTGGCCGGACCTGGGCTCTCTCCCTGTCTGCACGCTGCACCAAGGCTGGGCTCTCTGCCAGGCCACTCCCAAGGACACAGGGAGGCACAGGCTGCTTCCAGCCACAATCACTAACAAGCACCTAGGACCTTGCCCCTGGCTGCCAAGTAGCCCCCTGGGCCATGTGCGCCCTGTCTCCTCAGCAGGTGCGGCCCACCCACAAAGCCGCCCAGATGTGGTGGGGGAGATGCCCCAGGCTTGTGCTGTGTCCGGGGGCCCTGCCGCTGGCCGGTGGGGTCTCCATGACATCAGCTCCCCCTGCCACAAGCTTGGAGAAGCGCCCCAGCCCCATCTGGCGCTCGAGGAAATGAGCGCAGAGAGGTTGAGTAACTTGGGAAGGCCATGCCACCAGTGACAAAGCTGTGATTCTCACGGGCCTGGGTGACTCCAGCACAACTTCCCTCTCCGGGACGTCACTGGTGGCAGCTGCTTCCTTCCAGAGCCTGCAGGCAGGTGACCTCACCCTCCTCAGAGCCATGGCTCTGCTGCTGGACTCTGTGGGGCTGGGCTCCCCCAGCCAAGCCCAGGGACCACTTGGGACAGGATGTCAGGAACACAGAGCCCACCCTTCCAACCTGGGCCCGGCTGGGTCTGGTCATCTGGGATGGTGAGGCCACCTGGATATCTAGGGTCCCACAGTAGACAGGGGTGGGGTGGTCCTGGGGGACAGGGACACCTGCCTTCCACACACAACCACACTGGGGCTAAGGATGCCAGCCTGGGAGACTGTGATTTGGACCCTGACAGTAGCACGTGGTCTTACCGTGTGCGAGGTCTTAGCGTGTGTGTGGTCTTAGCATGTGTGAGGTCTTAGCGTGTGCACAGTCTTAGCATGTGTGTGGTCTTTGCATGTGTGAGGTCTTAGCGTGTGCATGGTCTTAGCATGTGTGAGGTCTTAGCATGTGTGAGGTCTTAGCGTGTGTGTGGTCTTAGTGTGTCATGAGTCACTTTCTTTTTTTTTTTGAGACGGAGTCTCACTCTGCCACTCTCCTGCCTCAGCCTCCCGAGTAGCTGGGACTACAGGTGCTGCCACCACGCCCAGCTCATTTTTTGTGTTTTTAGTAGAGATGGGGTTTTACAGTGTTAGCTGGGATGGTCTTGATCTCCTGCCCTCGTGATCCACCCACCTCGGCCTCCCAAAGTGCTGGGATTACAGGCGTGAGCCACTGCGCCCAGCCGTCGTGAGTCACTTTCACGTGTGCCAGCATCTTGGTGTGTGTGGTGTGAGTGTGGACTGAAAACATGCTGTGCCTTTAGCGTGTGACATGCCATATTAGCGTGTGGTGCGTCATCTTAGTGTGCGGTGTGGTTGGTGGTGGCTGTAGTGTCCAGCAGGGAGGGTGAGCCACTGTGCCCACTCAGGGGAGCAGGTGCCATCTCCACACCGGGCCCTTGGTGGTTCCCACATTAGCACCTGTCCCAGTGGCTGGGCCTCTGGTCCCGAGAGACACTGGATCTGGGAGCTGAGGTCCCCACTCAGTGTCTGTCAGCCACATACTCTTGTGGTCAGAGCTGCAGGAGGAGAGCGGGCAGGGAAGGGAGGGAGTGCTGGGAGTCCACAACAGCGCTGGATCTGAGTTCCAGGAGCTGGCAGAGAAAGATGGGGCTTCCGGGCCGGGCGCGGTGGCTCAAGCCTATAATCCCAGCACTTTGGGAGGCTGAGGTGGGCAAATCATCTGAGGTTGGGAGTTCAAGACCAGCCTGACCAGCATGGATAAACCCCATCTCTACTAAAAATACAAAATTGGCCGGGCATGGTGGCACATGCCTATAATCCCAGCTACTGAGGAGCAGGAGAATTACTTGAACCCGGGAGGTGGAGGTTGCAGTGAGTCGAGATCGCGCCATTGCACTCCAGCCTGGGCAACAAGAGTCAAACTCCATCTCAAAAAGAAAGAGAGAAAGAGAAAGAGAGAGAGAGAGAGGGAGAGGGGGAGGGAGGGAGGGAGGGAGAGAGAGACAGAGAGAGAGAAAGTAAAAAAGAAAAGGAAGGAAGGGAGGAAGGAAGGAAGCAAGGAAGGAAAGAAAGAGGCTTCCAAGGGGGTCTCAGCCCAACACTGCCCCCCCCCTACAGAGGCTACAGCCCCTTACTCTCAGCCAGGGTCAGGACCTCGGTCCTCCCCTGCAGGGCTCAGGATGGGAAAGGCTCGCCTGCAGAGGGATGGGCATCTCTGTCCTCCAGGAATTCCCCTTCTGGGTCCAGGGCAGGTGTGGCCGCCCTGGCTGGGCCCTCCCTCGCCTGCAGCACGGCCCCACGCCCAGCTGGCCTGTTTTAAATAGGAGGCCACAGGCTCCATCCTGCTTCAGAGCTGCCAGCTGCCCCGCAATGGCTGAGCGCCTAAGCATGAACGGGAGAATGCAAGCAGCCGCACAGTGGGGCTCCCACCTCCAGGTATGGTGGGGGGGTTGGGGTGAGGGGGGTTGCGGTGGGGGGTTGGGGTGAGGGGGCCCTGCCTCGAGGTACCGTGGGGGTTTGGGGTGGGTGTGGGGGGCTCCCACCTCAAGGTACCAGGGGCTGGGTTGGGGGGTCTCCTTCCGATGCCTGGGCCTGTGTGCCATCAGGAATGGTATTGCATCGTGGCGATGGGGCAGGTCATCCCTGAGTGCCTCCTCACCCTGGAAAGGGCTGTGTCCCATTGGGGGTACATAGTGTGTGCTGGAGAGACCCTGGGAGAACACTGCAGACACGGCGCGTCCAGGCGCCGCGCACCCCATGGGTTGCCCACATGTGAACACATGTGTTGGCCACGTGACATGGCACAGAGGCAGGTGGGGTGGAGAGGCCAGTGTCATCCTGTCTCACACACACACACGCACGCACGTGCACATGCAGGGTGGGGTCTGGCTCCTCTCTGACTGGGGGTCCAGGCCCTGCCTCATCTGAGAAGCCCTAGGGGCCCTGACGGACCCTCCAGACCCCAATCCAGAGCTCCCGCGTCTCCTGACCTGGCAGCCCCCGCTATGGGGGATGGCGCTGCCCTGTCTATGCGCCAGGTGGAGATGAGGAGTGGGGACTGGAGTCAGACTTTCCGAGCTTCTTAGCCTCCCTGCTCAGAACGGCCGGGGGGACGCAGAGTGAGCAGAGCCATGTGCCTGGTGGTGGAGCTCCTGGCTGGGCTTCCTGGAGGCCTGTGGGGGCCACACACCCGAGGAGAGCCACTTCCACCCAGTGTCCCCAGGCCCCGAAGCTTCTGGATCGTTCTGGCACCTCCCCAGAGTACCCTGGTGCAGACCTGGGCAGTGGGACAGAGCTGAGGCCTCACAGACCCAGACCAAGACAGACAGTGTGAAAATCCTGAAGGAGTCGTCGTGGTGTGAATCCGCACGTCTGCGGCCCCTCCAAGCTGGCTGCGAGAGCTGGGCCTATCCCAGGACTCCAGAGCCTCCAGCACAGGACTGGGCAGGCAGTGGCTCGGTTTCCTGGGGCCCTTGTGTCTCCACAGCCCACCCTGGCATTCAGCTCAGTGGGGCCACCCTGGGCCACAGTGCCGAGCGGTGTCCAGGCCAGACGCTTCCCGGACTTGGTTGGATGGGCCTGGCACAGTCAGTCCTCAGCAGGCCACACTGGGGGCTGGGGTGGGTGCAGCCATCAGGGACAAGAAGGGCAAGTCTTCCCCAGGGCCCCAGACCCCCAGGCTGGGCCCATGGACACGCTACAGTCCTTGCCTTTTGGTGGATCACCTGGGCCTGTGGCTCCCCAGAGGCCCAGCCACCTGTAGGGACGGCAGCACAGACCCACTCAGCGCAACCCTGCCTGCAAACGGGGCCAGGCAGGGCCTGGACACCCTGTTCTCTGAGTCCTGCTGCCCCAGCAGCTCAAACTCAAACTCAGCTCCTACACTAACACGTGCCAGGGTGGGTGTATCCAGGGAGAAGGGCGCAGTGTGGTAGCACCCAGCGAGGGGCTTGTCCGAGCAACCAAAAGGCAGGGCGGGGCACGGGTGGCTGAGGGACACGACAGGCCCAGGGTGGGGAGGCCTGAGTGGCTGCAGGCTGGGCCCTGCTGAGGCTGCTTTTTGCACACAGGCTGCAGCCCAGATGCCCCCCAGGCTGGGGCCACCATCAGCACCACCGCTGCCGCCCCAGGAGGGGCACCAGGAAGGACACCAGGAGGGGCACCAGGAGGGGCTGGTGGAGCTGCCCGCCTCGTTCCGGGAGCTGCTCACCTTCTTCTGTACCAACGCCACCATCCACGGTATCATCCGCCTGGTCTGCTCCAGCAGAAACCGCCTCAAGACGACGTCCTGGGGGCTGCTGTCCCTGGGAGCCCTGGTCGCACTCTCTTGGCAGCTGGGGCTCCTCTTGGAGCATCACTGGCACCGCCCGGTCCTCATGGCCGTCTCTGTACACTCAGAGCGCAAGCTGCTCCCACTGGTCACCCTGTGTGACGGGAACCCACGCCGGTGAGGGCCAGGGCTGTCGGCGGGAGGGGTGGCCGCCCCAGCTCCTCGCCCCGTGACTGTCCCTGACCAAAGCCCCACTGGCCCCTTTAGCCGAGGAGGGGGCTCGGTGTGGTCAGTGCCACCCTGGAGGGACACCCGGGCCCTCAGGAGAGGTGGGGGAGGGGGAGGCTTTCCAGAAGAAGGGAAGATGGGAGGGGCTGTGAGCAGGCTGGACTCTGGGGCCGACCTCACTGGCAGCCACTGCCTCCAATTCCAGCTCCAGGTCCAGCTCACCCCACTGGGCATCCTGAGTGGGGGAGGCACTGCTGTCCCGACAGCATACACTGGGATGCTGGAGCCAATGTGGGGCCCCGGGCCAGTGACTCTGACTCTAGGGCCCTGCCTCCCAGGCCGAGTCTGGTCCTCCGCCATCTGGAGCTGCTGGACGAGTTTGCCAGGGAGAACATTGACTCCCTGTACAAGGTCAACTTCAGCAAAGGCAGAGACGCCCTCTCCGCCGCCGTCCCCCGCCGCGAGCCCCGCTTCCACCTGGACCGGGAGATCCGTCTACAGAGGCTGAGCCACTCGGGCAGCCGGGTCAGAGTGGGGTTCAGACTGGTGAGTGTCCCAGCCAGGGCCTGTGGCCATCAGGGCCTCGAGTGGGGAGCGGGGCCCGGACTGCTGCTGGCCACAGAGCTGACCCTCCCTCCCCTCCCCTAGTGCAACAGCACGGGCGGCGACTGCTTCTACCGCAGCTACACGTCCGGTGTGGCGGCTGTCCAGGACTGGTACCGCTTCCACTATGTGGACATCCTAGCCCTATTGCCCACGGCGTGGGAGGACAGCCACGGGAGCCAGGACGGCCACTTCGTCCTCTCCTGCAGTTACGACGGCATGGACTGCCAGGCCCGGTGAGCGTGGCGGGGGGGGGGCCACTCCCTCCGTCCCGCCCCACAGAGCATGGCCACACCCCTGGGGTTCCTCAGGCTGGATGCTGGGAACCGCCGAAGGCTGGCCATGGCCCCTCAGACCAGCGTGATGGACGCGGGTGGCCAACATTCAGGGTCTGAGCTCAGCTTCTCATACCAGGCAGTTCCAGACCTTCCATCACCCCACCCATGGCAGCTGCTATACGGTTGATGGCGTCTGGACAGCTCAGCGCCCTGGCATCACCCATGGTGAGTGCCAGCCCTCGGCCGGTGTAGGGGCAACGGTGCAGGTCAGGTGGCCTCACACCAGCTCTCGGCCTCCCAGGAGTCGGCCTCGTCCTCAGGGTTGAGCAGCAGCCTCACCTCCCTCTGCTGTCCACGAGGGCCGGCATCAAGGTCATGGTTCACGGCCGTAACCACACGCCCTTCGTGGGGCACCACAGCTTCAGCATCCGGCCAGGGACGGAGGCCACCATCAGCATCCGAGAGGTGAGCTGGTCTCTGCAGCCCACCTCTGGCCCGGGGCCTCCTGCCCAACCTGGGCTTTGGGGGGTGGGGGCAGGGCCCCTGGAACTGAAGCGTCCCCTCCCAGGATGAGGTGCACCGGCTCGGGAGGCCTTACAGCCACTGCACATCAGGCGGGGAGGGCGTGGAGGTGGAGCTGCTACACAACACCTCCTACACCAGGCAGGTGAGGCTGGGCTGGGGAGTGCGGGGGGGGGGGTGAGGCTGGCTGGGGGTCACGGGGGGAAGTGAGGCTGGGCTGACAGGGGGCACGGGGTAATGGGGGAGGGGTCTGGGAGGGTACCGGAGGGCCTGGGAAAGGGGCAGTCCCCATGGAGGCCCCCACTCCGTCCCCTGTGTACCCACTCCATCCCCCATGTCCCCGCTCTGTCCCTCTGTCCCTCGTGTCCCAGCTCCATCCCGCGTGTCCCTACTCAGTCCCCCATCCCCCATGTCCTCACTCCATTCCCCGTGTCCCAGCCTCGTCCCCCATGTCCCTGCTCCGTCCCCTGTGTCCCCATTCCATCCCCCGTGTCCCTGCTCTGTCTAGGCCTGCCTGGTGTCCTGCTTCCAGCAGCTGATGGTGGAGACCTGCTCCTGCGGCTACTACCTCTACCCGCTGCCGACAGGGGCTGAGCACTGCAGCTCTGCCCGGCACCCTGCCTGGGGTGAGTCCTGCCCACTGCCTCCCACTCTGCCAGCCATGAGCCGGGGGTCATGGCAAGCCTCACACATGCCCCTGACCCCTCCCCCAGGACACTGCTTCTACCGCCTCTACCAGGACCTGGAGACCCACCGGCTCCCCTGTACCTCCCGCTGCCCCAGGCCCTGCAGGTGAGACGGGGGTGTTGGGGTCAGGGCCAGGGGTCATTGCCCTGAGTAGCTGGCAGGTGACGCCCCGGCTGTCTCTTCCAGGGAGTCTGCATTCAAGCTGTCCTCTGGGACCTCCAGGTGGCCTTCCGCCAAGTCGGCTGTGAGTCCCCAAAGGGGTGGGGTGGGGGTGTGGACAGCCAGGCAGACCCCACAGGACCCACGAAGCCCACCCAAGACAAAGGCAGGGCCGGGGCTGACCCAGCCTCTGCCCTGTGGTCTCTGCCCCCACATCCACCCATGGAACCCGGGATGGCTGGGGTCATGGGGGAGCCGTGGCCCTAGCAAACCTTCCCGGCTCCCAGCAGGGCTGGACTCTGGCTGCGCTTGGTGAACAGGGGCTGCCGCGTCAGAGCCACAGACAGCGGTGAGTGCACCCTCACCCTCCAGAGGGGCATCCCAGCCCCTCTCCCCTTACAGCTCCCCTCCCCATCATGAAGGTCTGGGCCAGCACCCTCATGCCTCTATCCTGCCCCAGGAACAACCTGGCCAAAATCAACATTGTCTACCAGGAACTCAACTACCTCTCGGTGGAGGAGGCGCCCGTGTACTCGGTGAGCTTCGGCCCCCAGACTGGGCTAGGGTGGGGGCAGGGCCAGTGGCTGGCCCTGCACAGAAGGGGCACGGGGCCCAGGCCCACCCCTCATGCCCCACCCCACCCTCAGGTGCCGCAGCTGCTCTCAGCCATGGGCAGCCTCTGCAGCCTGTGGTTTGGGGCCTCCGTCCTCTCCCTCCTGGAGCTCCTGGAGCTGCTGCTTGACGCTTTGGCCCTCACCCTGTTGCTGGGCGGACGCTGGCTCCACAGGGTGTGGTTCTCCCGGCCCAGAGCCAGCCCTGCCTCAGGGTCATCCAACATCAAGCCAGAGGCCAGTCACATGCCCACGCCTGCAGGTGGGACATCAAACAACCTGGGGCCCAGCAGGCCTCATCTCCCACAGATAATGCTTCCAGAGGCTCTGGAGAGAGTCTCAGCTGAAGAGAGTTGGGACTGGGCCCCGGCCCCTTGAGACTCTGGACACCTGAACCAGACCTGCCAGGGCTGTGTGATCTCTCGGCCTAGTCCTTGGAGCTGTGGCAGCAGCATGTTCCCCAGCTGCCCAGGGTGGGCCCAACCAGCGGCTGCAGGGCCTTCCCAGGTCATCCAGTGGCCGAGGAAGCAGCACGCGCGGCCGTGGGGAGGCAGGGCGCTGGGCATGTCAGCGCCTCTGGTCAACCACCCACGCTGCCTGGGGCGGGTCTCAAGGAGGCCCAGGGAGGAGGGGGCTTCCTGAGTGCACATGAGTGCAGCTGGAGGTGCTGACACGCGGTGATGTGCCCATGCTCCGTCTGTCTGTCTCTGCATGTCCACACGTCTGATGCACCTATGTGCGTGTGTCAATCGCTGCTGCCTCAGCTGGGGGGAGGCAGAAGGCAAGGCGGAGCCCCCACGCACACACGGGCTGCTCTGAAATAAAGCTGTGGACTCCACCTGGTGGCCAGTGTGTGCCTGTGCGCCCCTCCAGCCACCCGTCCCTGGTGAGCTGAATCCCTGACTGCACCTGGCGCCTCCCTGGGCACAGGGCCCAGGACAGGACCAGCCCCAGCCTAGCCTCGCCGGTTCGCGTCCAATGACCCCTGGCCCTGACCCCAACACCCCTCTTCCCACCAGGGGACTCAGTCTAGGACAGAGAAGGGTAGAGGGTGAGACAATGGGGGCCAGGGGCATCAGGAGCCAGATTTTGTCAAAGAAGCCTCAGGCCGCCATCAGGCCGGTGCAGCCTGTTGGAGTCTGACTCAAGTGCTACCTGGCTCAGGAATGCCCTTTGGGGAAGGCAGGGGACGCAGACACTCCCCGGAGACAGAGCAGAGCGAGGCACGGGAGCCCAGGAGCAGGCGGTGGGCACAAGCGGTTTATTCAAAGCGAGGGGTGGGGTAAGACCCGCCAGCAGGGGCCTGGGGCAGGTGGTGGGGCCAAGCTGACACAGGGAGAGGAGCAAGAATCAATTCTGTTTTTCAGGGTCACAGGCAGCAGGCAAGAGTGTTGAGGGGCCGGGTCCAGTGCCCACTGTGCCCTCACGGAGCCTCCCGGGGGCAGCATTGCATAGTGACCAGCCGACTGGCCTTAGCCTGACCTAGGGCCGAGTTGGGGAGGCCCCGCCTCTCTGCAGGGTGCCTTCGGGGAAGGAGTGCATGAAGGCATTGGCAGGCCCTGCAATATGAACCGAGGGACCCCTGGACCCAAGGGTGAAGCTGGCCAGGGGCAGGGCTGGGGCTCAGGTATCCTCAAGAGTCCACAGAGAAAAGACGCAAGACAAAGTCAGACGAGGCCTGTAGCAAACCCACTCGGTCCGCTACAAAGAACATGAGATGCGGGCTGCAAAGTGGCAAAGTGGCTTTATGCACAGGCTCTGGGCCGAGTACCGGGAGAAGGTGCCTCCAGAGGAGGCTGGGACGCGGCTGGGGCTGTCTGGCACGGGGACCTGCATGGACAGCCACGTGGCCTTGGGACGCCCGCGTCCAGCCAGGGCTGAGGATCCAGGCCAGAACCCCTCCCGCCCAGCACCCGCGACGCCAGCCTGGATGCTGGGGTCACTAAGTGAGGTACTCGTTGGTTCCCTGGATGGGCCACCCTTTCTGCCCTGGGAGGGGGCTCTGGGGTGTGCAGGAGGGACCCAGCTAGCAGGTCAGTGTTCTGGGCAGAAGTGGGGCACGAAGTGACACAGGCCCTGAGGACAGAGGGACACAGGTGACACGGGCCTTGAGAGTGGCTTGTGACATGAGCAACCCAGGACCCTTAAAAGGGGTGACCTGAAGACAGAGGTTCCCCAGGTGGAGTGAGGGGCACCCGATGACGCAGCACCCCCCAGGAAAATGTGAGGCTTTAAGAGACTCAGTGCGGGGCCCTCGCTCTCCTCCTGGGCGAGCGGGGCCAGGGCGCCCCAGCACTGGGGCTGCCAGGCATCGACCCGGGTCACAGGCAGGGCTGCGGCCGCGTGGGGCGCTGGGGATTTCGGGGCATGCAGGGCGTCGGGCCGGGCGGGGTAGCAGCTGCCCGGCCTGCCCGGCCCTAGCTCTCCTCCAGGTGGAGGCTGATGAACTCCTGGATGCACCTGCGGAACTGGACCTCCGTGGGGCTGCTGCCTGCCAGGGCACCCGGGGGACCTGGGGCAGCCTCGGCCTCGCGCATCTCTTCCGCCATGCGCGCCAGACGGAGCCTGCGGGGAGGTGCAGCATGTAACGCCCCCGCCCCCGCCCGGAGGCCCCGCCCCTGCCCGGAGGCCCCGCCCGCGCTCACAGCGTCACGATGTCAGCGTTGGCCGCCTGCACTGCGATGGCCAACGGGTCCCGCTGCTCTTGGTCCAGGGCGTGCTGGTCCGCGCCCCGCTTCAGGAACAGGCAGACCTGCCTGAGAGGTGAGGGCGGAGGGCGCGTCAGGGCTTGAGCACGGAGGGCGGGGCGAGTGTGGTCGCGGGGCGTGGCCGGGCAAGGGGTGGCCAGGCCGGGGCGTGATCGGGGCGAGTGGGCGTGTTCGGGGCGCGGGGCGGGGCGTGGGTTGCCCGCCTCACCCGGTGCGGCCCAGCAGCGTGGCGTGATGCAGGGGCGCCCGGCCCCGGCTGTCTCTTTGGTTCACGTCCGCTCCATTTTGCAGCAGGAACTCACAGACGATCAAGGAGCCCTGGGGAGCCGGGGCGACTCAGACGGAGCCGCGGTACCGGCCCCTCGCAGCGCCTCTGCACCCTGACCCCGTCCTTGGGCGCCCCCAGCCGGGACCGGACTTGTCCCCACCGCGGACAGGCGGCCCCTGTGTGGGGGCCACAGAAGATGCAACCTCAAGTGTGCGCCTGTGTCCTGCGCGCAGCCCCCGTGCCTCGCTCACCCCTAGCACGGCCTGCACCAGCGGCGTCTTGCCCTCATCCTCCGCGTCCGCCCAGTTGACCTCGGCCCCGTGGGCCAGCGCCGCCGCCAGCGCAGGAAGGTCGCGGGAACGCGCTGCGCGGTGCGCCAGGAGCCCCGGGTGCAGCTCACGCACGTCTGCCAGGCCCCAGGCCTCGGCCTCAGCGTCCCCGTCTGCCTCACCGCTGGACTCCTCCGACTCCGCACCCTCTGTGGAGAGGGGGCGATCAGGGAAGGCGACCCCCGGGGCTGCCCCAGGGCTGGGCCGGGCGTCGGCTGAGTGCAAGGCGCCACCCACCCTCCTCAGTGACGCTGTCCACCACAGAGCCTGAGCCGAAAGCCAGGACGTCCGAGCTGCCATCCGAGCTGCCCCCAAGGCCACTGTCGCTACTCAGACCTGCAGGTCCGCAGGGAAGGGAGTCCTGAAGGTGGGAGGCCCCAACTCCATCCAGAGCCCTGGGGCAAAGCTGGAACCCCACCCACCCTCCAGGGACAACCCCTAGGGGCAGGACCAGCTCCCACCCAGGGCCAGGGGGGAGCCAGCCGCGGGCTAGAAGCAAAGGAGAGAAAACCAAGTAACAGCTCAAAGGTGCCAGGGGTAGTCCCCTAAAGCCCAGGCCCGCGGGAAGTCCTTCCCGCCCACTCTCAGGCTCACCTGGCACCCCTGCAGTGGGCCCCCCATCCCTGTCTGTGGCTGGCCCAGGCTGAAAATTCTCCACCCAACGGATGGGCAGCATGGCCTCAGAAGGGCCCTAGGCTGAGGGCCAGCTGGCAGCGCCCTCTGCTGCCCCAGCACCCCGGGCCATTCGCTCCACACACACATCTGGGTGCACACAGCCCACACACACATTTGCACAGCTCACCCCCACAGTCAGGGCCTCGGCCTCCAGCTCTGTGGCCAGGAGGCCCCCGCCCCTCCAGATGCTGCTCCATTCCCCGGCAAGGGCCATCCACATTTGGGGACCCTCCAGGCCAGCCTCCTTGGCCCTGCCCTGCCACCTGGCTGGGCCCATCCCACACTTACTGCGAGGGCCAGCCCCCGCGGCCCCTGCGTCGAAGTAGGAAAAGAGTGAGTCCAGCTCGTCGGGGCAGAAGAGGGAGTCTCGGCGGAACTTACGATCCAGGGTGCCCACTGCAGGGGCAGTGCGTGTTCAGAGCAGGGAACATGCCCGGGGTGGGGCAGAAAACCCCAGGTCACACTGGGAGTCTGCGGAGCCTGAGGTGCCCCCCGAGACCCTGCCCCCAACCCCTTAACGGAGTCCATCCCTGACCAAGGCAAGCCCCCTCTCAGCCCTGCCAGGGCATGGCCTCCCACCTGAGGACAGAGCAGCCACACAGGGCAGGACAGGCTCAAGCCGGACCTTGCGGCGGGCAGTGGGGGCGCGGGGAGAGCTGTGGGGCCGTGGGCACTTCTGCGCCCTCCAGCGTCTTGGGGCCTCCAGGGCTGGTGCCATGGGTGCCTTCCGCAGAAATTTCTTTTCCACATATTTGTCCTTGATCCAGGCCTCCTTGTCCTGCCTGGACCAGGGGTGAACATGAGGCTGTGCCCCCAGGCTGGGGCTCCCTGGCTGATCCAGACTGTACCCCACCTCACCGCGGGCTGCTGGCTGTGGGTTTCCTGCTGCCTGGACCCTCACACTGGGCCTCATAGATCTGATTCACGGTGCTGTTTCCAAGCTCACACATCAGCTGGCAGGAGACAGTGTGAGCAGGCATCAGTGCAAACCTGCAGACCCCGGCTCCCGCCCCCACAAAGGGGGTCCCACGGCCTGCAGGAGTCCCACACACACCTTTAGCAGCTCTGGCTCCCACGAGTCCAGTGTCAGGGACCGGACCTTGGAGCAGTGGACACCCAGGCTCCTGGAGGGCAGAGGCAGGGGTGAGTCTGGGTGAGGCAAGGCCCCCAGCTCCGGCCCAACCCCAATCCCCGGCCCCGCCCTCAGGGGCCCACCTGTGGATGCCAGAGCACTCGATGCAGAGCAGCACGCCCAGGTTGATGCTGGCCCAGCGGGGGTCCGACTGGCCGCAATCGCCGCACTGGCTGTTGCCGGCCACGCTCTGCACACGCTGCAGCACACTCTCGCCCTTCACACCACGCTCCCGAGGGTCGGTGGCAGAGTCGATGCTGCTTGTGGACGGGGATGCTGTGCGGTCCAGCCTCTGGGGGATGGGGTGGGGCTGCTCAGTCCCGCAGGGGCTCCAGCGTGGTTTCCCCAGCAGGTTCCCTCCTCCCCAGCCGGAGTGCAGGTGCAGGCCGGGGCCCCTCGAGCACACGCCTGCACAAGCATGTATGCGTGCACACCCTCATGTGGGCAGATGTACCTGCACAGCATGTATGCGTGCACACCCTCATGTGGGCAGACGCCACCTGCACACACATGCACACCCACACTGCACAGGCCAGTGTGCTAGTGCACCCACAGCAAACACCCAGCTTGCAGGAGCCACAAACAGGTGTGTGCACGGGCGTGGGGCAGGGGCACCAAGGGCCACACCTCGCTATAGCAGCTGTCGGGGCTCTCGCGGTAGGCGGAGGCGATGCTGGCCTGCACAGCCTGGACCCAGGCCTGCCGCAGCTTCTCGGAGTCAGCCTGCAGCATGCAGCTCCTGTGGGTGGTGGAGGGGGCGGGCGTCAGCTCCGGTGGGCAGGGACGCCCCCCCACCCCACCCTGGGTTGGACCTCCTCACTTGGTGGGTGACACCACCTCGAAGCAGAACCTCCGCTCGATGTCCTCACATGGCTTCACAGAGCACAGGCGGAGGTCATCCACCACCACGGTGAGGGCGTCCTGTGGGCGGCACTGCTGTGGCCCCTGCCCTCAGCCGCCACCCGGCCCCGACCACCCTCTTCCTATTCACCTTAGAGACGGAGGCTGACTGCCCGAGTCCCCAGCCCCGGGTCCAGCTCTCTGCTCCCTGACCGTTCAGGCTGCGGTGTCCACTAGTGCCCCGGCCCCATGCCAACCCCAACTGACCGGTCTGCCCTGTGGCCCAGGTGGGGCATCCAGCCATCAGGGCCCCAGTCCCAGGCCCAGGGCACACCTTGAGCTTCTTCTGGTAGACCAGCTGGCTGTTCTGAATGGAGAACCAGCGCCTAGGCGGTGGGGGGATGTGGGGAGTCAAGCGGTGCCCATCCCAGGGCTGCTGTGACCCCTGCCCCCGCCTGAGGAAGGGCCCTCACCGGTTCCACGTCTTGAAAGCGTTGCTGGCCCTCTTGAAGAGGTAACCCTCCATCACCACCCCACTGGGCGCATCCACATCAAACTCCACTTTCGACTCATCGTAGGAGAAGTCCTGGGGGGATGGAACCCGCCCCCTGAGTGCCCGCCCCAGGGAGCCCTGCTACCCTCTATGCTTTCCCAGAGCACAGGCTGGGTGAGGTCCTTGTTTGAGGCTGCCACATGGCCCACGGGCCACACACTCAGACGGGAGACCCTCTGTTTACCACAGCCACTTCTTTTTTTTTTTTTTTTTTTTGAGACAGAGTCTCGCTCTGCCACCCAGGCTGGAGTGCAGTAGCGCAATCTCTGCTCACTGCAAGCTCCACCACCTCCCGGGTTCACACCATTCTCCTGCCTCAGCCTCCCTAGAAGCTGGGACCACAGGCGCCCGCCACCACGCCCGGCTAATTTTTTTGTTATTTTTAGTAGAGACGGGGTTTCACCGTGTTAGCCAGGATGGTCTCGATCTCCTGACCTCGTGATCCACCCACTCAGCCTCCCAAAGTGCTAGGATTACAGGCATGAGCCATCGCACCCGGCCCATAGCCACTTCTTGACTGGAGCAAGGCCCCCAGCCCTGAAACCCGTGGGGCAGACCCCTACGTTCACAGCTGGGGGCCCGAGAGTGCCAGCCCCACCCCAGCCCTGCAGGGACAAGCAGGCTGCGATCAGGAAGGAAGCTGCCCCCCCACCCTCTGCATCCTGAGTGCTCCATTCATGTGGCCAGCTGAGTGGACAGAGCCCCATTCAGGAGGACTGGGAGCCACTGAAGGCCCTGTGTGTCCCGCCGTCTGGCAGGCCAGGGCAGCAGAGGGGAGGCGCGGCCACCTGCTCCCTAGGCCATGTGGGGCGGGAAGGGACAGCTGCCGCTACTCCCACGGAGGATGTGGGGGTCTGGCCGGAGCCAGCCCTTCTCACAGCTGCAGCAGGAGCCCTGAGACCGGTGGGAGGTGTCCTTGGTGCTGAAGTGCCCTCGGGGTAGGAGAGGGAAAGGCACCACCCCATCTGGTCTCCCCCAACCCACAGCCCACCCAGGGCGGTGCTCACTCACCTGCAGCAGCGTCTGAAGGGCCGGAGCAGGAGGGGATGCGGGGGAGAGAGCCAGTGAGTGACAGCTGCCCCCAACTCCTGGTGACTGGCGGACCCATCCCCAACTCCTGGGGGGCTCTCCCCTATCCCAAAATAGCCACTCCTGCCTGCAGCCAACATCTGCTCTGGGTGGTGGCCGGGGCTGCTGTCCCACAGGCAAGCAAAGGCCCCACAAGGAGCCAGTGACTGAGGCCGCAGAGGTGACCACGGCCTCGAAGGAAGGAGATCCCAGCAGTGGCCCCACCCACATGTGCCCCTCCACTGCACGCATCAAAGGGCAGCAGCCTTGGACCCCTAGAGAAGGTGTGGGCAGGGCAGGTGGGGGACAGGCAGGGAGGAGGGGGCGGGGAGGGTGTGCCGGGCATGGGGTGAGGACACAGGGGCCTCGCAGGGGCCTCCCAGGCGCCCGGTGTGCAGGGAGCCGGCTGCGTGGCCTCACCCGCTGCTGGATGGCTGCGTGCTTTCGCTCCATCTCACGCTTTTCCACTGCAGAGTCGATCACCAGCTGGTCCAGCTGTTGGGGTTGGCATTAGGGAAGGCCACGGAGGCCTGCCTTGGCCCCACCCCTCCCAAAGGCTCACCTCGGCCGCCAGCTTTTTCATGTAGGGGTCGAGCTGGTGCAGGAGGCTGTAGCCCTGCTGGAAGAAGCTGGACTGGGCATGCATGAAGGACAGCATCTGCAGGGGCAGCACAGGTGAGGCCCAAGCACACCCGGCCCAGCCCCCGCCATGCAGCCTGTGCTCATGGGCAGCCCCCACGCACTCACAGAGTCCAGGATCTCAAACTTCTTCTTGGCCTGCAGGACATTGATCTGCCAGAGGGGGAGCCCACAGGTGAGCCCTGGAGGCTGAGGCAGCCCCAAGCCCTGCACCTGCCATAGAGTCCACTTGAGCTGCTTGTGGTTCCCTGAGACCCCCAGGTCGTCATCAGCTCCCAGCACTGGGCCAGCCTCATCCTCCCATGGTCCTGGAGTCCTTCCCCATGTCTGGAGGTCCCACCCATGGGTGAAGCAGGAATTGACACTCCTGCTCAAAATCTCTCCAGTTCTGTACAAGGCCTTTGAGACCTCCATTCGCTACAGCTGGTCCCCGTCCCCCACCCCACTTCCGGGGCTGACCTGGAGCACGTAGTCCAGTGCCAGGTGGCGGAAGCACTTCCTGGTGAGGGTGAGGGCCCCAGTGGCTTCCTCCACCTCGTGGGGCCGGTGCCTCGGGGCCTGGGCGTTCCTCACCAGGGACAGCTCCAGGTCCTCCCGCACCTTGTCAAACTGCTTCTTTGTCTCCTTGAACTTCCGCACATCCCTGGAGGCCAAGTGCCAGGTTGGGTGAGAGGTCAGGGAGGGCACCTGCTGGATCCTGGAGTCTCCCACATCATTGTTTGTGTTTTTGTTTGTTTTTTGAGATGGAGTTTCGCTCTTGTCACCCAGGCTGGGGTGCAATGGTGCTATCTTGGCTCACTGAAACCTCTGCCTCCTGGGTTCAAGCAATTCTCCTGCCTCAGCTTCCCTAGCATCTGGGATTACAGGCATGTGCCACCATGCCTGATTAATTTTGTATTTTTAGTAGAGAAGGGGTTTCTCCAGGCTGGTCAGACTGGTCTCAAACTCCCGACCTCAGGTGATCCGCCCGCCTCGGCCTCCCAAAGTGCTGGGATTACAGGCATGAGCCACTGCGCCTGGCCTGGTTTTGTTTGTTTGTTTGAGACAGGGTCTCTCTCTGTTGTCCAGGCTGGAGGCTGGAGTGCAGTGGCACAATCATGGCTCACTGCTGCCTCTGCCTCCTGGGCTCAACTGATCCTCCCACCTCATCCTCCTGAGTAGCTGGGACCACAGGCACATGCCACCATGCCCACCTAATACATATTTTTTTTTCTTTTTTTTTTTTCTGTAGAGATGGAGGTCTCATTATGTTGCCCAGCCTGGTCTCAAACTCCTGGCATCCTCCGGACTCAGTCTCCCAAATACTGGGATTACAGGTGTGAGCCACCATGCCCAGCCTTCACCCTCCTCCACTCCAGGCCCTTTCTTTGCTCCTGGGCACAGCCTCCTTCCTCACTGGCCTATCCCAGGCCCGCCCACACCCCTGCTGCCTCCTCCCATCTGCTCCAGGCCTCCCCACCTCACTCTCAGGATCTGTCCAGCCCAGACCCCCGCCATGCCCCAAACTCCAGACCCACCCCAGTCTCAGGATCTGCCCAGATCCCCGCCATGCCCCAGACTCCAGACCCGCAAGCCCAATGTGGCTGCACCTTTCCACTGGCGGGGGGCTGGACACTCCCCCAACACATGCAGGGTGTGGAACCCCACTGAGCTCCACTCGGCTGTCTGCCTCTGAGCCTTCTGCCTTGTGGAGTCGCTGCACAGCCTGGAGGCAGGTGCCCCTGCTCTGCCCCAGACCCTCTTCCCCTCCAAGAGCGGGAACGTGGCCTCCATGTTCTTCCCCCAGTCCTGGGGGACCTGAGGGCTTGGGGGCCACTCACTCTTTGACAAAGTTGTGGAGCTGCTGCCGCACGGACCTCTGGGCCTGGTCAAACAGGATCTGGGGGCAGAAGGGGGCAGAGATCCTTGGGGTCTGTCCCAAAATAGCCCCAGACGGAAGGCCCCATCCTCACCAGCAGAGGGCACTGCCCCAGGCCCAGACACAGGGGCGGGTCCCACCCTCCAGGGCTGGCCTCAAGGGGGTCAGGGGAGCAGCCCCCAGGCCTGAGTTGGCACCCAGAGGTGGCGGCTGTGACCCCTGCCCCTCTGTCCCACCTGGCCCTTGACAGAGGCCAAGGCTGCCTCGGATGGTCCCCTCATCAGGCGGGCACCAAGGGCACAGCCTGAGCCCCACTGCCTCCTGGCCCTGGGTGGCCACCCTGGGGTGCCCATCCCTGCAGCAGGGAGCACTCGGTCAGAGCCGGGAGCACCCTAGAGCTGGGCCTGGGGAGCCGGAGCCTGGGCTCTGAATCAGAGCCCAAAGTGGAGAAGGACCGGACATAACCAGGAGCAAAGGGACGCCTGAGCCGTCCTGCCTGGTCTACCTCGGGACCTCCCCTGTTCAGTCTGTGGCTCAGGTTCCCAGGCTGCAGCCCCACATCTCATGGGTGCTGGTCCTGTGTGTCCATCCACGTCAGTGCCAGGGCCCCCGGGGGCCACTGAGACCCAAATGGCAGCCAGGCCAGCCTGGGACGAGAGCCCTGAATAAATCACCCCTCCCCCAGGGTCTGATGTGGCCCTTCCCTGGGACACCGCAGAGCCCCCAGGGCTATCCCCCAACCCACACTGACTTGAAGACGTGGGATGCCCCCCCACCAGACTGGAGGAGCAGAAATGTGCCCCCCCTGCCCCATGCCAGTCTTTCGGTGAGCCAGCAGATCTCAGTTCCAGGCTGCGCGCGGCCCGCAGGTGGCAGGGAGGCCAGGCTCACCATGTGGTAGTTCACCACCTCCTGTAGGCTGTCAGCGAACCTCTGCAAACATTCCTGGAGGGGCAGATGGGGAGCCACGCTGAGGTAGCAAATCCAGGCCCAGGTCACCCAGTCACGCCCTCTGAGGCCCCTGGGCGGTAGAGACACCGGCCTGCTCCTGGCCTGGATGCCCTTGAGGGGCTGCCTCCCTCGGCCTCTCCCCCTACCCCACCTTGAGGTCAGAGGTCAGTCGGCCCCTCACCGAGATGACGGTGTCGCCCTGGCACTGCTGGGACAGGTCACGGACGCCGCTCACGAACAGCCTGCTGGTGCTGACGTAGGCCTTACCAGCTTCCACCATGCCACTGCACAGCTTCACCAGCTGCGGGCGGCGGGGCCTGGTGAGCGCGGCGGGCACTGGTGCCTGCACTTGCTACCACGCACAGCCTGAGGCAGGAAGAGCTTCCAGGGTAGGTTCCACTCAGGGTGTTGGCTACCAGGACTGAGTGCCCCGGTGCGGCTTCCTTGCGCCTGGGGCTGCCTGGGGCTTGCAGGCCGGTCTGGGAGGGGAGGGTGGGGCCGCCATGGCCTCACTCAGCTGGGAGGGACCAGGAGCCAGGCAGGGGACCCAGGGCCAGCAGGACCAGCCCATGTGGGGCTTGTGGACTCCACTCCCTGCTGCGGCTCCCAGCTCCATGGCCTGTGCCCCCTCCCCTTTCTCCGCCCCAGCCCCAGCCACACCAAGGCTCGCCCCACACAGCAGCTGTCCCCATGTCACCAGCCCAGCAGAGGGGACAGGTGGCCACCATGGGTCGGGGGCTCACTACAGCCCGGCCCCTCCCAGACGGGACAAGACTCAGGGCCGGCCACATGTGTGCGTTGGACATGTGCACCCTGGAACACACGTGCTAAGACACAGGGACCAGGACCTGGAGCACCACACGGGAGCTCCGCATATGGGGGTGTGAGTGGCTTAGTAGGGCCCAGAGGGTGAGTTCGGCCATGCAGCCATCCCAAGCCTGGCCGGGCACAGGGCGCTCCAGGCCCGCCCTTCACCTTGTCCAGTTTGGCCTCAATCTCCACCACGTCCGTCTCCACCTCGTCAATGGTTGCCCTAAAGCAAGAACGGGGCTGGCTAGGGTCACCTGCAGCCTCGGCCCCTCGGGGCTTCGCCTCCCCTTGCACCTCCCTGAGGGGCTCCACCATGGGAAGGCGCTTTCAGGAAATGGGCTGGGAGACAGACGCCTGCCTGCTACATGGACAGGACTGGGACCAGGTTCAGCGCACTTCCCCTCGCCACCCCCCTCCCAGGCAGGGAGAGGCAGAATCGGCTGTGACTCTCGCTGCTGTGCCCTCAAGGAATAAGGTTGGACCAGCCTCTCCCAGGACAGCCGGCTGCTGGGAGTCCCTCAGGGACGGTGCCCACCAAGGGCTCGGCCAGCCTCACTGGCCTCTCCTCTAGGATTTCAGAGTCGACCCTGGACCCATCTGGAGCCCCCTCAACCCTGCGGTGCCTGCTCCTCACCCCTCTGCACTACTGCAGCCCACCCAGGTCTGGCACCCGTGCACTGTGGGACGGCAGGGGGGCAGCGGGGCAGCTGCTCTTGGTCCTGGCAGCACCAGGAGGACCCAGACCAGCTGGGGAGAGACACCCCTGGCTCCCCCAACCTCACAGCCGCAAGCGGCACGGTCCACTGGAAAGACAGGTGGGCTGTCATCCTCAGAGCCCACTCCCACCAGGACAGCCTGATAGGAGGGGCTGCCTGGGGAGAGAAGAGTTAAGGCATGACATCACCAGAGAAGCCTGGGCGAGAGAATCCCCGGAAGACGGGAGGCAGATGGATCGGGCACGTGACCACCCCCTCTGGGAGCAGGAAACAGGGAAACAGGGCCAGGATCCCAGCAGCCCCGCACTCCACACAACCGGCTCACTGGGCGGCGGGGCCATCTGGCCTCCTGGGGATTGGGCACCATAGGGCCTAGGCTGGGGCCAGGACTCCAAGGACAGGTCTAGGGCAGGGGTCTGGCAGCAGAGGCCATCGGGGCCTAAGGTCCCTCATCCGGTGCTACCCTGACAGGTGTCCCAGGCCTCAGGGGAGGGGCCTGCGGTTTCCAGGGGTGTGTCCTCAATTAGGAGCTGGGGCCGCAAGCGCCCCCCAGGGAAGGACCTTGACTGGTCCCAGTCACCACAGCAGGACACCAGGTCCTCTCTGAGCAGCCCTCACCTGTTCCCAAGAGGCTAAGAGGACTCTGAATCCCGAAGCAGGGGCAATGGAGGGCACCTCACTGTGGTGTCCACGCACCCAGCCCACAGTCCCTGGACCCTGACCTCTACCTCAGCTGGAGGATCCCAGAACAGAGATGGAACCATCCACCCAGGAGAAGGTAGCAGAGAGAACCACGCCCCAGAAGTTGCAGCCACCCCTGGGCAGGGCCGGATGCAGAGACAGCTGTACCCAGAGCTGCCACCCTCGGGCTTGGGGCACCCGTGTCCCTGGAGAGCCAGCAAGGGGGGGTGGCTGCACCCCGCAGCTCACGGTCGTGCTCATGGGGACAGGGTGGGCACTGGCGAGGCCCCGAGAGCTGCAGTTTCTGCTGCTGGGAGCCCCTCAGCTCTACTCTCCTCCGCCCCAGGGACCTGGGCCTCTTCTGCTGTGCTCAGCCCAGCATTTCCTCAGCAGCTTGGAGGATGGGGAGGAGGGTGTGGCTGCCCCCCAACCAAAGCCGTGACTCAGCGCCCGCTGAACAGGAGCCAGGCGGTTCCCTCCACAGGCTCCCCTGGCCCCCTGCCCACCGCACCCAGGCTGCCACTAGGCCCTCCCAGACCAGGAGAGTGCGGGCAGGGTCCCCCTTTCCAGGGCTGGGGCCACCAGGTTCCACATTACAGACCACATCTTTTCGCCCACCCTGCCTGGCCCTCTAGGCCAGGAAACTCAACTTACATCCCTGAGGGCCCGCCCCCAGGACAGCCTCTGGGAGTCCCTCAAACCCCAGTTAAATCACAGCCTAACTCTAAAACCGACTGGGCCAGGCCATTCTCACCTCTCCACTCCAGTCCCTGCCCCACGGGGGGTGAGGCACTTTCCTAGGGCAGCCCCCGCGGCAAAAGGCCGGGCGGCCGCCCTCCGGCACCTACTGCAGCCCCACAGCCCCCATAACTGGCTCCTGTAACCGGCTCCCATGAGAGCCGGTTACCAGAGAGAAGGCTCAGAGGTGAGTGGGTTCTAGCACCCCCACCTGACTGGGCGAGGGCAGCACAGGGCCCTCTGTGTGGAGGAGGAGGTCCATTAGGTTTCTGAGGGAGGGGCCAGGGAGAAGGTAGGTGCTTCAGCAGGGCCCAGCCCCCAGCAGGGAGGCCATGCCCACGCCTCCCCACAGCCCGGGTACCCAATGCAGGATCGTAGAGTGCCCGAGTTATTCAACCCCTTTTCCCAGGTCAGTAACGGAAGATGGGAGAGCAGAGGATGGCCCCAGTTCCTCTGCCCAGGGCCTGGGGGCCACTCTCCTGGCTGGCCCTGAGCCTCCCACTCCAAGGCTCCTAGGGCCTTCTGATGAGGGCTCTAAAGATGCTGAAGCTCCCTGTGCCTCCCTACACAGGCTGACTTGCCAGCAGATCCCAAGAGACCCAGCACACACACACACACACACACACACACACGACCAAGCACACATGTGCAAACATGTTCACGCACGAACATGCCTGCACACACTGGCACCACACATACATGTATGTCCAAAGACAGACTGCACAGGCACACATCAACATGTGTACCCAGTGGTGGAACGTGCGTGTACAAGCTGATTTGTCTGTTGGTGACATGGCTAACACAGTACGTGAAGCGGCACAGAGAGGTGGCGTGTGCACATGCTTGCATGCACTCATCAGCAGGCTACATGCAGAAGCAAGCACAGCCCCGTGGCACAGCTCATCCACACGTCCTGTGCAAGGCCTGGTGCCCCGAGGGAGGCGCACAGAGGGGCAGATTTCACAAGGGTGCGCCCCGCACAAGCACTGGAAGAGGAAAGGGCCTCACGCAGGTGCGCACTCTGATTTCTTTGCCTCCATTGTCGTTTGCCAAATGTCCATCATGCGAGGCCGATGTGTGCACACGTCTGTGAACATGTGGTTCACACAGGTGTGCACGCCTGCACGCCAGGAATGATGGAAAACACGCAGACTCGGGGTGCACACAACCCCTATCCCCTACCTGACCTTCCCCGCCGCTCTTCTCGGCCGCCACCCTCTAAGCCAATGGGTCATTCAAACCACTTCACGCTCCCAAGCACCCTGCCCCAGGCCTTAAACGCGGCTCCAGTTGCCTGTCCCCCAGGCACTGCTCTGGACACAGGATCGAGGCAGAGACCAGGGGCCGACGCATCCACAGACCCAGACGACCCTGGCCAAAGCTGGACTGCAGGGCCCGGGAGGGGCTCAGCCTCGTGGAGGTGCAGACACAAAGCGGGGGCGGACGGTCCCGAGGTGCCCACGGCTGCCCACGCGCACGCCCTCCGCCGGGGGGGGGGGCGGCCGCACAGGGCAGGGGCGTCCTTTGTTCCAGCCCCCGGGGCATGGCGGGGCGGGGTCGCCGCTTTGTCCGAGGCAGGTCCTCCAGCCCCTCCCCGGCGGCCGCGGCCCGGCCAGGCCCGGCGCTGACCTCCCCACCTCGCCGTCGGGCACAAAGGCAGCAGCGACGCCCCCGGCCCGCGCCCACCCTGGCGGCCCCGGGCGGCGCACCTGAAGCGCGGGGAGTCCTTGACGCACTCCTCGAACTCCACGGTCATGGCTGCGGCGGCCGCGGCGCTCACTGGCACGAGGACCGCGGCGCCGAGCGGCAGCCGCGCCGGCCCGGACCGCTCGTCCCGCCCGCGCCGCCTCGGCGCCCGCCCGCCCCGGAATGAGGCCGCCGCGCCGCGCCCCGCCCCGCCTGTCACCGCCGGGGAGCGTCACCAAAGTCCGCCGCCCGCGCGCGCCGCCCGCTGTCACCGCCGGGGAGAGTCGCCAAAGTTCACCGCCCGCGCGCGCCGCCCGCTGTCACCGCCGGGGAGCGTCGCCAAACGCCCCTCGTAGCGTCCAGGGACCACCCCGGTCCGGAAGTGAGGCGGGGCCCACCACGGCAGACTTCTGGGACGGTCGGTGGAAACGTGGGGCGCGGGGAGGGCGCGGGCCCCGCCCGCTCCAGCCATCCCGGCCGTTGCGCAACTCAGGGCGTTTGCAAAAACCACGTCTGGGAGGACTTGGCCGCAACGCGGCGAACGGACACCTTCGGGGAGAGTGGGCGGCGGTGAATGAATGAACGAGTGAACGAATGCACGCTCGCCGGAGCGCGGGGTCACCGCGTAGTTGCGGGCGCGCCTTCCGGGGTGCCGCGGTAGAGGTAGAGCCCCTGCGCTCCGCGACAGGCCGGCACTTTGCAACCGCTCCCTAAGCCCGACCCCGCCTCCGCTCCCCGCCCCAGGCCGCCGTGGCGCGTTGCGGGGCGGGGCGACTGCGCAGGCGCAAGAACGTCCGGAGGGGAGGGGCGTGACCAGGCCGCGTGCGCGCGCGCGCAGAACCCCGGAGCTGGAGGCCGCCACCCCCGCCGTGGGCTGGACTCAGCTATGGGTTCCGTGCAGGCCGCAGGCTCGGTGCGCGCGCGCTACCTTGTGTACTTCCAGTACGTGGGCACCGACTTTAAGTAAGTTTCCTGGGCGCAGCGACGGGCGCCACGTGGCCCGGGCGGAGGCGAGAAGGAGGGCGCGGGCGGGCAAGCGGATGCCTGCGGACGCGGTTTGCAAACGTTCCGGGGAGGAAGCGGCTCTGGCTTCAGAGGGCGGCCAAGACCCCAGGGCAGGGCGCCCCCGGTAACCTCCGCCCGCCTCTGCCCGCAGCGGGGTCGCGGCCGTCAGAGGCACTCAGCGCGCCATCGGGATCCAGAACTACCTGGAGGTGAGCTCGGCCGGTCTCGGGACGCCCGGTGAGGGATAAGGGGGAGCCCCCGCCCGCGCGTCCCCGGGGTCCGGCCTCGCCCACCCGCCCGCTTGCCCGCCCGCCTCGCGGCTCGGTCCTGCAGGAGGCCGCCGAGCGGCTGAATTCCGTGGTGCCGGTCAGGTTCACCATCTCCAGCCGCACAGACGCAGGGGTCCACGCCCTGAGCAACGCGGCGCATCTGGACGTCCAGCGCCGCTCAGGCCGGCCGCCCTTCCCGCCCGAGGTCCTGGCCGAGGCCCTCAACACCCACCTGCGGCACCCGGCCATCAGGTGAGCCGGCGACCTGAGCAGCCCCTGGGGCTCGGCCTTCCCGACTCTATCTGTTGCGGGCGGAGGCTGGAGGTCTGGACAGACTTCTTTGGTCAGGGCTCGAGGGTGGAGGAGAGAGGCGGTGACACCTGGGCAGGTGGGCAGGGTCGTTCCTCCGGTGAGCCTGATCTGCTGCCACAGGGTCCTGCAGGCCTTCCGAGTGCCCAGCGACTTCCACGCTCGCCACGCAGCCACGTCCCGGACCTACCTGTACCGCCTGGTCACTGGCTGTCACCGGCCTGATGAGCTGCCGGTGTTTGAACGCAACCTCTGCTGGGCTCTCCAGGCAGAGTGAGTGTGGCCCTGACAGTGAGCCGGGAGGGGCAGGCAGGCCCCACCTCCTGACGGTTACCCTGTTCCCTGAAGCTGCCTGGATGTGGCCGCCATGCAAGAAGCTGCCCAGCACCTCCTCGGCACACATGACTTCAGCGCCTTCCAGTCGGCCGGCAGCCCGGTGCCAAGCCCCGTGCGAACGCTGCGCCGTGTCTCCGTGTCCCCAGGCCAGGCCAGCCCCTTGGTCACCCCCGAGGACAGCAGGTGTGGAAGGGCCTGTGGGTTGTGGCCCTGCCCTCAGATCACACGCTGATATTAGCTCCAGCACCTCCCCCGGCTTTAAGGCAGGCGAAGCGGGACAGCTGTCCTCAGAACCTGGACAGCTGGAGTGGCCCGGACACCCCCTAGTCTGCAGCTGTGCCCTCCCCCACCCCAGCTGGGGAGCAGAGGACAGGGAAGGCTGCCTGTTTCTGAAAAACCCTGCCCTGCCCTAGCAGAATTTTGGCAGCCACTGGAAAGGTTTCACTGGTGCCAGTGGTTCTGGCCCAGCCTGGCAGGGGGTGGTTTCTGCTGCCCCATCACTGTCCAGAGGGCCACCCACCAGGTGGCAGATTCTGACCACAAAACCTCCCCCATTGGGGTGAACCCTGAAGGGAGGAAGAACTTCTGCCAGCCCCAGACTCCTGCGTCAGAGCAGCAGGTACAGGGCTGGGGTCTCTGGCACACACGCCAGCCATGTTCCCAGACCCTGCACCAGGACCCTAGGTGAGGGCCCAGGGCAAGCCCCTCCGGCACAGCCAGGCTACCTGCCTAGCCTCCAGGGTCCTGCTGCCTCCTTGCCCACGCATTGCTTGTCTGGTTTTAAGCCTCTCCAATGGGCCTCCCTAGGGGCAGGGAGTCAGCCAGGGGGACTTGTCTGAGGTCCCGCCCTGTCAGTCTCCTGTCCGAGGCCACACGGTAGGCTGGGGATGGCAGGCGCTGCCCCACAGACACCTACAGGTACGTGTTTTTCCAGGAAGCTGCGGTTCTGGAGCCTGGAGTTTGAGAGCCAGTCCTTCCTGTATAGGCAGGTGGGCTCGGTTCTGGGGCCCTCCCTGGGGGGTGGGGCTGAGGGTGGGCAGGCTCTGTGCAACCTCGGCCCTGGGTCACAGGTACGGAGGATGACCGCTGTGCTGGTGGCTGTGGGGCTGGGGGCTTTGGCACCTGCCCAGGTGAAGATGATTCTGGAGAGCCAAGATCCCTTGGGGAAGCACCAGGCACGTGTGGCCCCGGCCCACGGCTTATTCCTCAAGTCAGTGCTGTATGGGAGACTCGGTAAGAGGAGCGGGCCCGGGAAGCTTCTGCCATGTACCCAGTGACTGCTGCAGCCAAGGCGAGGGGTGGGGAGGCCAGGGGCCACTGACCACAGCAAGACAACTGGGGGTAAAGGAGCCCCCCGCCCAGGGTCACAGTCCTTCAGCCCAGCCTGTCCTGGGCTGACCCACTCCCTGGCCGTGGGAGTGGTCCCAGTGGTGGGGAGGGTGCTGGGCTGACCTTGCCCCAGGCTGACGCAGGGTCTGATCTGTCCACAGGTGCTGCCTCCTGCACCCTGCAGGGGCCACAGTTTGGGAGCCACAGATGACCCTGGACACTCAGCAAAGTCAGGCCACACCAGGCCCAACCCTGTGTCGGTCAAGCAGGGCAGTCAGCCGCTTGGGGCCCACAGCACTGCTGCCCAGGTCCCACCAGCCTGGATGCCCCTCTCTATCCTAGGCGGGATGGGGTGCAGTGCAGGACACAGCCATGTACACCGAGAAGAGGGTACCAAGTAGTCTTTTGTTCAGCTTTTACTGGAAACTGCTGTCCGGGACTCCCTACCCTAACCATCGTTTGGGGGCCCAGGAGCAGGAATAAAGGCAAGACAGCCCGGAGGCCAGTTTATTTCTTTAGCTGGAAACAGCTGCCTGAGTGGGCACATGACACATGGTCTCTGTCCCCAGGGATGGGACCTGCAGGGTCTGTTCACTCTCAGGGCACCCACAGTCCTGAAGTGCAGGCCCGGCTCTGTCCAGCTGGGAGAGGGCAGAGGTGGTGGCTGGGTGAGTTGCCGGCCTCAGCTGGGGGCCTGGGGGAGGCCCTTCTTCAGCAGAGATGTGAGGAAGCTCCCCAGCTCCTCGTCCTAGGGCAGAAGCAAGAGCACCACGGGCTGTGCAGGACAGGGAGGGGTGGTGACACCTGTGCTGACCGTGGTGGGGTGGGGGCCACCCCTTACCTGGTAGGTCCAGGAGACCAGCAGCACCTTGGTGCCCGGGTCCTCAGAAGGGGCGGCGGCCTGGATGAGGATGGACTCCACGGTCACAGAGCCGTCCGGGAGGTGCTGCACACAGTGGTCCTTCAGGACGCTGTGGGGAGGCTCGGTGAGACCCTGCCTGGCCCCTGGGGCCCGAGGGGTGGGGGGGCCCAAGGGATAGGGAGGTCCGAGGGATAGGAGGGTGGGGCCGGGCGCCCACCTCTTGAGGTGGCTGTAGACGCGCAACGCCATCTCCTGCTCCTTGCGCATGTCGTGCAGGTGCACACGGCAGGTGAAGCGCAGCTGGTGCTCGGCCAGACCCAGCTCTTTGAGGGCTTGCTCTGAGGATACCAGCCGGAAGTTCTGTGGGGCAGGGGCAGGTCAGGGCGCACAGGCGCAGCCCCACCCCCACCCCGGGCCGTCCCGGCACTCACGCTCTGTGGGGCAGAGGCAGGTCAGGGCGCACAGGCGCGGCCCCCCCCTCCCCGGCCGTCCCGGCACTCACGCTGTCCTTCATGATCAGGGCGCCGTGCAGGAGCCGGGGCTTCTTGGCCTCAGGGAGCAGCCCTGCGGAAGAGGCGGCAGCAGCTGTCAACGCAAGGGCCACTCCTGGCTGCCTGCCCCGAGCACCCTTCCCTGCCTGGCCCACATACCCTGCGCCATCTCCCGCTTCAGCAGCCCCAGCGAGATGCCTACGGGGATGCTGGGGCTTGTGGGCAGTGTCACCGTCTCGCCATTGGCCGGCATGTAGCAGCTGACCCCTGGACCCCGGGGGAAGAGAGAGCCTCAGCCCAGGTTGCCTGCGCTGACCCAAGGTGGGCCCCACGCCGCCCGCCTGGCTGCCTACGGAGCTCCTGCTCGATCTTCTGCTTCAGGAACTCCATCTTCTTGGCCTCGCCATGCACCAGCAGCACGCTCTCTGGCTCCGCCTGGCCCACCAGCTGCATGATGCCCTTGGCGTCTGCGTGTGCGCTGAATGACATGTACTCCACCTGCATCTTGACCTCCAGCTGTGGAGGCCGCGGGGTGTGGATAGCGGTTACCACCAGGAGGTGCCCCTCTGCCCTGCCAACCCAGCACGGGGTTGGGACTCACCACCTGCCGCCCCTCCATCTCCAGCTTCCGCTGCCCGCTGAGGATCTTGTGGCCCACGGTGCCCTGCACGCAGTAGCCGGGCATGATGACCTGGGGGCAGGCACAGAGCTCATAGCCACGGGACCCTAGCCTTGCCACCTCAGGGCCTTCCGTGGGATGCCCCCACCTGAACCCCTGGAAGCTGTTTCCACCTGCCAGCAGGGCCCGACCAAGCCTAGCTGCAGACTCCAAAAGGCTCAGGTTTTGCCACAAGACTGTCCAGGGCTGGGCTGGGACTGTACAGCCTGAGATGGACAGGTTGCGTCACAGGGAGACTGAGCAGCTCCAGGCGATGTCACCCCCGTCCCCTGGCAGCAGCAGCCACGTCCCTCAGCCAGTGCGAGGCCAGGCCAGCAAGAGCTCAGAGACAGCATGGGTAGAAGGACAACCCGCCGGCCTCCAGCTTCCAGGCTCCCACACCTCACCACGCCTCACCATGTTCTTTTCATTTCCAGCCCATTTCCGGAAGATCTGCAGGGACTGCCCGGCGTGCAGCATCCCCGGCGTGGCAAATACAACCTGCAGGACACACAGGGCTGGGTTGGGGGGAGGGGTTCAGGGCAGTGATGCCCCCACCCCCGCTGCAGGCCCAGCCCAGAGACCCACAGGAGACAGGAGACCGACAGACATGGATGTGCTGGCCAGCCCTGCTGCGGGACTCACCATTGGCCCTGGGTTGTCAGCAAAAGCCCGGTCAAAGGCCTTGATGTGCTTGAACTCAAACATGTTTCTCTGCACGAAAGTCTTGCGGATCTTCTGGTTGGTCCAGGGGATGAACAGCTTGTAGTAGTGGTTGGCCTTCTCAGTCAGCCCCGTGGAGAAGTAGATGGGCACCTTCAGGTTCATGCGCTCCCTGGGGACCACCGGCCCAGTCAGCACAGCAGCCACAGGGGAGGACGCTGCAGGGCAGGACTCGGCCGGGCCACCCCCACACCTGTTATCTGCACAGCCCATGCATGGGCCGGGCTGAGTCCAGACGCAACCATAGGAGGCCAGTGCCCTCAGCCTATGTCCCGTTAAGCCCTAAAGCAGCCAGGCTCAGCGGGGGACCAGGAACCCCTACAAGAGCCACAGACAGTGACGCTGACGGGACGTCACAGGCCTCCTGGGTCACACAGCGCACAAGCAGCCCCCCAGGACAGCAGCAAGCAGGACTGAGATGCCACCAGCACCCTGGGCACACCTGCCCACCAACTGGACTGTGTGCAGGCTGGGCCAGGGGGTCCTGAAAGAGCCATCCTGGCGGCACCTACCAGAAGGTCTCCAGGAGGATGCAGAGCTCCTGGGCGCGGCCCAGTGCAAACACGGGGATCAGCACCTGGGGGACACACAAGGCAGGAGCCTGGCCATACAGCCCCTCGGCACAGCAGGCAGCATTCAGTGAGGGCACAGCCAGGTGCCCAAGAGCTGCGGCCTCATAGGGACCTTAGCCTCTCTCATCTGCTCCCAGTCCTGTCCCAGCTCTCTCCAGAGACAGAAGGGAGCTGCGTGGGGCCTGGCCAGGACTTCATCAGGATCTGAGGTAGGAGGGGCAAAGGGGCTCCCTGGGAAGGGTCTCTGAGTTTTTGTCCTCAATGCTGAGCAAACCTTCCTCCCTCCCTGCTTGAAAAGGCAGTACGCCCCACCCTGAGACCCTGACCCAGGCCAAGGGCAGCCAAAAGGACCCACCCAGCATAGCCGAGGGCCCGCGTCCCCACCCCTGCTGTGGCTACCTTCCCACCACGCTCCACGGTCTCGTGGACTTTCTTCAGGAAGTCTCGCTCCCGGCAGCGCTTCGAGTCGCGGATGGTCGTGGCGTATGTGGACTCCGTGATGAGCAGGTTGGGGCGGCACTTGTCAATCCAGGCAGCTCTAGAACACGGGGGTAGGGTGTGAGTCACGGTGCACTGTCCCCACAGCTGCAGGGCTGGGTCTGACAAGCTGGACCCCAGTACTACGCCCACCCGCCTTCCTGGGCCACTCTGGCTAGAAAGAGTCAGCTGGTAAAATGCTGTGGGCAGCACACTTGGGAAGAGAGAGGAGGGACAGAGGACCCCGCCCGGACCCTGTGCCTTCGCGCATCTGGGCCCAGAAGGAAGGGGCTCTCCGGGCCACACGAGACATGGGAGACACTGCTGGGCTGGCCACTCAAGGGCTGGCACCCTGACACCTGCCAGGGTCCTGAGCTCCAGGGGGGCCCATGGGACAAAAGACATCTCGGCCTACTTACCCCAAGTGTCGGTCTGGGGTCATGTTATAATCACCCTGGTGAACGATCAAGGCCACCATGAGGAGGGTGCCTCCCACCCCAGCAGCCCCTCCCGAGCCTCAAGCCCTTCCACTGACCGTGTAGACCACAGACTCTGAGCCCACTTTAATCTGGAACATGGCTGCCCCCAGCACGTGGCCTGCATAGTAGGCCTTGATCTCCAGTTCATCGTCTACCTGTGGAGGACAGGGCTGTGCTCAGGCTGTGCCGTTACAGCAGAGGGGCAGAGAGGCACGGGCAGGGAGCGAGGGAGGCAGGGGTGGGGAGCGAGGGCACCCTTTCAGTCCCTGTTGCTCACACACAGCATCCAGTTCACAAGGGACGGGCAATGTGGACAAAGAACAAAAAACAACAAATGGAAGACTGAAGGGACCTGAAATTGGAGTTTCCAGCGTGGACTTTGAATACATCACAGAGAAAAGACAAGATTCAGAATGTTGGCTGCCAGGCAAGGTAGCTCAGGCCTGTAATCCCAACACTTTGGGAGGCCAAGGCAGGTGGATCCCTTGAGGTCAGGAGTTCGAGATCAGCCTGGCCAACATGGTGAAACTCCATCTCTACTAAAAATACAAAAATAAGCTAGGCATGGAGGTACATCTCTGTAATCCCAGCTGCTCAGGAGGCTGAGGAAGGAGAATCGCTTGAACCTGGGAAGTCGAGGTTGCAGTGTGTTGAGATCACGCCACTGCACTCCAGCCTGGGCAACGGGGCGAGACTCCATCCCAAAAAAAAAAAAAAAAAAAAAATACTGGGCCAAACATAGTGGCTCACACCTTTAATCCCAGCACTTTGGGAGGCCAAGGTGGCTGGATCATCTGAAATCAGAAGTTCAAGACCATCTTGGCCGACATAGTGAAACCCTGTCTCTACTAAAAATACAAAAATTAGCTGGGCATGGTGGCAGGTACCTGTAATCCCAGCTACACAGTAGGCTAAGACAGGAGAATTATTTGAACCCAGGAGGCGGAGATTGCAGTGAGCTGAGATTGTGTCACTGCACTCCAGCCTGGGCAACAAGAGCGAGACTCTGTCAAAAAAAAAAAAAAAAAAAAGCCAAAAAACTAGACTTCTTTAAAAATTTATTTTATTCATTTAAAACTTGCCGGGCATGGTGGCTCATGCCTGTAATCCCAGCACTTTGGGAGGCTGAGGTGAGTGGATCACCTGAGGTTGGGAGTTCGAGATCAGCCTGACCAACATGGAGAAAGCCCGTCTCTACTAAAAATACAAAATTAGCCAGGTGTGGTGTCAGGCGCCTGTAATCCCAGCTACTTGGGAGGCTGAGGCAGGAGAACTGCTTGAACGCAGGAGGCAGAGGTTGCAGTGAGCCAAGATCGCACCACTGCACCCCAGCCTGGGTGACAAAACAAGACTCCATCTCAAAAAAAACATTGGGAGACAGGGTCAGGCTGTCACCCAGTCTGCAGTGGCACAATCATGGCTCACTGAAACTCCTGGGCTCAAGCCTCCTCCTGCCTCCACCTCCCAAGTAGCTGGGACTATAGGCATGCACCCACCACGCTGGGCTAATTTAAAAACAAAATTTTGGCCAGGCGCAGTGGCTTACTCCTGCAATCCCAGCACTTTGGGAGGCTGAGGTGGGTGGATCACGAGGTCAGGAGTTTGAGATGAGCCTTACCAACATGGTGAAACCCTGTCTCTACTAAAAATACAAAAACATTAGCCAAGTGTGGTGGTGCGCACCCGTAATCCCAGTTACTCGGGAGGCTAAGGCAGGAGAATCGCTTGAACCCAGGAAGCAGAGGTTGCAGTGAGCTGAGATTGCGCCACTGCACTCCAGTCTGGGTGGCAGAGTGAGACAGTCTCAAAACTAAAATAAAAAATAAAAACAATACTTTTGGAGAGACAGTCTCACTGTGTTGCTCAGGCTGGTCTTGAACTCCTGGGCTCAAAGGATCCTCCCTCTTCAGCCTCCCAAAGTGCTGGGATTACAGGTGTGAGCCACCACCCTTGGCATAGAAACTATTTTTGAAAAGTGGAAATTCTTTTTTTTTTTCTTTTTTTGAGACGGAGTCTTACTTTGTCGCCTAGGCTGGAGTGCAGTGGCGCAATCTCGGCTCACTGCAAGCTCCGCCTCCCGGGTTCACACCATTCTCCTGCCTCAGCCTCCCGAGTAGCTGGGACTACAGGTGCCCACCACCACACCCGGCTAATTTTTTGTATTTTTAGTAGAGACGGGGTTTCACGTGTTAGCCAGGATGGTCTCGATCTCCTGACCTCGTGATCCACCCACCTCGGCCTCCCAAAGTTCTGGGATTACAGGCGTGAGCCACCGCGCCTGGCAAAAAGTGGAAATTCTAAAACCAGGAACTATTAAAACCCAAATTAAGAATTCAATGGATGGGCCGGATGTGGTGGCTCATGCCTGTAATCCCAGCACTTTGGTAGGCTGAGGAGGGTGGATCACCTGCGGTCAAGAGTTTGAGACCAGCCTGACCAACATGGAGAAATCTCGTCTCTACTAAAATAAAAAATACAAAATTAGCCAGGCTTGGTGGTGCACGCCTGTAATCTCAGCTACTCAGGAGGCTGAAGCAGAAGAATTGCTTGAACGCAGGAGGCAGAGGTTGCGGTGAGCTGAGATCATGACATTGCACTGCAGCCTGGGCAACAAGAGCGAAACTCCGTCTCAAAAAAAAAATAGAATTCAATGGATGAATTTAACACCACGTGACATATAACCAGAAAAGAGAATCCGTGAACTGAAAGACACCAGAGGGAATATCTATCAGGAAACAGGAAAGACAAAGGGATGACGAAGTTTCAAGAGGTTGACCGTCAGGCTCTCAGGGCCCCTGGAGGGACAAGAACGGGGCAGAAGCAACACTGGAAGAAACGTGATGAAGGCCTCGAGCCACGGATCCAAGAGGCCTCAAACCCTGAACAGGTTGAGAATACATGTCGGCCCATCGGAGCACAAGCACCAAAAACCAAGGCCAAGACCCTACAGGTGCCCGTGCCCAGAGACGGGGGACAGAACGATGTTTGCAAAGTGCAGAGACGAAATACTGTCAACCTAAAATCCTACACACCTAAGAGGAAAAAAGTCCTTCAAGAATGAGGGTAAAGTAAATCCATTTGCAGCCAAATAAAAATTGACAGAATTCAGCACCAGCAGACCCACACTCTATTCTTCAGGCAGAAGGCAAATTATCCCAAGTAAAAGGCGGAAAAAATGCAGGAAGCACAACAAAAAAGAATAAATACATAAATAAAACTAAGCAAATGCTGATGTTACCAGACATTAGAAATCATGTCTTTCTGGGTTTAAAATATACGGAGGGAGTTGCCAGGTGTGGTGACTCATGCCTGTAATCCCAGCACTTTGAGAGGCTGAGGTGGGAGGATCCCTGGAGCCCAGGAGTTGGAGAGCCTGAGCAATACATACCCCATCTCTACAAAAAATACCAAAATAAATCAGCTGGGCATAGGGGCACATGCTTGTAGTCCCAGCTACTTGGGAGGCTGAGGTGGGAGGATCACCTGAGCCTGGGAGGCCGAGGCTGCAGTGAGCCAAGATCATACTCCAGCCTGGGCCACAAAGTGAGACCCTGTCAAAAAAAAAAAAAAAATTAAAATTTCACAACGAAAAAGATAAATATACTTCATTTTGATAAGAAGTTCAATCAGAAAAATAAAATGTTCCAAAATACATAGGTACCTGATATAGTTTCAAGAATTACAAAAGCAGCCAGGTGCGGTAGCTCAAGCCCGTAATCCCAGCACTTTGGGAGGCCAAGACGGGCGGATCACAAGGTCAGGAGATCGAGACCATCCTGGCTAACATGGTGAAACCCCGTCTCTACTAAAAAAAAAATACAAAAAACTAGCCGGGCGTGGTGGCGGCGCCTGTAGTCCCAGCTACTCAGGAGGCTGAGGCAGGAGAATGGTGTGAACCCGGGAGGCAGAGCTTGCAGTGAGCTGAGATCTGACCACTGCACTCCAGCCTGGGTGACAGAGGGAGACTCCGTCTCAAAAAAAAAAAAAAAATTCTTTTGAGGCCGGGCGCGGTGGCTCACGCCTGTAATCCCAACACTTTGGGAGGCCGAGGTGGGCGGATCACAAGGTCAGGAGATCGAGACCATCCTGGCTAACATGGTGAAACCCCGTCTCTACTAAAAATTACAAAAAACTAGCCGGGCGAGGTGGCGGCGCCTGTAGTCCCAGCTACTCAGGAGGCCAAGGCAAGAGAATGGCAGGAACCCGGGAGGCAGAGGTTGCAGTGAGCCGAGATCGCGCCACTGCACTCCAGCCTGGGCGACAGAACGAGACTCCGTCTCAAAAAAAAAAAGAAATATAAAAGCCATACCCAGAGACACTAATGAGACACAAACAAACCCACAAATTTTGTCAGGTATTTTGCCAATCTGTCACTCACCGACTTAACCTTCACTTCCTCCGTGACCCACACCCAGAACCAGGCACCCTCCAGATCTGGCCCATCTCCCCTCTGGCCCCTGCCTCCCTGCCCAGCGACACCCTGGGAGCTCCAGCAAGTCTCTGGAGGCTCTGAGGGCACCAGCCTGTCCCACTCTGGCCATTTCAATGCCGCTCAGACAGAGCCAGGTGGGTTTGGAGGCCGGGGCACACCCCCACCCTGCGCGTGCTCTCCCGGGTTGGCGCCCAATCTTGTTTGGGACCCTTGTGCTCGCGCTGCCGCCTCCTGGTGTTCCCACAGTGCTGGATGCAAGAGTGAGGTGGGGTGGGCTCACCCTGAGGCCCCCGCCTTCCAGAGACTGTGGAGAGCGGGCAGAGGGCATGGTTGGTGTGGGTGTGGGCAGTGACTGTGCTGTCTGTGGCCCTGGGAACCTGACCTGGACCGTCTGGTGGAGGTGGACAGCCACCACCTTCTTCATGCAGTCTTTGATCATCTGGGAGGTGAAGAAGTTGGCCTCGCCCTTCTTGTCCACGGCAATCTTGCGGTAATCCTCCAGCAAGATGGGGCAGATGGCCTGGGTGGGGTGGGTCATGTAGATGGGCCCGTCGTAGCCCACCATCTCGCTGAAGTAGGGGAGTGCCCCGCAATGGTCCAGGTGGAAGTGGCTGGGGGGATGCAGCACAGGTCAGCCTGGGCCCACCCTGCCCTAGCCTTCACCCCCACTCTGGGCTTGTGGGTTGCCCCCTTCATTCGCCTACTGTGCACCAGGCCCCATCCCAAGTGGTGAAGAGTCAGTAATGAGCAAACACAAAACCGTCTCCCTGGAACTTTCAGTCTCAAAGTATAACGAGGCAGTAAGTGATCGGGAAACTGAACACGTCGGTGACAACGACATGCTCACGAGGCAATGCGAAGCTGCTAAGGGGCATGGGGAGCCGCTGGGATTTCAGGCGTCAGGACAGGCTGAGGGGAGCTGCAGGTGAAGGGAGCACAGACCCGAGGGCGAGGGCAGTGCCTGGCAAGCCCCAAGAAGGCACTGGGGACCCCACTGTGTCTGACAAGAAACCACAAGCACGAGGGTCTCGGGGCAGCTGAGGATGCCGCCTCCAGAGCGGGGCTTCTCCAGGCATCACAGGCCCTCTGGCTGCTGGGGAGGGCGGGGAGGGCGGGGCAGGGGGACCAGCAGGAATGCTGTGGCCATCCAGGCGAGGCCACCCAGACCAGTGGGTCATGAGCTGCTGGACCCTAAAGGCCGGGGTCAGGGAAGACTCAGGGCTCTGGAATCTCCAACAAGACAGTGGGGTTTAAAGCTCCTGAGACAGAGAAGGCGTCGGAGAGAGTGAAGCCTGGAGAGCCGGGTTCAGAGGGCAGGGCCAGGAGAACAGGTGGAGACCAGGCCGTGTGTGTGACCAGTAAGGCAGGCAGGGAGCAGATCCTGGGGCCTGGAAGCCCCCTGAGGATCAAGGATGACGCAGGCCCCTTGCCAAACGTTGCCGAGGCTGAGTAAGGGGGCCCAAGCCCCACAGGCACAGACATGGGACCCTCAAGGCCCCCAGCGGGTGCCCACCTGATGATCACGCAGTCCAGGAAGTCTGTCAGGCGGCCGTTCTGGGTGATGTAGGAGAAGTCAGGGAAGCGTCGCTGGGAAGGACGTGAGGCTTCAGGTTGCGTCGTGGGCTCCAGGCAGCACCTGGGACCACCCACGTCCCAGGGAGGGGCCCCCAGGAAGGGGGGTTCCACGTGCAGACTCAGGCTGGGCACTGCCACCCCGCAGGTGGCACCAGGACCCCTGGCTGCTCACAGCATGCAGAGGGGCCGAGATTACCTCCAACCTCACTGACAGATGTGAGCTGGAAGCTGAGCCCAGGGTCTCGCTGGGCCCTGGTGCTGTACTGGAGCCCAGTACCAGGACAGGGGGACCTCCCTATGCAGGGGCTCACCTCGGCCAGGCCCACCCATCCCTGCTACCCACAGGGTGCAGTCGTCCAAGCACGACCACTGCTGCCCACTGCCCCACTGTCCGGCTCTGAGGCCCAGGGTCTGGCTGCAGACGGCCGGCCCTCCTGGCCTCTGGGCCTTCTGCCCGAGGGACTCACGTCGTCATTGAAGCCCATGTGCATTCCGCAGTCCAGCATGACGTTCTTGCCCGCAATGGAGACCAGGATGCAACTTCGGCCCACATCCTGGCCAGCCCCTACTCAAGGGAGGGCTGGTGAGAGTCAGTGCTGCGCCCCCGGCCCCAGCTCCCTGTGCTGCCTCCCCAAGCTCTGCAGGACCCCAATGCACTGAGGAAACCAGACCGAGGCTGCTGTATGGACAGACACGTGGGACAAGAAACAGGGGCACCCCACTCACAGGAAGGGGGACACAGGACCACGCCCCGCACCACCACATCCAGGGTGGAGGCCGGCAGCCCACACACTCCTCCCTGGCCTCTCAAGGTGGCCGTGGCCTGCTGGCTGAGTAGCGGGCACTGTGTTGTGGTCCTCAGCCCCTCAGACACAAGGGCTGGTCTGCAGGGCCAACACCTCAGTCAGAGTCACACCTGGGCTGTGGCTGGGCCCTCAGCAGAGCTGCAGACCAATGAGGTCGCCTCCTGTAGGATCTTTCCCCAGGCAGACAAGGGCCTAAGTGCCTAAGTGCTGGCACTGGCTGTCCCCTGGTGGTCGGCTGTGGAGGGATGTCACACAGCCTCGGCCATGCCACACAAACACAGTGCCGGTGGTCCAGCAGTGGCCGGCGTGGGCAACACAAGCCCCACACCACTGCACACCACGCAGCCCCCAACACAGACCCTAATCTGCGGCCCTCCCACACTCCTGACAGCCAAGCAGCCCTGCCCAGCTGCTCCAGCCAGAGGCCTTGGCCAGCCAAGGCACACTCAAACCCCCTCATGTGACCTGGGGGCCCACAAGGAAAGGGCCACGGCCCCTGCACAGCCTGCGCCTGGGCGGGAGTCTGACGGCAGTGAATGGCCTGGTTTTCCCCTTGAATCGCCACCCACCTCCCCCAATCAGGCACCTGAAACATCCAAAGCCAGCACCACACATCAGGATGACGGGGCCACAGCTGAGGGCCTGCCTGCCACGAATGGGGTCTCAGGTTCTCTTCTAGGCCTGTTCCTGCCCCCACTGGGTGTGAGCTCTCTGAGAGCAGGGTCTCAGCTGTCTCCTCCCTCTGCACCTCCTACCCCAAGCCATGCCAGGCTTACAGAGGCCCTCCGGCGTCTGTGGGAAGGGAGGGCCGCCCCTCTTCACGGCCAAGGACCTGAGGCCACAGAGGCACTTGTGGCCCTGAGGCGTGGGGCCTGGGTTGGTTATCTGAATTCCAAAGCCCAATCCTGAGGTACTGGCAGTCCCGCCTCCCGATAGGACCCACAGTGATCCCAGGGAATAGAGCCTGGAGCTACAGGAGGGGACAGGGCTGAGAAGACAGAGGAGGAGGCATCCCTGTCTGCAAGGAGACAGCAGACAAGGGAACAAGACACCTCGAGTACACCAGATGGAGGCTACTGTGCCAAAAAAGAGCAAGGTAAGAGGATGAGGAAGCCTTGAAACTTCCAGAACCACGACAGGAAAGTGCTCCCTGAGAAGCCAACTTTTGAGTAGGATGGGGGAGGGGGGAGGAACAGGGTTGGGAGGGACAGGCAGGGTTGGGGGACAGTCACGCACAGGCCAGAGTGTGGGAGTGACCCCAAGGACACAGCACTGGCCCAGTGAGCATGGAGCCCAAGGCAGTCCCTGGCACAGGGAAGTGGTAAAACAAGAGTTCTGCTTTGCCGATACCCTGGCTGAGGTGATCTTAAGAATACACCCAGGTACAGATTGGGGGCAACTGAAACCACATGAAAGATCAGACTGTCCAGAGAGTGGGTAGAACAGGCGGCCAAGAGGCCAAATGGGAAAGGGGCAGTCTGGGAGGACCCCGCAGAGGCCCCAGAGAGCAGGGGAGGGCAGCAGGGCCCACGCTAACGCCATGGGGTGTGCACAGGCCAGGGGTGTTCACGGCACAGTGTCCCCGCCGGGGCAAGAGGCACCCCTCCAAGGAAGCGCTCATGCCATGAGGAAGGACATGGAATCTCGTCCCAGTGTCTGTGCTAGAAGATGCCCTCGACCCCCTGCCCAGTGGAAGGACCAGGTTTCAGGACAGCACAGGGCAGGCACGTGTGGAAAATGCCCAGGACATCAGGATGCTTGGCCACCAACACCATGTCCCCCCAGCTGTTTCTGAGACCCTGGATTTTGACTAATTCTTTCCTCCTTCGCATTGTTCTATACTGTTAGGACTTTGACTTTTTTTGAGATACGATCTTGCTGTCGCCCAGGCATGGCTCACTGCAGCCTCAACCTCCCGGGCTCAAGCAATCCCCACAACTCAGCCTCCTGAGTAGCTGGGACCACAGGCACACACCACCATGCCCGGCTAATTTTTGCATTTTTTTTTTTTTGGAGTGATGGGGTCTTGCCATGTTGGCTAGGCTGGTCTTAAACTCCTGGGCTCAAGCGATCCTCCCACCTCTGCCTTCCAAAGTACTAGGATTGCAGGAGTGAACCACAGTGCCCAGCCTGTTAGGACTCTTAAGAGTACACATTTGTGTTTTTTGCTGTTTTTTTTCAGTGTTGCAAAAATCAGATAGAACAAGAGCTGAACTGAGAGTTGACTGTAATTTGGGCGTGAGCACAAACGGTGGTGGACAGAAAGCAAGAGGTGAGGAGGCAGAAGCGGGACAGCGAGACTGGGGGGCTGAGAAGCTGGGGGTCTGCTAGGCTGCGAAGCTGGAGGACTGGGGGGCTGAGGGTCTGCGGGACTGAGGGGCTGAAGGGCTGGGGGCTGGAGGCGGCAGCGCGCCGCACAGGGAGGTCAAAGCACCAACGAAAGCGCACAGCGAGCGCGGAGGCCCCGCGGCCCCATCTGCGGCGTCCCCTCACGGCCGCCTGAACCTCGGGGCTCGCGTTCTCGCGTCACTGCCGGAGGCCGAGGGTGCAGGGACTAGGCCGCCTCTCGGTTCCCACCAGGGCCCACGCCGACGCCGGGAGGAGCAGACCGAGGACGCCCGCGACGCGCACCCGGCTCCATGAGAACCCGGAGAGAGCGGGGCGCCCAGCCCGCCCGGAGCCGCATACGGAGCCCGCCCCACAGCCCTGCCGGCGACTCCCACTCACCCAAGGGCGTGACTCTGATCTCAGGCATCGTCTTCGCCGCGCTCCCAGACCCGCGAGCCCCGCGCGCGGTGATGCACTGCGCAGGCGCAACCACCAGGGTGTCAACTTCCGGTGCGTTAGCCGGAAACGCGGGTCTGCGCGCCGGGCCTCCTGACTGGGCAGCATCCAACCAATCAGGGCGGCGGGCGAGGGCGGGGCGAGGGCGGGGCCCGGACGGCAGCGGCGGCCCAGGTGAGCGGCTCCGGCTCCGCGGCCGCACCTGCGCAACCCAACCGGCAGCGTACGGAGGTCGCCGAGGGGCCGGGAGCGGGAGGGGACGTCGTCCTAGAGGGCCGGAGTGGGCGGGCGGCCGAGGACCCGGCTCCCGCGCAGGACGGAGCCGTGGCTCAGGTCGGCCCCTCCCCAGCACCACCCCGGGCCTCCGCCCTTTCCTGGGCCCCTAGGTGGAGCAGGGACCCGAACCGGTGCCCATCCAGTCCGGTGCCCCCTTCCCAGGTGAGACTCGTAGCGCTAGCTCGACAGGGTCTGGTTCCACCCACAAGGCCTGGGGCGCCGTGGGGGCCCCGTCTTCTGCCGTCCCCCCAGCCTGCTGTCAGCCACCGGGCTGTGTGTTCAGGCCGCCCTCGCGCCCAGCCCTGACCTTGGGCCGGTGGGCTGCCCTGGGAAAGGCCTGGAGGTACCCTGGGTCACCTTCCTGGGCTGGCGAGCTGCCTGCCTCCTGCACAACCGCTGCCCTTCCTGTTGTCCTGGAGCCACCAGCCACAGCTCTGAGAGGCTCCTGGCAGCTCCTGTTTGCCACTGGCTCGGATCTGGGCAGGCAGGCAAGGCCCGCAGAGTATCTGGTGACCAAGAAGGAAACCCCAGAGCCTCAGAAACCATCTTCTCAGTGGACAAAATTAAGGCCTGAGGAGGGGAGGGGCGTGCTGGAAGTCTGTGGGACTCCATCTTCCTGAGGCCCAGGAGCAGCCATTCCCTACACCTGAAGCCGGGTGAGCTCACACCGGGGCCTCTGCCTGGTGCCAAGCATGCAACCCAACCTGTGGGGCCTGCAAGGCAAGGCTTCAGCACCCTCTGGGCACCAGCGCTCCAGCAGCCTGGGCCACGGGCTGGGCAGTGCTTGTAGCCCATGTTCCCTAGTGATGAAGGGCCCAGTCATAGGGTGCTGAGCAACCTGCACACCTGCTCCTGGCCAGGAGCTCTCACCACAGCTGGGTACCCTCCCTGTCCCTGCTGGAGTCCCTGCAGCCAGGGAGGGCAGGAGAGAGCTCCCAGTACCAACGGGCCTAGGAACCCCCAGGCCCAATGGGGTAAGGGTTCTTCCTGGTTGAGGTAGGATGCAGCTGAGTCTCAGGTTTCCTGGAGCAGGTGTGGGCCCTTGGGGCACCCGGGGAGACAGAGCAAGGGTGCTTGGCGACACACAAAGCATGGGTGCCTGGATGCCTGTGGAGTGACTGTGTGAATGCCAGCAGAATCCAGAGCAGGGCCTGGGCCACTCGCAGAAGGTTCCCCAGGGCTAGTACAAGGGCCTTGTGGCAATCTTCTGAGAGTGATAAAACCTTTCGCCCGGCCACCCATCCGTGTGGGACGTGTAGTTGCAGCAACAGGAGTGAAAACGCGTCCGTCCATCCAGCAAGTGCCGGCCCCACAGCCTCTCTTCTGGTTTTGGG